>NC_089702.1:9097286-9409161 GCF_031753505.1 Anomalospiza imberbis
ACGACCCGAATTCCCGAAGCACCCCCGGGCAGGACCCCCGAGCTCCCCTCGGGACCCCCAAACTCCCCGGGCCGGATCAGGGACCCCACGGAAGGGGTGAATCCATCCTAAGGCCCCCCCCCGAGCAGAAGACGGGACCTTCCTCGGGATCCCCAAACACCCATGTCAGGACCCGGCGCCCCGATATTCTCCCTGGACCCTTAACCCCCCCAAATCCCCCACGGGACTCCAAAATCCCCCCGGGCAGGCCCCCTCCGCGGTGTCGACCCCTCCCCAGACCCCGCTGTGCCCTTTCAGAGGCGGAACACGGCCCCGGTGCGGCGCAGCGAGCGTGTGGTGAGACACCCGGAACCCCCAAAACCCCCTCGACTCACTGACCCCTCACCCCCCGCCCCCGTGACCCCTAACCTCCCCCGGCTATCCCCAACTCCCTCCCAGGAACCCCCTAAAATCACCCCCCCCCCCCCGGGACTCCCAAAACCCTCCTGATCCTCCCCAGGAGTTGGAGACCCCCCGACCCCCCCCCCACCCCGACACCCCTGACATCCCCACGACTCTGCGGTGTTTTGGGGACCCCTCTGACACCCCCCTGGTCCCCCCTACCCGTCCCTGACCCCTCTTGTCCCTCCCCGACCCCCCTCATGTTTTGGGCACCTCCCTGCCTCTCCCGCGGGTGTTACGGGGACACCCCAAGTCCCCCCGACCCTCCCTTGACTCCTTCGACCCCTCCCAATTTTGGGGACTCCCCCTGACCCCCACCTTTGCCCCCCCCTGCCTCGGCCCCTTCCCCACCCCCGTGTTTGGGGGCAGCCCTTAACTCCCCCCATGTTTTGGGTGCCCCCCACCCCCTTTTGCCCCCCCCCCCCACCCCGTTTTTGGGGCTCCTCCGGGACCCTGCAGGGCTCCTCGCTCGACAGCGCCCCCCAGCGGAGCACCCTGCCCAGGTACGGCAGTCGGGGGGCGCTGGGGGGGGAATCTGGGGGAGATCCCGAGAGGTTCCGGGGTGCTGCGGGATCCCCGGGAGGGCTGGGGTGTTTGGGGGGGGGGGGGGTTTAGGGTGCTGAGGGTCAGATTCCCTCCAGCGGATTCTGGGGGTGCCGCCCCCCAGTTCTGAGCCGCTCCCCCCCCCCCCTCAGGGCTCCCCGAGCCCCCAGCCCCGAGGCCTCGCCCCCGCCCCAGCTGGACCTGGCCTTCGTGACCGAGCGGATCCTGAGCGTGGCGATCCCGGGGGGCGGCGAGGGGGCGCCCGGGGGGCACCTGCGGCACCTGGCCAAGCTCCTGGGGGCGCGGCACGGCCCCAACTACACGGTGAGGCAACTGGGACAGCAACTGGGGCAACTGGAGCGGGCCGGGGGGCCACTGGGGGGGCTACCGGGAGCAGTGGAGAGGTCGAGGGGGGTGCGGGGGGCACTGGGAGCCCTGGGGAGGGGGGACAAGCTACGAGGGACGCGGGGGTGGCAGGGGGCTGGAATTTCGGGGGTTCCAGGGCTGTGCTGAGGGGATCTGGGGCACATCTGGGGTGGTCCTGGTGGGTCCGGGCTCCCCCCGACCCCCCCTGTGCCCCCGCAGATCTTCAACCTGTCCGAGAAGCGCCGGGACCTCACGCGCCTGAACCCCAAAGTGAGGGGGGGTCCGGGAGGGTCTTGGGGGGGGGTTATGAGGGTCCCCCCGGGGGATTTGGGGTTTTCGGTGGGGTCCTGGCGTGGGTCCCGCGGGTTTGGGGGGTCCCGGGGCAGGTCCCGCGGGGTTGGGAGGGGGTGGGGATGGGTGGGGGGGGTCCTGGGGGGTCCCTGAGGGGTTGGGAGTGTCTGAGGGGTGCCGGGGATGTCCGGGGGGTGGGGAGTTGGGGGTCTCGGGGGCATGCCGGGAGCTTTGGGGGTGTCCCGGTGGGTTTGGGGTCCCCCCGTGGTGTTTGGGGTGCCGGCTCTTAGGGCCCCCTCCAGGTGCTGGATTTCGGGTGGCCGGAGCTGCTCGCCCCCCCCCTGGAGCTGCTCTGCTCCGTCTGCAAAGCGCTCGAGGGGTGTCTGGGGGGGCACCCCCGCAACGTGGCCGTGCTGCTCTGCAAGGTGGGGAGCCCGCGGGGGGGGTCGGGGCTCCGAGGGGGCTTCTCGTGGGGTCGGGGGGCTGGGGACAATGGGGAGGGGGCTAGGAGGCAACTGGGTGGTACTGGGAGGCACTGGGGGGGGCACTGGGGAGGGCACTGGGGGTTACTGGGATGCACTGGGGTTATGGGGGGGCACTGGGTGGTACTGGGAGGCACTGGGAGAGTGTCGGGAGGGCTCTCGGAGCTACGGGGTGGTACTGGGGGTACTGGGGGGTACTGGGGAGTTCTGAGAGCCCTCACCCATCCCCCCCGCCCCCCCCAGGGCAGCAAGGCCCCGGTCGGGGTGGTCGTGGGGGCATTTCTGCACTACAGCGACGTGTGGGGCAGGTGAGGAGGGCCGGGGGGTTTGGGGGATCGAACAGGGGGTAAGAGGGGGCTTGGAGGGCTTATGGGGATAATTGGGGGGGGGGCTGCTGGGGGTTTATAGGAGGTTATGGAGGGTTGGGGGGCAGAGTGGGGGTCCAAAGGAGGGTTCTCAGGTGCAGGGAGATGGGGAGGGTGAGGGGTGTCCTGGGAGGGTTAAAGGGCCCATGAGGAGGATTGGGGCTATGGAGAAACCGTGCGGGGTTTGGGGGGGTCCCAGGGGGTCGCGGGGGCTTTGGGGGTACCTCACCCTCCTTCTGCCCCCCCCCCAGCCCCGAGCAGGCGCTGAATGCACTGAGCATGAGGAGGTTCTGCGAGGAGAAACTGGGGGGGGTCCTGCAGCCCTCCCAGCGCAGGTTGGGGGGCTCGGGGGGGGCGGGGCTGGGGCGGCTTCAGGGGTCCTGGGGGGTGGGGGAGGTTATGGGGTCGGGGGGGGGGGGGGTCATGGCGGGATTTGGGGTGGTTTGGGGGTGGTTTGGGGGAATGGTTTTTGGGGTGGTTTTGGGGGTGTTTCTTCAGGTAATTTTTGGGTGCTTTTGGGACGGGTTTTAGTGTTCTAGGGATAACTTCTGGTGTGGTTCAGGGTGATTTTTGGGATGGTTTTGGGGTGATTCTTAGGGGTTCTTTTGGAGTGGTTCCGAGGTGATTTTTGGTGCGGCTTCAGTTGGTGTTTGGGGTCGTTTTGAGGGGATTTTTGGCATGGTTTTGGGGTGGTTTTGGGGTTATAGCCGTGCCCCTCCCCCCCCCCCCCCCCCCAGGTACACGGAGGATTTCGGGGCGCTGCTCTCGGGGCGGCTCCGCCTGAACAGCTCCCCCCAGTTCCTGCACCACGTCCTGCTGCCCCCCCTGCCCGCCTACGACCCCCCCGACGGTCAGTTTGGGGTAGGGGGAGGGACGCCGGCAGCCCCCAGGGCTCCTGTTAATCCCCCCGTGTCTCCCCCTAGGTTGTCGCCCCTTCCTCAAGATCTACCAATCGCTGCAGCTCGTCTACACCTCGGGGGTTTAGTGAGTGACCCCCCCCCCCCCAAAAATCTGACCTTCCCTGCACCTCGGGGGGTCCCGGGGCCCCCAAACCTCACATCCCCCACTGTGCCCATTGAGGGGTCCCGGGCCGCCCCCAGAGCTCATAACCCCCCCCCCACACACACCTGACATGCACACCCTGACCCCCCACTGATGGATCCAGGGGCTCCCCCCGATTTCCCCCAGTGCTCTGTGGGTGCTGAGGTTTCAGGGGATACCTGAAACCCCCCCAGTCCTGCTGCCCCAAGCCCTAATCCCCCGAAATGCCCCCCCTTTTCCCCCAGCAGCCCCCCCGCCTCGCAGGCTCTCTGTGTCACCCTGGAACCGGCGCTGCTGCTCAAGGGGGACGTCATGGTGAGGGGGGGGCGCGGGGAGGGGGGACCCCCCAACCTCTGTGTGTGACCCCGAGTCACCTGTCCCAGCCCCTCACTCACCTGTGCCCCCCCCCCCCAGGTGCGCTGTTACCACCGGCGGCGGGGGGGGCGCGAGGCGGTTTTTGGGGTTCAGTTCCACACGGGGACCCTGCGCGGGCCCCGCCTGCGGCTGCGCCGGGACGAGCTCGACCTGGCCTGGCAAGGTGGGGGCACGCGGGGTGCCAAGGGCGGCGAGATCCGAGGGAGCTGCGGGACTGCCGGGGTTCGGGGTGCACGGGAGGACGGGGAGAGTTTGGGGGTGCTTAGGGGGCTGGGGGGGCTCTGGGGGTGCCCGGCGGCGGGACACGGGGGGATTTGGGGGCACAGGTAACGGGAACACCCTCAGTTCCCCTGTGCCCCCCCCCCAGGGGAGAGCAAGGAGGGCAGAGCTGGGGGAATTGGGGTGTGCAGGGGGGGATGAGGGCTGGGAATGGGGCGATTGAGGGGTACGGGGGGATGTGGGGACACCCCCGCGCCCCGCCAAACCGCCCGTGCTGACCCCCAGACCAGCGCTTCCCCCGCGACGCCACCGTTGAGTTCATCTTCTCCTCAGGCCCCGAGAGGGTTGAAGGTGGGTTTTGGGGGGCAGAGACCACCGGGGATACCCCACCGGGCCCCTCTCACCGCCCACCCCTCGTGCCCCCCTCCCGCAGGCTGGCTGCCCCCACGCGGTCCCCCCGCCGCCCCCATCGATTACGGGGTGCGGGACCCCGCGGTGCGGCGCGACTCCTACGAGGGGCACTGGGACAGCCCCGAGGGTAAGCGGGGGTCAGGGAGGAACTGGGGTACGGGGGGGTCCGCGGGGCATGGGCGGGGGGGAAGAGGGACCCCGTGGCCGGGGGTCTGGGGGGTGCAGGGGGGACTCAGGGTGCTGGAGGGTGTTGGGGTGACCTGCAGTGTCAGGGGTGGGTGGCTGGGGGGGTTTGAGGGGCCGAGGGGACTGGGGGTGTTCGGGGCTTTGGGGGAGGCCGGGGGGTCCCCGTCTGCCAAGGGGATGAAGATCCCCCCTTCAACAGGGGAGCTGAAGGCCTGGAGAAAATGTGGGGAACTGGGGGTGCACAGGGGGCTTTGGGGGGCAATACGGGCATACAGGAGGGGTCCCCACAGTCTGAAGGGGTGGGGGAGGACACAGGGGGTCCCAGGGTGTTTCGGGTGTCCCGTGGGGTTTTGGGGGTGCGGGGAGGGGGGGTTTGACCGTCCTTTTCCCGCCCAGAGCCCCCCCACACCTGGGGTCCGCTGGATGGCAGCCCCTACGCCCGCGTGCAGAAGAAGGGGGGTCCCTCCCCTCCTGGGGGGGACTCTGACTCCCCGCCCCCACCCGGAGCCCCCCACGGATGCCCCCCGCCCCCCACGGCCGCCGAGCGCCGGGAGCTGGAGCAGCTGCTGGGGGGGTTCGGGGTGCGGGGGGGCCGCGAGACCCCTGGCCCAGGGGAGGAGCCCTCCAGCACCCCCGAATCCCTTGGGACACCCACAGCCTACGGGACCCCCGAAGCACTCGGGACCCCGGGACCCTACGGGAATCCAACATCCTACAGGACCCCGATATCCCACGGCACCCCCCCATTCCATGAGGCCCCCGGATCCCACGAGATCCCCTCATCCCATGGGATGCCGATGTCCTATGGGACCCCAATATCCCATAAGACCCCCTTATCCCATGAGACCCCCCCATTCCACGGGACCCCTACTCCCCATAGCCCCCCGGCATCCTGTGGGACCCTAACACCCCACGGCTTCCCCACATCCTGTGCAGTCCCCAGATCCCAGGGGTCCCCCACACCCTATGACACCTCAAAACCCTACGGGACCCTGGTGCCCCACGAGACTCTGACACCCCATGGCCCCCCAGCATCCCAGGGGTCCCCAACTTCCTATGGGACCCTGGCACCCCATGGCCCCCCAGTATCCCCCGGGACCCCAATATCCCACGGGGTCACAGTGCCCTATGGGACCCCAATAACCCACAGGACTCCAGTGTCCCGGGGGTCCCCGACATTCCACGGGACCCCGATATCCCAGGACACCCTAGTGCCCAATAGCACCTCAATATCCCATGGGACCTTAACATTCCAGGGGTCACTGGTGCCCTACAGCCCCCCCTCATCCCATGGGACCCCAGCATCCCTGGAGACCCCGACTCCGTATGGCACCCCAACATCCCAGGGGTCCCCATCACCCTATGGGACCCCAAAATCCTATGGGACCCCACCATCTCATGGATCCCCAACACCCCAGGGCCCCCACACTCCCCAGAGCCCCCCTCCAGCCCAGAAGTCCCCGGTGTCCTACAGCCCCCTAATATCCCACGGGACCCCAATAATCCATGAGACCCTGACACCCTATGGGACTCCCACATCCCAGGAGACCCCAGCCCCCCACAGCCCCCCGACATCCTACAGGCCCCCAAAACCCCACGGCACCCCAGCATCCCCTGGGGTCCCAATCTCCCACATCACCCCAGTATCCGAGGGACTCCCAGCCCCCCACGGGACTCCGATGTCCCATGGCCCCCCCACATCCCAGAGCCCCCCGGGAGCCCACGGGACCCCCTCACTCCACAGCCCCCCAGCATCCCATGGGGTCCCAATATCCCACAGCCCCCCCGCAGCTCACAGCCTCCCAGTATCCCCCAGCCCCCCGAGCCCTTGGGCCCCCACCAGCCCCTGGGCCCCCCCGTGCCCCCCCCTGTGCCGCCGAGCCAGCCTGGCCTCCCCCCGGGACACCCCAAAACGGGGGGTGCAGCGCTCGCTGTCCGAGGGGTTCCCCCCGTGGGGGGGCTACGGGCGCCCAGTGGCAGGGGGGTACCTGCTTTTGGGGGGGCTCCCGCCCCTCTGCCCCTGCCAGGACTGCCAAGGCTGGGGGGGCATCTCCCCGCTCCCCACCCGCCCAATTTATGGCGGGCATGGCTGGGGGGGCCCCCCGGCGCCGCCTCTGGAGCCCCCAAATTGCCCCCATTGTGGCCGCCCCGGGCTGGGACTGGAGAGGGGCCCCTCTCCCGGAAAAGGGGGCTATGACCCCCCCGCCGTGGGGGAGCCCCAGGAGCCGACAGGTAAAGATGGGGGCGCGAAGGGGTTAATGGGGGCGCTGGGAGCTGTTTGGGGAGAGCGAAAAGGGCTTTGGGGGGGTTATGAAAAGGGGCATTAAAGGGAGCACGGGGGGTCCTGGGGCGGATCCGTGGGAGGTAAAGGGGTCCCTGGAGGGGGTGGGGAGGGGCCTGGGGGGGATTGAGAGGGGTCTAAAGGGGCTGGGGGGGCTTCTGGGGAAGGTTCTTGGCCACAGAGGGGCTGGGGAGGGGGCGCTTGGGGGAGCTGAGGCATAAACTGAGGGAGACTGGGGGGATTTGGGGGGGGTTAAAGGGGTACCTGGGGAGATCGGGGGTGTTGGGGAGTGGCGGGGGGCGAAGGAGTCACTGGGGTCAGGTCTTTGGAGACCCCCCCAGAGACTTTTTGGGGGGGTGTCCCCTCTCTCTGTGCCCCCCAGAGCGGCGCAGCCCCATTGAGGGGACGTCCTGGCCGGGCCCCCCCCGCGCTCCCCCCGAGTCTCCCCGGGCCCCCTCCCCCGGCAGCGGCACCCCCGGGTCCCCCCCGCCCCCGCAGCCGCCCCTGCCCGAGAAGCGGCATCCCCCGGCCCCGGGGGGGCCCCGGGACCCCTCCTCACCCCAGCGCAGCCCGGGGGGGACCCAGGGACACCCCCCGGCGGGGGCGGCGCCGGGCGGGACCCCCCCCGGGGGCAGCTTCGTGCAGGACACGACCAAGTTCTGGTACAAACCGGGGCTGTCCCGGGAGGAAGGTACGGGGGGGCCGGGGCGCTGGGGACCCCCGGGGGGTTGTGGGGAGGTTGGAAAGGAGGGGCTTGGGGAGTCTTGTGGGTTATTAGGGGGTAGTGAGGGGCTGGGGCGGGGGGTTGAGGGGGATCAGGGGAGCATGGGGGGGGCTAGGGTGGTCAGTGGGGGGGGGGTTAGTCTAGGGGGGTCACTGGTGGGTGCTGTGGGGGACTGGGGGTGTCAGTTCTGGGGTCTGTGGGGGAGAACGGGGGGATCTGTGGGGGGACACATGGGTGAGGTCTATGGCTGGCTTGGAGGGTTAAATGGGGGGGGGTCAGTGGGGTCCCCCCGTGCGACCCCCCCGTGTCTCCCCAGCCGTGGCCCTGCTCAAGGCGGCCCCTCCCGGCTCCTTCCTGGTCCGCCGCAGCAGCAGCTTCCCGGGGGCGTTCGGGCTCGCGCTCAGGGTGGGGGTCCCGCCCCCCCGCGCCACCCCCAGAGTGGGTATGGACTCCCCCGAACCCCAGAGACCCCCCCCCCGGCACGCCCCGAATCCACCTCCCCCCTAGGGAATATCTGGGGGCCGGGGTCTTGGGCATCTCCCAGGGCTCTGACGCCCCCAACACCCCAGGGACCCCTGAAAATTCCCCCAAATTCCCCAAATCCACCCAGAGACCCCGCCGCAGAACGTGGGGGGTTGTCGATGGTGGGGGGCTGCCAGGGGAGGTTGGACACCCCCAACACCCCCTGAACCCTCCCAAATCCCCCCCCATGGGCACCCCCAAATGCCCCAGAGAAAACACTGGGGCATCGGGGGGTGCTGTGGGGCGGGGGGGGGCTCTCGGGGGTCTCACTGTGTCTGACCCCCCCCGGCCCCCCAGGGGACCCCCAGGAGCAGCTGGTCCGGCACTTCCTGATCGAGACGGGCCCGCGGGGGGTCAAAATCCGGGGGTGCCCCGAGGAGCCTTACTTTGGTTAGAGGGGCGGGGGGGCTCGGGGGGAACAGGGGAGGGGTCTGGGGTGTCTCTGAGGGTCCTGGGGGCTCGGGGGGAACAGGGGAGGGGTCTGGGGTGTCTCTGAGGGTCCTGGGGGCTCGGGGGAACAGGGGAGGGGTCTGGGGTGTCTCTGAGGGTCCTGGGGGCTCGGGGGGAACAGGGGAGGGGTCTGGGGGTGTCTCTGGGGGTGATTGGGGCTGTGGGGGTCAGTGGGGTCTCAAGGGGAACTCGGGGGGGCTCAGGGGGGTCGGGGTGGGGGGTTGGGGTCCGAGGGAATCTGTGGGGGTTTCGGGCAGTCAATGTGGAGTTTTGGGGTGCCCTGACTCCTCTTCCCCCAGGAAGCCTCCCAGCCCTGGTGCTGCAGCACTCCATCACCCCTATCTCACTGCCGTGCACCCTCCGCATCCCCCACGCAGGTGGGCGCCCCGAAAACTGCGGGAACACCCAAATACCCTGCGGATGCCCCACAACTCCCGCATGACACCCCAAAACCCCCACAGGGACCCCCCCCAAACTGTGGGTATGCCACCCCAACCCCTTCCCGGGACACACCAAAACCCCCCAGGAGAAACCCAAAACCACGGGACACCCCAAAACCCCCTGGCCACTCCCCAAAAGCTCCCAAACTCCCAAAACTCCCCTGGGAAACCCCCAAAACCCGCGTGGGAACACCTCAAAAACCACGGGGACATCCCAACACCCCCTTGTGGACCCCCCTGAGCATCTGCTGGGTCACCACAAAATCGCAGGTCCTCCCCCAAAACCACAGGAGCCCCCAAAACCGCGGGAACCCCTCCCAAAAAGCTGATGGGATCCCCCCCGAGACTCCCCCAATCCCCCGTATCCCCCTAGAGTCCCCCCAAACTCCCCCAGCCCCTCAATTTCCCCTGCCGGGGCAGTTCCTGGTGGGGCACAGGGGGGCCCGGCCGCCCCCCCAGCCTCTGCCTTCCTCCCCAGAGCTGCAGGAGGAGCCCCCAGACCCCCCAGGACCCCCCAATGTCAGCACGGCCGGAGCCCTCCTGAGGCAGGGGGCAGGTGGGGCTGGGCACACCGGGGGCACTGGGGGGGCACTGGGGATACTGGAGTGGGGGGCACTGGGACGGGAGCGTTACTGGGGGGGTGCAGGCACTGGAATTGGGTCACTATGCAGGGCTGGCATTGGGACTGGGAGGACTGAGGGGGCAGCTCCTGGTTTTGGGGACGTTTGTCTCAGTTTTGGGGAGTCTGGTCCCGGTTTTGGGGAGGTTGGTCTTGGTTTTGGGGAGGCTGGTTCCAGTTTTGGGGAGGCTGGTTCCAGTTTTGGGGAGGTTGGTCGCAGTTTTGGGGAGGTTGGTCCCAGTTTTGGGGGGGCTGGTCCCAGTTTTGGGGAGGCTGGTTTCAGTTTTGGGGAGGCTGGTTCCAGTTTTGGGGGGGCTGGTACCAGTTTTGGGGAGGCTGGTTCCAGTTTTGGGGAGGCTGGTTCCAGTTTTAGGGAGGTTGGTCCCAGTTTTGGGGTCACTGGTCCCAGTTTTGAGGACACTGGTCCCAGGTTTTTGGAGGTTTGTCCCCATTTTATGGAGGTTGGTCCCGGTTTTGGGGAGGCTGGTCCCAGTTTTGGGGAGGTTGGTCCCAGTTTTGGGGTCACTGGTCCCAGTTTTGAGGACACTGGTCCCAGGTTTTTGGAGGTTTGTCCCCATTTTATGGAGGTTGTTCCCGGTTTTGGGGGGGCTGGTCCCAGTTTGGGGAGGTTGGTCCCAGTTTTGGGGTCACTGGTCCCAGTTTTGTGCGGGCTGGTCCCAGTTTTGGGGAGGCTGGTTCCAGTTTTAGGGAGGTTGGTCCCAGTTTTGGGGAGGCTGGTTCCAGTTTTGGGGAGGCTGGTTCCATTTTTGGGGTCACTTTTCCCAGTTTTGGGGAGGCTGGTTCCAGTTTTGGGAGGCTGGTTCCAGTTTTGGGGTCACTGGTTCCAGTTTTGGGGAGGCTGGTTCCAGTTTTGGGGCGGCTGGTCCCAGTTTTGGGGAGGCTGGTTCCAGTTTTGGGGTCACTGGTCCCAGTTTTGGGGAGGCTGGTTCCAGTTTTGGGGAGGTTGGTCCCAGTTTTGGGGGGGCTGGTCCCAGTTTTGGGGAGGCTGGTTCCAGTTTTGGGGTCACTGGTCCCAGTTTTGGGGAGGCTGGTTCCAGTTTTGGGGAGGTTGGTTCCAGTTTTGGGGCGGCTGGTCCCAGTTTTGGGGAGGCTGGTTCCAGTTTTGGGGTCACTGGTCCCAGTTTTGGGGAGGCTGGTTCCAGTTTTGGGGAGGTTGGTCCCAGTTTTGGGGGGGCTGGTCCCAGTTTTGGGGAGGCTGGTTCCAGTTTTGGGGTCACTGGTCCCAGTTTTGGGGAGGCTGGTTCCAGTTTTGGGGAGGTTGGTTCCAGTTTTAGGGAGGTTGGTCCCAGTTTTGGGGTCACTGGTCCCAGTTTTGAGGACACTGGTCCCAGGTTTTTGGAGGTTTGTCCCCATTTTATGGAGGTTGGTCCCGGTTTTGGGGAGGCTGGTCCCAGTTTTGGGGAGGTTGGTCCCAGTTTTGGGGTCACTGGTCCCAGTTTTGGGGGGGCTGGTCCCAGTTTTGGGGAGGCTGGTTCCAGTTTTAGGGAGGTTGGTCCCAGTTTTGGGGAGGCTGGTTCCAGTTTTGGGGAGGCTGGTTCCATTTTTGGGGTCACTTTTCCCAGTTTTGGGGAGGCTGGTTCCAGTTTTGGGGAGGCTGGTTCCAGTTTTGGGGAGGCTGGTTCCAGTTTTGGGGTCACTGGTTCCAGTTTTGGGGTCACTGGTCCCGGTTTAAGCAGCTCCCTGTTGCTCCCCAGCCTGCTCGGTGCTGTTCCTGGGCTCTGTGGGGACCGAGGCCCTGACCGGGCCCCAGGCCGTGGCCAAGGCCGTGGGGTCCCTCCTGGAGGGGGCCCCGAGTGCGGGGGGGTCCCCCCGGCCCCCGCCCAGCCCCGTGCACTTCAAGGTGTCAGCGCAGGGGATCACCCTGACGGACCGGCAGCGCAAGTGAGGGGCCTCTGAACCCCCCCAAACCCCCCCAAACCCAGACCCCTCCAACCCCCCACCCTCCCCACCCGGACCCCTTCAATCTGAGATCCCCTCAAACACCGACCCACCCCCCCCCAAACTACAGAACCCCCCAAAACCACCGACCTCCCCAAATCTCCCAACCCCCCCAAAACCCGACACCTCAAACACCCCAAAAGCCCCGTCCTGAGCCACCAACCCTACAAACCACTGTTCCCCCAAACCCCGACCTCCCCCCCACCCCTCGGCACCCATCGACCCCGCCCTGCCCCCCACGGCACCCCCTCACCCCGTGCCCCCCCGTGCCCCCAGACTCTTTTTCCGCCGGCACTACCCTGTGAGCAGCGTCACCCACTGCGGCACCGACCCCCAGGAGCGCAGGTCAGGGGGGCACGGGGGGGACACGGGGGGGGCACGGGGCGACCCCCAACCTCCCAAACCCTCCCGGACCTCCCAATCCCTCTAACCCCCCCCAGGTGGGCGAACCCCGACGGGACCACAGCCAGGTACGTGGGGAGACCCCCAGAACGGGACCCCCAGGAAGGAGGGGGGGCACAGATTTGACTCTGGCCTCGCCCCTACCCCCACCCCCACCCCCACCCCCAGGATTTTCGGGTTCGTGGCGAAGCAGGCGGGGGCCCCGGGGGGGGGCAACGCGTGCCACGTGTTTGCGGAGCTGGACCCCGAGCAGCCGGCAGGGGCCATCGTCACCTTCGTCACCAAAGTCCTGCTGGGGACGCGGCACTGAGAGACAGCGGGGACCCCCCCCGGCACCCCAAAAACCATCTGGGGACTCCCAAAGCCCCCTGAGGTGGGGGGGGGCTCAGGGGCACCCTCAAAAGCCAGTGGGACTCTTCCCCACTCTTCACCAAGGTCCTGCTGGGGACACGACACTGAGGGGCCCCCAGAACCCCTTGGCACCTCCAAAACCTTCGGGGGATGCCCAAAACCCCCTGGAGTCCCCCATGCCAAGGGGGGGACAGGGGGACACACCCAACCAACCCCCCCACCATAATCAACTTCATCACCAAGGTCCTGAACACCCCCAAACCACCCCCAGACCCCCCTAACCCTCCCAGACACCCCCGATTCAAGGAAGCACAAGGGGAGCCCCAAAATCGCCCTTCCCACCATCTTCATCACCAAAGTCCTACTGGGGACCCCCAACCCCCCCCCTGAGACCCCCCCCCAGACCCCTCCAAATACTCCCCACACCCTCCAACCACCCTTGAAGGCCCCCCAAAACCTCCTACACCCCCCCAGCTACCCCTCAAGTGAAGAAGGGGAGGCTGGTAGAAAAAAGAGGGCATAGGGACAGCCCCCTGCAATGTGGGGGGGTCCTGGAGGAACCCCAATAAATCCACATTTATTTTGGTGTAAGAAATGGGTTTATTTGCTGGGGGGGGGGGGGGGGGGCAGGTATGGGTACCCCTGCCCGCCATGTGCAAACGTCAAAGGGGACCCCAAAACCAGCCCAGGCCTCAGCACAGAGCTGGGGATTCCTGGGGCTGCCATGGAATTGGAAGGGTCTGGTTACATTCATGATGGGGGGAACCCCTAATTCTGCCCCCTGGACCCCCCCAGGAATGGGGAGCGCTGGAGGAGATGAGGGGGCACAGGTGTGATTTGGGGGGCACTGGGAGTCAGTGGAGTGGGAGGGGTTGGGTGGGCTGGGGAGAGTCCAGGGGGGGCTCTGGTGGGGGCATGAGGGTCACCCACCGTGGAAGGGGCTGAGCTGAGACCCCCAAATCCACCTGGAGGGTTCACTGGGGTGATTTGGCAGGGGCGGGATTGAGTCCCCCAAAAACAAGGGATGGGGCAGGAATGGGTCCCCCAAAAACATGGTAGAGGCCATGGCTGAGAACTCCCAAAAACCATCGAGGGGGGCAACAGGGGGGTACTTTTGAGAGGGAATTCAGTCTGGGGAAACCCCCAAAGAGGCCCCAAAAGAGTGAAATGATGGAGGGGGGCAGGAGTGAACCCCTAAAAACCACCTTGGGGGGGTCTCCACTGTCGTGGAAACACCCTAAAGTGCACTGGGAGGGCCCGGGGTGGGTCCAGGAGCACCAGAGGGTTTCAGGTTTTGGGGGGCCCCACGCGGGCCCCCCTTTATCCGCTCAGGGGGTGCAGGTCCACCTTGACCCTCTCGCCAGTGCTGAGCATCCCCACGGTGGGGAAGAGCCCCCCGGGGGGGACCCCAACCTCCCTGCGCCCCACGACCATCCCGTTCCGCGTGAAGAACACCTGGGGGGGCACAAATCAAGGGGGTCACCCCTAGATTGGCGGGGGGGGGGGGCAGGGGAGATCCCACCTCCCAAAAAAAAACAGGGGTAAAGGGGGGAGTAAGGCAGGGAAAGATGAGCCAAAAGCAGGGTATAGGGGGATTTTGGGGTACGGGGAGGTTTTGAGGGGCTACAAACACATGGAGGGGGTTCAGGGACACAGGGCAGAGTCACCCCAAAATATGAGGGGAGGGCGGGGAGACCCCAGTCTCCAAAAAAGCGGGGGCAAAGGGGGTGACCCCAGGGTGAGCCACTGTAATGTGAACCCAATGGGGGTTGCAGGGGGGGGTTTCTGGGGTGGTGGAGGGTGCAGGGGTGGGGTACAAATGTGTGTGGGGGTCACAGACAAAGGGGGGATCACCCTAAAATATTAGGGGGGCAGGACACCTCTAATCACCACAAAATCTGGGTGTTGGAGCCCCCAGACTGATTCAAAAGGATTCCCGTGATGGGCAAAGGAGAATTTTGGGGTAAAAGAAGAGGTTTCTGGGGAGTTGGAGGTTTTTTAGGGCACATGTTTTTTGGCGGGGTGTCCCCACCCTTACCACGACCTTCCTGCCCTCCTGCTCCTGCTCCATGTCCTCCCCATCCTCTTCTTCCTCCTCCTCCTCTTCCTCCTCCTCCTCCTCCTCCTCCAGGTACATCACGTTGCGCACCTTCACCTTCACCTCGGGGGGCTCCGAGCGTCATCGCTGTCACCTAGGGTGGGGAAAAGGGTGAGGGACCCCCCCAGAGCCCGGGCAGGCTTTGGGGGTCCCCACCCCGCCATACCTTCGCTGTCCCCGGCCGTAGTCCCGAGGGAACATGATCCCGCAGCCCATCACGTCTCCCTTGTAGCAGCGGGGGCCAAAGGGATCCCCGACTCCGCTGCCATGGAAGAGCTTTCCGTCGTCTGGGGGGAGACCCCGAATTAGGGGGACCCCCCCAGTTCGTGGGGGAAACCCCAAGACACCCTCCATGGGGGTGAACTCCAAAAAAAGGGGGAGAAATGGGCAGAGAGGGGTTACAGGTGGAGAAAGAGGAAGAGGAGGAAAAGGAGAAGGGGCAGCTGGGGACGGGGGGTGCACAGAGGGATCCCCGAATTCCTGTCATAAGGAGGACCCTTCCCATGGGGGTGCATCCCAAAAAAGAAGAGAAATAGTCCTGAGAAAGGTGGAAAGAAGAAGAGGGTGAAGGGGCTGAAAGGGAAAAGGGGGAGAAAGGAGATAAAAGAGTAGAGAAGGGAGAGAAAGAGGCCATGGGGACGCCCCCTGCCCCGAGGGGCTGGAAACCACCCCCAGACCTCCCCACGGGAGTGCACCCCAAAAAAGGGGAGGAAACTGGGTTGGGAAAGGAAGAGGATGAAAAGGAAAAAGATGGAGGAAGGGAGAAAGGAGGAGGGAGGGGCCATGGGGATCCCCCAAATTAGGGGGGATCCCCCAAATTAGGGGGAACCCCCAAGGTCATCCAGACCCTCGTTATAGGGGTGCAACCAAAAATAGGGAGGAAAAATGGGAAAGGGTTTTCAGGGGGAGTAAGGGCAGGAGGAGGTCCAGTACTGGGGGCCTGTGTTGGAGGGGTTCTGGAATTTGGGGGGGTCCCACCCACTTTTGGGGGGCTCACCTGCATGATAGGCCACCGAGCCCCTGCTCCAGCCAGGGTGACGATTTTTGGGGTAATCCTGAGGGGGAGGGCACAAGGGAGGGAGGCAGCTGGGGGGCAATGTGGGGGGCCCAGCCCCTCAAACTCATAGACCCCAATTTTCCCCCCTAAACCCTCATTTTTGACACCCCCTCAGCTCTCAGCCCAGCTCTAGCCCGGTGGACAGGTCCAGCCCCACCGTACCCCAAATCTGAGCCCCCTCCCCTCCTTCCTTGGCCACTCCCAGCCCTGGTGAAGGCTCCAGCCTGCCGTTACTCCCTCTGTAAGCTCCAGACCCCCATTTTTGACCCAGATCCCCCCACTTCCCTGCCCCCCCCAGCTCTGTAGGTGTCTCCACCCCCCCGTACCCCAATTCCAAGCCCCCTGCGCACCTTCCTGGTCACACCCAGGGCGATGTAGCACTTCTCACCCGGGTCCAGGATCTCCAGCTCGAAGTAGTGGCTGCGGGGGCTGAGCGGCCGCCGGGCCTGGGCCAGCCCCACAATCCACGATGCTCTTCCCCTTCCCCACGTACTCCAGCACCTGGGAGGGCACGGGGAGGGCTCAGACAGGGGGGGAAGGGGGCACCCCCCCAACCCAGACCAGCCCCAGATCCGTGAAATTTGTCCCCTTCCCCACCTAAAAACAGCACCTGGGAGGGTTTCAGGGGTCCTGGGGGGATTTGGGGGATCACAGGGGCTATGGGGGGGAGTCACAGAGGGTCGGGGGGCACGCAGAGGGGGTTTGAGGGGCACCCAAGAACCCCCAGACTCCCGATGTCGCTGCTGGGACCCCCTTACCCCATCCCCTCTTTTCACCCTCCACAGGACTGGGGATCCCTCTTGTCCCATTCCCAAGACTGTCCTTACCCAAATTCCCAGAGCCCAATTTGTTTCACCCCATAACCTCAATTTCTGACCTCCCACCCCTGGGAGGAGTCCAACCTCTTCCAACCCCACCCCCAGCCCCACACTCTCATTCTGACCTCCCTCCTCACTTCCCAGGGCCATCCCCAGTCCTGGAAAGGCTCCAGCCCCCCCATTTCCCTCTCCCTGACCCCCCCAAACCCCCGGTTTCCGGGTGCTCACGGAGCCGTAGAGCCGCACGTCGTGGAGCCTCCCCCACTCCTCCTCCAGGCTGTCCACCAGCATCGCCCCTCCCTCATCCTCGGGGGGCCCGGGGGGGGGCAGATGCAGCCGAACCTCCTCGCCCAGCGAGTGCAGCCCCACGGCTGGGAACAGCCCCGGGGGTGACAGTGGCACCCCCAGACCCCCCACCTGCAATTGAGGGAGTCAAGGAGCCTCAGGAACATGGGCACCCCCAGGCCCTGCAGCTGGGATTTAGGGAAACACCAAATTAGGAAGTAGGGGGGCTCTGGAGGCTTTGGGGTTTCAGAAGATTTGGGGGTCCCCCCCATCCTCTGTCCATTCTTTGTGAAGAACAGCCAGGAGAGGGGCAGAAGGATCCTTGTTTAGGGGATCCTGGAAGGTTTGGGGGTGCCCCGGTGGGTTTTGAGAGTGCTCTTGGGCAGGGTAGGGATCACCTCACCCTCTGGCCGTTCTTGGTGAAGAAAACCTGGGCTGGGGGGGCTCCAAACGAGCCCCTCTCGACGCCGCAGCCGATCCGGTCCCCGGAGCTGCACTTGGAGCCGAACTGGCGCCCTTTGGCCCGGCCACTGTAGAGCCTGGGGCACGCCAAAAACGGGGGGGACCCCGAAAACGGGGGGGTTCAGAATGGGGGGGTGTCAGTAACGGGGGACCTCAAACGCGGAGCAGATCCCAGTGCCCCCCAACGCTCCCAGTCCTGCTGCCCCTCTGGCTGCCCCCAGTGTCCGACACTCCCAAGGTCCCAGCACTCCCCAATACCCTGACATCTCCAAGGTCCCAGCACTCCCCGAAATCCCGACATCTCCAAGGTTCTAACACTCCCCGAAATCCCGACATCTCCAAGGTTCTAACACTCCCCGAAATCCTGACATCCCCAAGGTCCCAGAACTCCCCAATATCCCAACATCCCCCTGCTATCCCGACACCCTTGATATCCCAAAGCATCTCATCCTTCACCTCACATGCCGCCATCTCCTCACATCATGAAATCCCTCGATATCCCAACACCCACAAATACCCCAACACTCCTCCTCTAGCTACCACTACACCACTCGCTATCCCAGCGATCCTGACCCCATGGAGACACTCACTTTCCATCATCGGCGTGGTAGGCGACGGAGCCGGGCCCCCATCCCGGGGGATGCTCGAGGCTGTGGCAGTGCGGCACCAGCCCCACGGCGATGGTGCCGCGGACCCCGCTGTCCACGATGGACACCTGGGCATGGGCCGGCGGGGTCAGGGCTCCGTGCCCCCCGGGCCGGCGGGGTCAGGGCTCCGTGCCCCCCGGGCCGGCGGGGCCAGGGCTCCGTGCCCCCCGGGCCGGCAGGGCCTGGGCTCCGTGCCCCCCGGCAGCCCGCGCCCCCCGCACCCCGCTCACCTCAAAGTAGTTGCTGTCGCGGGTCAGCGGCCGCGAGGCCACGTAACAGCCGACCTCGCCCGAGGGGCCGCGGTAGCTGCGGGGGACGGCGGGGCTGAGACAGCCCCCGACCCCCCCCGGGTACCCTCAGACCCCTTCCAGATCTGGGGGTGCCCCCTGCCACCCCCCTGGGTGCATCTCCCCCCACCTTGGGCCCCCCCCGGAGCCCCCCAGCCCCGGGCTCCCCCGCGGTACCTCAGGGTGTCCCCGTCCACCAGGATGTGCCGGGCGCGTTCCTGGCAGCGCAGGCCTCGGTCTCGGTCCCGGTCCCGATCCCGGTCCCGGTCCCGGCCCTCCCGCACCTCCCGGATCTCCCGGATCCGCCGGCGCCAGTTGAGGAACCTGAAGTGCAGGTTCAGGTCATCCATGGCGGGGGGGCTCCTGCGGGGAGGCAACGCTGGGACCCCCGAAAGGACGGGCGGAACCGACACATCCGAAACTGACAGCCCGAATCATGCACGAACCCCCAAAATCGCCCCCTCAAACACACCTGACACCCTAAACACACACCTGACACCCCAAAATCGCACCCCAAATACACACCTGACACCCTAAACACACACCTGACACCCCAAAATCGCACCCCAAATACACACCTGACACCCTAAACACACACCTGACACCCTAAACACACACCTGACACCCCAAAATCGCCCCCTAAACACACACCTGACACCCCAAAATCGCCCCCTCAAACACACCTGACACCCTAAACACACACCTGACACCCCAAAATCGCACCCTCACACACTTGACACCCTAAACACACACCTGACACCCCAAAATCGCACCCTAAACACACACCTGACACCCTAAACACACACCTGACACCCCAAAATCGCACCCCAAATACACACCTGACACCCTAAACACACACCTGACACCCTAAACACACACCTGACGCCCCAAAATCGCACCCCAAACACACACCTGACACCCTAAACACACACCTGACACCCCAAAATCGCACCCTAAACACACCTGACACCCTAAACACACACCTGACACCCTAAACACACACCTGACACCCCAAAATCGCACCCTAAACACACACCTGACACACTAAACACACACCTGACATCCCAAAATCGCACCCTAAACACACACCTGACACCCTAAACACACACCTGACACCCCAAAATCGCCCCCTAAACACACACCTGACACCCTAAACACACACCTGACACCCCAAAATCGCACCCCAAACACACACCTGACACCCTAAACACACACCTGACACCCTAAACACACACCTGGCACCCCAAAATCGCACCCCAAACACACACCTGACACCCTAAACACACACCTGACACCCTAAACACACACCTGACACCCCAAAATCGCACCCCAAACACACACCTGACACCCTAAACACACACCTGACTCCCCAAAATCGCACCCTCACACACCTGACACCCTAAACACACACCTGACACCCCAAAATCGCCCCCCCAAACACACCTGACACCCCAAAATCGCCCCCCTAAACACACCTGAACCCACAGAACTTCCCCCAGAACACACCTGATGCTCCAAGTCATACCTGAAACCCTTAAACCCAAGTCATACCCGAGTCCCTAAAGCACACCTGAACTCTCAAAATCAATCCCCAAAACACACCTGGTGCTCCAAAACACACCTGAGCCCCCTAAGCACACCTGACTCCCTACAACACACGTAACCCCTCAAAACTCATCAGGCCCTCCAAACACACCTGGACCCCCAAAACACATCTGAACCCAAAAAATCCACCGGAGACCCCCCCAAAACTGTCCTCCCGCTCACCTGAGACCCCAAACCCACATCTGGCACACCCAAATCACACCCGAGATCGCCCAAAACTGCTCCTCACACACCTGAGCACCCGAGCCCACACGCGACACACCCAAATCACATCTGCCAGCCCAAACCTGACCCCGAGTCCCCGCCCTGACAACCCCCCCCGCCCACCAAGGTCCCCCCATGCCGGGGCTCCCCCTTTCCCAGCAGCCCCCAACGCCCCCATTCCCCCCGCACCCACCACGCCACCCCCCAGACCTCCCCGCTTCCCCTCAGGACCCCCAGGTGCCTCCCGCGTTCCCCAACCCGGGGTCTCCCCAGAACTCCTCAGGACGCCTCCCCGTCTCCCCCAGAGCCCCCCCGGGCCCCTCACCGGGGGTCCCGCCTCCTCCATGGGCCGCGCTTGCATCCGGGTCCCGCTCCCTGCCGCCTCCCTGCGCCCGCCCACTGCGCCGCGCGGACCAATCGCCACCCGCGGCGCCATGACTGATGGGTCCCTGAGCCAATTGGAGGGCGAAGTGCGCGGAAGGCGGAGCCTACCGGGGAAAGCGGCGAGGGGGCGTCAAGGTCACGTGACACTGGGGACTCGGGGCGAGAGGCGCAAGGGCGCCCCCTGGAGGAGGGGGGAACTGGGGGGACTGGGAGAAACTGGGGGAACTGGGAGAACTGGGAGAAACTGGGGGAACTGGGAGAACTGGGGGGACTGGGAGAACTGGGGGGACTGGGGGGAACTGGGGGTGACTGGGGGAACTGGGGGAACTGGGGGGGACTGGGGGGGACTGGGGGTGACTGGGAGAAACTGGGGGAACTGGGAAAACTGGGGGAACTGGGGGGAACTGGGGGGAACTGGGGGAACTGGGGGAACTGGGAGAAACTGGGGGGACTGGGGGGAACTGGGGGGACTGGGGGAACTGGGGGGACTGGGGGGACTGGGAGAAACTGGGGGGACTGGGAGAAACTGGGGGAACTGGGAGAAACTGGGGGGACTGGGAAAACTGGGGGTGACTGGGGGTGACTGGGAAAACTGGGGGTGACTGGGGGTGACTGGGAAAACTGGGGGGACTGGGAAAACTGGGGGTGACTGGGGGGAACTGGGGGAACTGGGGGAACTGGGAGAACTGGGGGAACTGGGGGGACTGGGAGAAACTGGGGGGACTGGGGGGAACTGGGGGGACTGGGGGGAACTGGGGGTGACTGGGGAGAACTAGGGAGAACTGGAGGGAACTGGGGGGAACTGGGAGAACTAGGGGGAACTGGGGTGACTGGGAGAACTGGGGAGAACTGGGGAGAACTGGGGGGACTGGGAGTGACGGGGAGAACTGGGGAGAACTGGGGGGACTGGGCGGAATTGGGGGAACTGGAGGGAACTGGGAGGAATTGGGAGGATCTGAGAGGAACTGGGGAGAACTCGGGGAAACTGGGGAGAACTGGGGGCACCTGGGAGGAATTGGGGGTGACTGGGAGTACTGGGGAGAACTGGGATAACTGGGGTGGACTGGGGGGGACTGGGGAGAACTGGGAGGAACTGGGGGGAACTGCGAGAACTGGGGGGGACTGGTGAGAACTGGGGAGAACTGGGGGGATTGTGGGGAATGCAGGAAACTGGGGAGACAGGTGGGAACTGGGAAAATTGGGAGGATGGGGGGGTTACTGGGAGGACTGGGGGAACTGGAGGATTCTGGGGGCACTGAGGGGTTCAGCTTGGGGTCAAACCAGTGCTACGGTTGCACCGGAGACATGGCTGGACTGGGAGTCACTGGTTTGTACTGGGGTTGCTCTGGAGGGGTTTCAGTGTCCCCCAGACCCAGGTTTGGGGGGCAGGGGGAGGAAGAGGACTTCACAAACACCTCTATTGGTGGGTTTATTAGAAATTAATTAAGTAATAAATACACCCCCACGGCACCACACGGGGTCGGTCACAGGCCACACCTGGCCTGTTGTCCCCCTGTCCCCTCTGCCGTGCCTTGGGGGAGGTGGCACTGTGACCCGTCACAGCCCAGGTGGTACCTGGGGGTGTTCCAGTGTCCCCTCACCTTGTCATGGGGGTGACACCGTGATCTGCCCCAGCTCAGTGTCACCTCGGGGTGTCCCCACGCTGCCAGCCAGAGCTCGCTGTGGGGCTGGCACTGGTAACAGGTCACCGTCCCAGTGTCGCTGTCACCTGCATTTCACTATGGAGGTGACACTGTGACCTGTCACAGTGTAGTCTCACCAGTGGGGTGCCACAGTGTCACTGTTACCCACAGCTCAGCCACGGGGGTGACACTGTGACCTGTCCTTGTCATGATCGGGGTGTCCCAGTGTTGTTGTCACCCCCAGTCCATCGTGGGGTGGCACTGTGACCCACTGCAGTTCAGTGTCCTCAAGGGGTGTCCCAGTCACCCCCAGTCCATCGTGGGGTGGCACTGTGACCCCTCGCCGCTCAGCGTCCCCATGGGGTGTCTGTGACCCCATCACTGCCTGCTGACCCCACGGGCTCTTCCCGTGTCCCTGACCCTGTCACGTTCTGGTGTCTGTGGAGCTGTCCCAGTGTTCCTGTCCCAGCCAGGTGTTACTGTCCTTGTCCCTGTCAAATCTCAGTGTCCCATCAAGCTGTCCCTGTGTCCCTGGTGTCCTCATAGAGCTGTCCTGGTGCTCCTGTCACTGACACCCCAGTGCCTCTGTCCTTGTCACATCTCGGTGTCCCTGTCACACCTTGGTGTCCCCGTTGAGCTGCCCTGCTGTCCCTGTCCCACCCCAGCGTCCCCATTCCTATCACACCCCAGTGTCCCCACCAAGCTGTCCTGGTCACATCCTGGTGTCCCCATCAAGCTGTCCTGATGTCCCTGTCACACTCCAGCATCCCCAGTACACCCCTATGTCCTTGTTAAGCTGTCCCAGTGCCCCTGTCCCACCCCAGTGTCCCCATCGAGCTGTCCCAGTGTCCCTGTCCCTGTCCCAGCCCGGTGTCCCCATCGAGCTGTCCCAGTGCCCCTGTCCCAGCCCAGTGTCCCTCTCGAGCTGTCCCAGTGTCCCTGTCCCTGTCCCACCCCAGTGTCCCTCTCGAGCTGTCCCAGTGTCCCTGTCCCACCCCAGTGTCCCCATCGAGCTGTCCCAGTGCCCCGTCCCTGTCCCAGCCCGGTGTCCCCATCGAGCTGTCCCAGTGTCCCTGTCCCACCCCGGTGTCCCCATCGAGCTGTCCCAGTGTCCCTGTCCCACCCCAGTGTCCCCATCGAGCTGTCCCAGTGTCCCTGTCCCACCCGTGTCCCCATCGAGCTGTCCCAGTGTCCCTGTCCCAGCCCGGTGTCCCCATCGAGCTGTCCCAGTGTCCCTGTCCCAGCCCGGTGTCCCCATTGAGCTGTCCCATTGTCCCTGTCCCACCCCAGTGTCCCCATCGAGCTGTCCCAGTGCCCCGTCCCTGTCCCACCCCGGTGTCCCCATCGAGCTCTCAGTGTCCCTGTCCCACCCCGGTGTCCCCATCGAGCTCTCAGTGTCCCTGTCCCACCCCGGTGTCCCCATCGAGCTGTCCCAGTGTCCCTGTCCCACCCGTGTCCCCATCGAGCTGTCCCAGTGTCCCTGTCCCAGTGCCCCGGTGTCCCCATCGAGCTGTCCCAGTGTCCCTGTCCCACCCCGGTGTCCCCATCGAGCTGTCCCAGTGTCCCTGTCCCACCCCGGTGTCCCCATCGAGCTGTCCCATTGTCCCTGTCCCACCCCAGTGTCCCTCTCGAGCTGTCCCAGTGTCCCTGTCCCACCCCGGTGTCCCCATCGAGCTGTCCCAGTGTCCCTGTCCCACCCCGGTGTCCCCATCGAGCACTCAGTGTCCCTGTTCCACTCCAGTGTCCCCATCGAGCTGTCCCAGTGTCCCTGTCCCACCCCGGTGTCCCCATCGAGCTGTCCCAGTGTCCCTGTCCTACCCCGGTGTCCCCATTGAGCTCTCAGTGCCCCTGTTCCACTCCAGTGTCCCCATCGAGCTGTCCCAGTGCCCCTGTCCCTGTCCCAGCCCAGCGTTCCTGTCACACCTTGGTGACCCTACCCCTCTAACTGTCCCAGTGTTCCCATCACAGCTGAGCTGTCCCAGTGTCGCTGTCGCAGCGTCCTTGTCACTCCCAAGTGTCCCCCTCGAGCAGCCCCTCGTCCCCCACCCTCAGCCCCTCGTCCCCACGGCTGGTGCCCAGGACCCCCCCGGCTGCCCCCAGCGCCACCAGCGCCGCCAGGGCCGCGGCCCCGAACACCCCTCGTGTCCCCGCGGGGTCCCCGGGCAGGGCCGGCAGCGCCAGCGCCACCCCCAGCCCCAGGGGCAGCCGCAGCCACCGCGCTCCTCCCGCCGCGTCCCCCCCGCGCTCCAGCCGGCGCCGCAGGAACGCCATGGCCGGGAAGTAAATCCCGCAGGAGAGCTGCAGCAGCAGCACGGCGAGGAAGTCGCCGGGGGCGTGGAGTGGCAGCGCCAGGAGCAGAAGGGCCAGCGCCAGGAGCAGGACGGAGGCAGGCAGGAGCCGCAGCGGCTGCAGCCGGAGCTTCCCGGTGACGCCGCGCCGGAACAGCGCCGAGCCCGCGGCGCTGGCGGCCGTGAATCCCGAGAAGGCGATTCCCAGCGGGATGCCGTGCGGCTCCAGGACAGGCGTCCAAAGGAAGGCAAAGATGAGGAGGATGCTCTCCACGAGGGCCTGCACCAGCCCCAGGAGCAGTGCCCGGGGGTCGGATACGAGGCCCCGAAGGCCTTCCCCGCAGGCCTTCCCACAGGGCCGGCTCTTCCCATAGTTCTCATCCCAGTTTTTCCCGGCAAAGATGCCTGAGAGAGCCAGGAAGGGCACCGCCACCAGAAACGGGGCCACAGGGCCCAGCGCCAGCCCCTCGGCCACCAGCTCAGCTAGCAGGCCGGCTGCCACGGCCAGGCCGCTGTTCCAGAGGGCCACGCGGGAGAAGGTGTCAGGAATCCACTCGGCCGGGAAGTCGTGGCGCTCCAGGTGCTCATGGATGTACCAGGACTCAAAGGCGGAGAAGAGCAGGGAGGTGCCGAGCCCCACCAGGAGCCGGGCGGCTGCCAGTGCCAGGAAATCCTGGGAGAGCTGCAGCAGGCAGGACACGGAGCACAGCCCCGAGGACAGCACGCAGGACTTCTTCCGGCCGAGCCGATCCACAAAAACCCCGGAGACGAGGCCAAAGGCGACGTTGGAGGCGAAGCCGCAGGAGTAGAGGGCGGCGATCTGGCTGCGCAGGAAGCCCCGGCCCTGCAGCAGCTGGAACAGCAGCGGGCCCTGCAGCCAGTCCGCAGCCAGCGCCGGCAGGTAGCCCAGCAGGAACCGCCGCTGGAAGGCGCGGAAAGCGGGGTTGGAGGGCGAGGGGCGGCGCGGGGGCGGCTCCAGAGCCAGGCAGGTGAGGAGGAGGAGGGCGAGGGCAGAGCAGGGCAGCAGGAACATGGTGGGGAGGGGGCTCAGGAGGGCCTGGGGAAGGGAAAAAGGGGGATCAGCACGAGGAGGAAGTGGGAGAGTCCAGAGGGACCACCCAGGTGCCCCAAACCCCCCAGACAGCCCAGGGGCTCTCTAGGGACTCCCCACCCCACAGGGACCCATGGGGGCTTATAGGGACCCCCAGCATCACTGATAGGCCACACAGTCCCCCACAGCTGCTCCACAGGCCGCACCACCCCTCCCAAGCCCAGCCAGACCCCACCCAGCCCCCACAGAACCGCCCACAGACCCCAAACCCCCACCAGAGTTCCCCACACCCACCCACAGACCCCAAACCCCCCAAAAGGCCCCCTCCACACGCTCCAGATCCTCCACGGGCCCCACACAGAACCTCCACAGACTCCTCATAAGGCCCTTATAGAACCCTCACATCCCCCCATAGGAGCCTCGCACCCCAAATCCTCCTTAAGACCCCCATATACCCCCGACAGCCCCACACAGCGCCCCCTCCACTCCCACAGCCCCCTCTCTACCCCCCACAGGGCCCCCCCGACCCCAGAGTTGCCCCGGAGGACCCCTCCAGACACCTCTCAGACCCTCCGAAGCCCCTCCACCCCTTCCGGTAACCCCCGGCTCCCTCAGAGCCCCCCCATACCCCCGGTCCCCGGCGCCGTCGCAGCTGCCCCGCGGCGCCTCCGCGGAGCCACTTCCGCTTCCGGTCCTATGGGCGCCGCCATGTTTGCTCGTGTCACGTGACCCGGGGGCACACACTCCCCCGGACCCCCCCCCCCCCCCCCACTCCCAAAGGTGTCCACAAGGACCCCCAGAGACGCCACGGGGACTTGTGGAGACACCCCCCAAAGGGACCCCAGGCAACGCACGGGGGATTGTGGAGACCCCCCCCCCAGAGTCCCCCCCTCCGCGGGAGGGGTTGCGGCATCCTCACCCCAGACGCCCCGGGAGGTGTGTGGGGACCCCCGCCCTCAGAGAGCTCGTGCGAGGACCCTCGAGCGAAGCCCCCTGGTGACCCAACCCCCCTGGTGACCCAACCCCCCTGGTGACCCAACCCCCGGTGTCCCCCCGCCGTGCCCCGTACCGCCCTTTCCGAGGCTCGTTAAAGGGGGGCTGCCCTGAGCGCCCCTCACTCACCAGCGCCTCCGGGGGTCGCTGCTGCCGCAGCAGCGGGGGGCGGGCCGGGCCCCCCTCACCTGGCGCTCAGGCGGGGCCGGGGGGCGGCGCGGCGCGGGGAGGGGCAGCACCGGTGACACGGGGGGGGACAGCGCGGGGGGTGGCACTGGGGACAGGCGGGGGGGGCGCAAAAGGGGGAGCAGCAGGGAGGGCGGCAGGGCGGAGGGTGGTATTGGGGGCAGCAGGGCAGGGGGGGACACTGGGGGCAGCAGGGAAGGGGGGGACACTGGGGGCAGCAGGGCAGGGGGGGACACTGGGGGCAGGGCGGTGGGGGGCACCAGGCGGGGTGGCAGGAGAGGTGACAGGGCAGGGGGCAGCAGGGCGCGGGGCAGAGCGGGGGGTAGCACTGCGGGCAGCAGGGGGGGGGGCAGCAGAAGGGGCAGGGCGGGGAGCAGAAGGCGGGGGCGCAGCACGGGGGGAGGTGACAGGGGGGGTGACAGCGCGGGGAGGTTCCCCCGCGCCGGCGGGACCGGGGTCGCGGCCAGCCCAGCCCCATGTCCGAGCCGGCCCACCCCACCCCCTCCCCGGGGATTTACCGGGCAAAGCGGCTGAGCGGGGGCAGCGGGGGGAGCACGTGGCGGCACCCGTGGGTGAGGGACACGGGGACATGAGGACACGGAGGGGGGACAGGGGACACGGGGGACACGGGGAGGACCTGGGGATAGGGGGAATTCACGGGATACAGTGGGGTGGGAACGTAGGAGAGCACGCGGGACACGGGGGGGCACGGGGGACACGGAGCGGACATGGAGGAAATTGGGGACGGGGGACATGAGTCTGGGGGGGATGCGCGGACACAGGGGCATGGGGAGGCGCAGGGGACACGGGACATGGAGGACATGGGGAACACAACTGAGGGGACACAGGGGACATTGAGGTGCACAGGGGACACGGGGAACACGGGATTATGGAGACATGGTAGGGCACAGGGGACATGGGGGACAGGGGACACTGGGGGGACACGACTGGGAGGAGGAAGGGGTTATAGGACATGGAGCAGCATAAGGGACACGGGAGCTATGGGGAGAGACGCGGGACATTGGGGACACGGGGTTATGGAGGTCACGGGGGACATGAAAAACATGGGGAGACATGATTGGGGTGGACCCAGGGTTATGGGGACTTGGGGGGCACGGGGATTACGGGGAGATGCTACTGGGGGGGACACAGGTTGGGGACATGCAGGACATGGGAGGATGTGGTGGGGACACGACTGGGGCTCACAGGGAATTATGGGGTCATGGGGGCAGTGGGGAGATATGGGGGGACAAACGGGGGGACACAGGGATTGGGCGTGACACACGGGGAGGGGGTCCCAGCATGGCGGGGCCGGGGCCGGGGCCGCACAAAGGGGCCATTGAGCCGTAGTGGGGGAGGGGCGGGGAGAGGAATTTCCACCCAAAACTTTTTCCATGAGCCCATTCCCGCCCCTCCCCCACTCCAGCCCCTCCCCTCCCCTTTCCCGGCACGGGGGGAGAGGTGGGGGTGGAGTGGGTTACACGCGTGTCCGGGCATGGGGACGCATGCGTGCGTGTGACACGCAGGGACACACCCTGCACACGTGTCCCCATGCCCAGACATGCGTGTGCACGCTGGAGGCTGGGTAAAGGTGTGTGACACGTGCAGTGACATGTGATTATCCCGTGTACAGGTGTGTGACACACGCGGTGACATGTGACCGTCCCTTGTACAGGTGTGTGACATGTGATTATCCCGTGTACAGGTGTGTGACACACGCGGTGACATGTGACCGTCCCTTGTACAGGTGTGTGACATGTGATTATCCCGTGTACAGGTGTGTGACACACGCGGTGACATGTGACCGTCCCTTGTACAGGTGTGTGACACACACAGTGACGTGTGATTATCCTGTGTACAGGTGTGTGACATGTGATTATCCCGTGTACAGGTGTGTGACACACGCAGTGACATGTGACCGTCCCTTGTACAGGTGTGTGACACACGCAGTGACATGTGACCGTCCCTTGTACAGGTGTGTGACATGTGATTATCCCGTGTACAGGTGTGTGACACACACAGTGACGTGTGATTATCCTGTGTACAGGTGTGTGACACACGCAGTGATGTGTGATTATCCCATGTACAGGTGTGTGACACACGCGGTGACATGTGATTATCCCATGTACAGGTGTGTGACACACGCAGTGACATGTGATTATCCCGTGTACAGGTCTGTGACACACACAGTGACGTGTGACCATCCCTTGTACAGGTGTGTGACACGTGATCATCCTATGTACAGGTGTGTGACACATGCAGAGACACACGACCATCCTGTGTAAAGGGGCGTGACACGTGACTATCCCGTGTACAGGTGTGTGACATGCACAATGATCCCGTGTGCAGGTGTGTTATGTTCAGTGATCCCGTGTGCAGGTGTGTGACCCGTGCAATGATCCCGTGTGCAGGTGTGTGACCCGTGCAATGATCCCGTGTGCAGGTGTGTCACACGTGCAATGATCCCGTGTGCAGGTGTGTGACATGTGCAATGATCCCGTGTGCAGGTGTATGACCCATGCAATGATCCCGTGTGCAGGTGTATGACCCATGCAATGATCCCGTGTGCAGGTGTGTGACCCGTGCAATGATCCCGTGTGCAGGTGTGTCACACGTGCAATGATCCCGTGTGCAGGTGTGTCACACGTGCAATGATCCCGTGTACAGGTGTGTGACACATGCAATGATCCCGTGTGCA
Source organism: Anomalospiza imberbis (assembly GCF_031753505.1). Classification (NCBI taxonomy): domain Eukaryota; kingdom Metazoa; phylum Chordata; class Aves; order Passeriformes; family Viduidae; genus Anomalospiza; species Anomalospiza imberbis. Next base: position 9,126,461 of record NC_089702.1, read on the forward strand.
GGTGTGTGACATGTGCAATGATCCCGTGTGCAGGTGTGTGACCCGTGCAATGATCCCGTGTGCAGGTGTGTCACACGTGCAATGATCCCGTGTGCAGGTGTGTGACCCGTGCAATGATCCCGTGTGCAGGTGTGTGACACGTGCAATGATCCCGTGTGCAGGTGTGTGACCCGTGCAATGATCCCGTGTGCAGGTGTGTGACCCGTGCAATGATCCCGTGTGCAGGTGTGTCACACGTGCAGAGCCCCAGAAATGCAGTCGGGCAGGCGGTGCTGGCTCAGCCTTTGCACACCCGGAGATGCCCAGGCACACCCAGACACAGCTGCGCACACTCACACACACCTGTGCACACCTGGATATGCTCACACACCCCTGGACATGCTGACACACACCTGTCCACACTGTGGGGGAAGGGGATTGGAAGGGACTGGGAAGGACTGGGGAGATGATGCGGGGGACTGGGAGAACTGGCAGGACTGGGAGGGATTGAGGGGTGACAAGGGGACTGGGAGGGACTGGGAAGGGCGGGGGTAGTGACAGGGGAACTGGAAAGGACTGGAAGAACTGGGAGGACTGGGGAGACGGGTGGTGACGTGAGGACTGGGAGTGCACGGGGTGGAATTGGGAGGGACTGGGGAGGGCGTGACGCTGGGACTGGGAGGACTGGGAGGGGTTGGGGGTGACAGGGGGCGGGGCCTGGGTGCTCCCCAGGGAGAGAGGACACACGGAGGGGACAAACACGTCTGATACCGTGTGGCACATGTGACACGTGTGTAGGCGACACCGCGGGTCTGCACTCCAGGCCGCCCCCTCTTCTCCAGTCCCCGCCCATTCCCCATTCAGCCCCGCCCACGAGCCCCGCCCCCGCTCAGACCACGCCTCATTCAAATCCAGCCCAGCCCATCTAGCCCCGCCCCCCAGCCCCCGGGCCCCTCCTCCCTCCCGCCCGTCCCCGAGGCCACGCCCCGTTCCGATCCAGCCCAGCCTCTCAAGGCCCCGCCCCTCCCAAGCCCCGCCCCCTCAGCCCAGGCCCTGCTCTCAGTTTAGCCCCGCCCATTTAAGCCCCACCCATACACAGCCCTCACATTCCAAACGACCCCGCCTCTCCAGGCCCCGCCCCCTTCCCCTCGCCGTTTACCTCCTCCAGTCGAAGCCACGCCCCTCGCCCGGGCCCCGCCCCCAGGCCCCGCCCCCGCAGCCGCACCCTCCGGGGCCGCTCGGGGCCGATCGCGACCGGGGCCGATCGCGGCGGGGCCGAGGGGCCCGGGGTCGCCATGTTCGGCTGCGTGGAGGCGGCGGCGGCGCCGCGGCGGCTGCACGACGTGACCAACCGCGGGGGCTGCGCCCTGCGCAGGGTCCCGGTGCCCGCCGGCTGCGGGGGCCCCGCCCGCAGAGGTACGGGGAAGGGGGCCCGGGGGCGAGGGGGATGAGGGGGGATCGGTAGCGCCCGAGGGGTGGGAGTGTTCGCGAGTGGGTGAGGGGGAGGGGGGAAGCGCGTCCAGGTGTGAACTGACCGTGCAAATGTGTGTGAGAGCGAGTGCGGGGGTGCGGGGGGTGCGTGGGGGGGGGTTCGTGTCGCGAGTGGGTGCGAGGGGTGCCCCGAGACCCTCTGGGTGCTCAAATGAGCGTGAGCGTGCGGAGGTTGTACCAACGCGGGGGTGACCGCGCGGGAGGGGCGGGGGCGCGGCTGCGCGTGGGTGTGGGGAGCGTGGGGGGGTCGGGGCCGTGGGGAGGGGTCCCCGAGAGTGAACCCGAATGTGCCAGCGAGTGCCAGTGTGCGTGAGCCGGCGGGTCGCCGCGGGCCTCGGGGCTGCTCGGTGTCCGCGAGTGGCTGCGTGGGTGTGCCAGCAGCTGGGGTGGAGCGCGTGTCCAAGTGTGGAAACGCGCGTGAAAGGGGGTTGAGGGTGACCCGGGAGTGACGCGCGTGGGTGCCGGACCGGCCTGGGCGTGTGCGGGAATGACGCGAGGCGGTGGCCGGGGGGCGTGTGCGCCGTGGGGGGCGAGTGTATGAGGGGGGGGGGACATCCCCAAAATCTCCCCGGGAGGGACCCGGGTTGTGGTGGGGCAGGGTCCCAGACCCGTTTTGCGGAGGGCGCAGGGACGTGGGGAGCCCCTTTGCGGGCTCGAGGGACCTGGAGCCTGTTTTTGGGGGAGGTCGCAGTGTCCCAGAGCCCTTTGCGGGGGCAGAAATAGGGACTCGATACTGGAGGGGCACAGGGGCGTGGGGCACACAGGACCCCTTTCGGGGGGTCGGGGGTCCTGGACCCTGTTTTGGAGGAGCTCAGGGGCCCCGAACCTTGTTATTTTGGGGGGGGGGGGTGGCAGACCCTTTTATGGGAGTAGAAAGAGGCACCCGGTTTTGGGGGGGCCCACGACGGGGATCCTGGGGGTCCCGCCGGAGCCCTCCGCGTGTAAATCTGGGTACAAGAAGGGTGGGAGGGGAGAGAATCCCCTCAAATGCCCCTAAATCCCCCCCCTTCCACCTATGCCAGTGGTGCGTTGCCTCCTCCTGTATCCTCCCTCCTCCCAGTTCCTCGGCCTAACTGGTTCCAGTCGTGGCCGCGCCCGCGTCCCCCCGCGTCCCCCCCGCGCTGCCAATGTGGCACTTTAACCCCTGCGGGGCTGCACCAAAACCGCCCGAACCCCACTTGGGGCGGCCGGGGGGGGCCTTGCTCAGCAGAGCGGGGAGGGCGTCGCTCCCCGGGTTTTGGGGGGCAACCCCCGTGGCCCCACCAAATTCCACCCGGGACGGAGGAGCTTCCCCTGCCCCCCCACCCCCCCGCCAATTTAAGGCCTGATGGGAGAACGCGCCTTGGAGTGGGGAGACCCCAAAAAAGTGGGGGCCCTACAGCGTCGTGGCCCCCGTGGATGTTTTTAGGGTACTGTTTTTTGGGGGTGGATGCTTTAATTTGGGTTCCTTCCCCTTCAAAAATCAAACTTTAGGAGAAAACACGCGCGATGGGGTCCACAAAATGTGCCTGCACCCCCCAAATGAAACCCCCTCCCCACCTTAACCCTCCGCGAGGAATCCCTAACATTGACTGGGGGGGTCCCAACCAGCCCTCCCCAAGCCTGGGGTACGCATGGGTGGGTCGCCGTGCTGGGGGCCGGGGTGCGGTCCCCAATTTCGGCCCCGTTTTTAGGGTGGGGTCCTCCCCCGCCCCCCCGGGTTATTTTGGGGTGCCCGTGGCACGCGCTGGGCGGGGCGCTCCTCGCTCCCCCTCTCCCCCGCGGTTACAAACGCGCCGCTCGAGGCCGGAATTTCCTCAATTTCAGCAGTTTTAGGTTTCTTTTTTTTTTTAGCAAAACACACAAAACCTACCAAAAAAAAAATCTGAAACCAGCCGCCCCTCCTCCATTGCCGCCCGGGCTACGCGCCGGGGGGCTCCTCCCTCCCCCCCGTGTCACCCCCCGGCGCTGCACCGGGGATGTTTGAGGGGGCTGGGGACCCACCTTCCCCCGGATTTTGGGGTTTGGGGAAGCTGGGTACATCCCCACGCCGGGGTCTGGGTGGGGGAGAGGGTGCACACTGATATGTCTCCCACCCATGGTGGAACCCCCGGATTCCAGCCCCCCAGCCCCCGATTTTGGGGATTTGCAACTCTAGGTTTTAGGGTTGTGGAGGTGACGGCGAGACCCCACAATCACACGCCCCCTGTGCTTTAGTTTCCCCTACCCCCCGACGTGGGCTGGGGCCCCTTTGGAGAGGGTTTGAGAGGGGCTGTTTAACTCCCCCCACCTTTTGCCCCCCCAGCCCTGGAGCCCTCCCCTGGGCGGGTTTTGGGGGACACGGGCCCCCCCTCGCCACCGCCCCCCCCCCGCGTGCACAAGCCTTGCTTCGTGTGCAGCGACCGCAGCTCTGGGTACCACTACGGAGTGAGCTCCTGCGAGGGCTGCAAGGTGAGGGGGAGTCGGGGGGCAGTGGGGACCCCCCCGGGGCAGGGGGACCCCCTGAGGCAGTGGAAACCCTCGGCGGGGGGAGAGCAGTGGGCACCCTGTGATGGGAATGGCGGGGTGTGGGGACCCAGCACTTGGAGGAGGCAGGGGTCCCGGGGACACTGGGGACCTGCCCCATGAAAAGGAGCCTGCCGCAGGGATCCACTCGAGGAATGGTGACCCCCTGGGGGAGTGGGAATCCCCCAAGCACTGGAGAGCTGTAATGGGGGCACTTGGGGACATCACGGACCCTGTGGGGCGAGTGGGACCATGCCTGGGGGATGGGGACTCCTTCCTGGGCCAGTGGGCGCCCTCCGGGGAAATGGGAGCCCCCCAAGCCCTGTGCCCCACCCTGGGATACTGGGGAGCCACTGAGGAGCTCCACCCCAAGCACTGGGGAGCCTTACTGGCATCCCTGGGCATGTGATACTGGTGCCCCCATTTTGGGGGCCCCCCCTGACCCCCTGTTTCCCCACTGCAGGGGTTTTTCCGGCGCAGCATCCAGAAGAACATGGTGTACACGTGTCACCGGGAGCGCAACTGCCAGATCGACAAGGTCACCCGCAACCGCTGCCAGTTCTGCCGCCTCCAGAAGTGCTTCCAGGTCGGAATGTCCAAGGAAGGTGCGAGGGGGTCTGGGCCAGGGTCCCCCGACGTTGGGGACCCCCCCCAAAACATCGCTGAGGGGCCCTGGTGGTGTTCCGGTGGGCCTGGGGATGTTCCTGTTCTTGGGAAGGATTTGGGGCTGTGGAGGGGACTGCTGGGTGTGAGGCTTTCCCCCCTTGGTCCTACAGGGGAGTTGCCTAAAATTGAGACCCCCTCTCCAAAGCTTTGCTGAGGGGTCCCAGGATCCTGGGGATGCTCATGGTGGGGATGTTCCTGTCCCATGGGGGGATTTTTGGGGAAGGGGGGTGGAAACCCCACCTGGGAGGGATCTGAGGGGGCACACCAATGCCCCCGCCCCCCAAATGCCACCCCCCCCCAGCCGTGCGGAACGACCGGAACAAGAGGAAGAAGGAGGTGAAGCAGGATTTGGGGGGGGATGAGCTGAGCCCCGAGCTGGCCGAGCTGGTGCGGAGGGTCAGCAGAGCCCACCAGGAGACGTTCCCCTCTCTGGGCCAGCTGGGCAAGTACACCACGGTGAGCAAGGCTGGGGGGCTGGGGAGACCGAGGCAGGGCCCCAACCCTCCCCCATCCCTCAGATCTGGGGCAGGATCGCTGCTCCCTCCTGGTCCCCCCCCAAACAGGAGCACTGGGGGCAGCTGGGGCTGGGGGACATGTTCAGGGGGAGTGGGGCACCAGGTTTCTGTCCCCAGGGGGTTTTGGGAGTCCCTTTGGGGCAGACCCCAACCCCAGCCTCACACCTACAATTGGGTCTCTGTTCCCTCCTGACCCCTCCAAAACATAAGTGCTGAGCACTGGGGGGACTGGGGGACAAATTCAGGGGGAGGGGGGCGCTGGGATGGAGCACTGGGGGTTGTGGGTGGTGTTTGGGGGGTTACTTATGGGAGGGACCCTAGCCCTGGAGCTCAGAGCAGGGTCTCTGCACACCCTGACCCCTGAAAACTCAGCTGCTGACTAAGGGGGCAGCCGGACCTGGGGCTGGGGGTCACTGAGTACCAGCAGCTTCCAGGGGGTCCCAGCAGGTCCTGAGCCTGTGTCCCTTATAAACTGAGCACTGACCACATGGTGCAGCTGGACCTGGGGCTGGGGGTTACTGAGATTGGGGTCTCAGGGGGTCCCGGTTGTCCCAGGGAGTCCCAATCCACCCTGAATCCTCATAACTGAGCCCATGCCCCCAAAACCTGAGCGCTGGCCACTGGGTGCAGCTGAACCTGGGGATGTGGGACAAGTTCGGGGTGCTGGGGTTAGGGTCCCAGAGCTTCCAGGGGGTCCCAGGGGCTCCTGAACAATCCCCTAACAGCCACGCCCCCCCCTGTGCCCCCAGAACTCGAGCGCTGACCACCGGGTGCAGCTGGACCTGGGGCTCTGGGACAAGTTCAGCGAATTGGCCACCAAGTGCATCATCAAGATCGTGGAGTTTGCCAAGCGGCTCCCGGGCTTCACAGGGCTCACCATGGCCGACCAGATCACTCTGCTCAAGGCTGCCTGCCTCGACATCCTGGTGAGGGTTGGGGAGGCTCCTCAGGGGGGTTAGGGGCTCCTTGAAGGGGCTTGGGATGGCCCACTATGGTCCTGACCTCACCACCCCACCTGAGATGGGCTGGGAGGTCTCCTGGGAGGGACTGGGTGGGTTTGGGGATCCCATGGTGGGAAACTTTGGGTGTTTTTGGTGACCTTGGGCTATTTTGGGGTGTCCCTGGCCCTGACCTCCCCCCGGTGCTGTGTCTGTCCTGTGGCAGAGCCAGAACAGGACACGACAGTGCTCCAGGATGGGCAGATCCTGGGTGGATTTTGGGGTCCCTGCCCTGCAGATGCAGGATTTGCACCTGCTTCATTCCAGAGCAGGACACAGTGATGGGATGGGCAGATCCTGGGTGGATTTTTGGTGCCCCTGGAGGTATTTTCAGGCCCTTCAGTGGATTTTTGGTGTCCCTGTGTGGATTCTATTGCCGTTGGGTGATTTTGGTGACTATGGGTGGATTTTTGGTGTTCCTGGATGTATTCTGGTGCCCCTTGGTGATTTTGGGGTCCCTGCTCTACAGATGCTGCGGATCTGCACCCGCTACACACCGGAGCAGGACACGATGACGTTCTCGGATGGGCTGACGCTGACCCGGACCCAGATGCACAACGCGGGATTTGGGCCCCTCACTGACCTCGTGTTTGCCTTCGCGGGGCAGCTGCTGCCACTACAGCTCGATGACACCGAGACCGGGCTGCTCAGTGCCATCTGCCTCATCTGTGGGGGTGGGAACATGGAGGACATCGGGGGATGTGGGGGACAGGGGACTGAGTCCGGGCTGCTCAGTGCCAGGGTGGGGATATGGGGGACATTGCGGGGACAGGGGGGTGTATCAGGGCTGCGGCAGCCAGGGGGACACCGGGACACGGGACTGAGTTGTGGCCACTCAGCTGCGGAGAGGGGGGACACGAGGGGGATATTGGGGCGACATGGGGATCTCTAGGACAGAAGATGGGCATGTGGGAACATGGGGACACAGGGGCAGGGGAAATGGGGATAGTGTCTATCCAGGTGGTCTCTCTCTCCCCAGACCGGATGGAGCTGGAGCAGCCCCGGCGCGTGGAGCGGCTGCAGGAGCCGCTGCTCGAGGCTCTCCGGGTCTATGCCCGGCGCCGGCGCCCGTGGCAGCCGCAGCGTTTCCCCCGGATGCTGCTCAAAATCACTGACCTGCGTGGCATCAGCACCAAGGGTGAGCTGATCCCCGGGGCCCCCCCAGACTGTGTCAACCCTGCCAGGACCCCAGAACCCCCCAAACCGCCTTGGGATCCCCCAAAACCCCCTAGCCACAGTTATCTTCCCAAATGCTGTTCAAAGTCACCACCAAAAAGGGCCCCCAAAACTTCCCAGGATCCCTCCAGGACCCCAAAACCCATCAGGTCACCCCCAAACCAGCCCCTGTGGCACCACAGGATTTGAAGCTCCCAGGGAGGTGTAGATGAAGGTCCAGGGGGTGTTTCAAGGTTTTGAGGGGGGGGTTTGAAGCTCATTTTGGGGGTGTTCAAGGGGGAGGTTCAAGGTTTTGAAGGCATTGAAGCTTTTGCAGGGTTTTGAAAGCTGGGGACTGTTGAAATTTGGGAGGGCACTAAAGTTCATTTTTGGGTGGGATTCAAAGCCTCAGGGTGGGACTCGGCTCTCTTGTGGGGGTGTCAAGGCTTTGCAATGACTGAAGCTCATTTTGGCGGTGTTCAAGGTCTTGGAGGGGTCCAAGGTTTTTGGGGCTTCAGGGTTTTGGGGGAGGTTGAAAATTGAGAGGCTGTTGAAGCTCATTTTTTGGAAGGGGATTCCATCTCTTAGGAGGGGTGCAAGGCCTTGAGGGTGGCCCGAGTTCAGGGGTGTTGACATTTTGGCTCCCCAGGGGCGGAACGAGCCATCACCCTGCGCACGGAGATCCCGGGGCCGATGCCCCCCCTGATCCGGGAAATGCTGGAGAACCCCGAAATCTTCACCGAAGTGGAGGGGGATGCCCTCCCCCCACCCCCAGACCCTCCTGCTGCCCAGGACAGTCCCCCTGGCCCCCCCACATCCCCATAGCCACCCCCCCCAAGCTCGGGGGGATCTCCAAAACCCGTCCCCAGTGGGGTGGGACATTCAGAGCTGCCTTCCAGGGAAGCTGCCTTCCTTCTCCCTTTTGCTCTGGGGAGGGGGAGCTCCCCAAAGTGCCCACCCCCCCCCCCCCCGAATTTGGGGAAGGGGGGCAGAGACTGACAGAGCAAAGCTATTGCCTTAAGCTGGGGGAGTCTGGGGGCACCCCCCAAACCTCAGCTTCACGCCAAAGCCCCCTCAGACCCTGCTGCCAACCCCCCTTGTACTGGGGGGGCCTTGAGGGGGGGGAGATGGGGGCCCAGCCCCTCCCCACCAAATTAATGTCTGACACTCCCACGGTGCCCCCCACAGTTTATTTATTGGACACGGGGTGGACTGGGGGGGGGTGGGGGATACCCCCATTCTCCCCCAGGACATCCTACCACCCCAAATCTGGGGAGACACCATTTATACTGGGAGGGGGGGGGGGGCGCTGCTTGTGGGTTTTGCTTTTTGATGCTGTTGGGATGGGGAGGGAAACCCCAAAAATGCCCTCCCCCAGTGCCCCCCCCAAACACTACAGAGACCAAAGATGGGGGACACAAGGTGACCCCCACAACCCCCTCCATTTCAGGGTGGGGGCTCAAGCCATAGGGTGACCCCAAAATCCTGGGGGTCCCCCCAGACCCAACTGCCCTCCCAAATCTCTGTTACCCCCAGCCTGGCTGGATTGTAGGGTCCAGCCTTATTGGCCTCCCCTACAATTGCCCCCTCCCCTTACATTTGCCCCCCTGAATTTGGGGGTTCAGAGCCCTCAGGGGGAGCCTGTTACACTACACAGAGAGGTACCCCCCCCCCGGGGCTGCACTTTCACCCCTATTTATTCCTCTGCGTTTACAGCGGGCCCCCCCTCAGAATGGGGGCCCCCCCCGCTGCTGCCCCCCCGCTAACTCCCCCCTTTTTGGGGGGCCCCCCCGCCATGTTTACAGCCCACCCGCCCCCTCCCATGCTGGGGGGGGGACACGGGACTTTTCTATTTTTGCAAAATAAAGTTATGGAAATTTTGGGGGGGGGTCATGAATTTGGGAGGGGGGGCTGAAAAGGGGACTTGGGGGTAGAGGGGAAACCCCTGAAGTGAGGGGCACCCCTGGGGTATGGGGTGGTGGGGGGGCACATGGGGTCCCCTCTGACTTAGGGACCCCTGCAAGAAGAAAAGGGACTACTTGGGGACCCCTCCCCAACTGGGGGGACTCCCCGGCAATTGCGCCCCTCCTCTGTTAAAAAACCCTCATAGTCCCACTGTAACCACCCCTTACTTTGTTTGGCATGAGTGAGTTCTGGGGTTCCCCCCTCACTCCCCCAAAGAACTTGAATTTGGGGTTTAAAAAAAGCAAAAACCCAAGTTTTTATTTAAATAAACCCTAAAGGAGGAGGGAGGACACACAGTAGGTGGGAGGGACACTGGCGGGACACAGTGGAAAGGGGGAACACAAAATTTGGGGACCCTTAGAAAAATCTACAGTTTAAAAGTGACCCCCCCCCGCCCCCCTAGGGCTGCACCCCACTTCCCCCCCAATAGCAAAATAACTGTATTAAACCCTAAATCCCAACAAAACACCCCAAAAATGAAACTGAGGGGTGTGATGGGGGCTGGGAGCCCTCGCAGGTGGGGGGCCCTGGAGTTCCCCCTCCCTCCCCCAAGAATCTCCCAACCCGCCCCCCACCAGCACCCCAACCCCTGCTGGAGCCCCCAAACTGCTCCCCTGGGCCCCACAAATTTGGGGGAATGGGCTCAGCAGAGCCAAAGTCCTTCTTGAAGTGTCATTGGGGGAGGTCCCCAAAATTTGGGCCCCTCCCAAAACTCCCTCAGGCCCAGAAAGGGAGTTCAGGGCACAAAAATGGTGGAGCCAATCTCATCTCTCTTGCCCCTTGGAGCAGTCTGTGATGGGGGGACAGGGACACCCCCAAAATGGGGGAGGAGAGCAGGGGCCCACCTCACGGTTTTGGGGGGCTGCTCCTGTCCCCCCTCACCTCGCCCCTGATCCGGGGGTTTTCACAGAAACTGAGGGGCCTCTCGCCCCCCCGCTTCCTCCACCCACCTAGGGCGCAGACCTCCTAGCATGGGAGGACATAGGCAGCACCCCAAAACTATGCAGAAGAAGGAGAAACCCCCCCAAAATCTGAAGGAGTTCCAGAGGAAATGGGAAGTGCCGCTGAGTGTCCCACAGGATGCACAGCTCAAGGGAGGGGCCCCCAAATTCCTTTTTTTTCCCCATTTTCCAATTAAAAAAAAAAAAAAAAGGGTGTGCACCCACCACCCCCCACAAGCTGAGGCACCCCACAACATCTTCAGTTTTCCTCCTTTTCCAAAAGGAGAGAGTGATTGATGCTGTTCCCAGTGGGACCCTCCTACCTGTGCACAGGTATCCCGGCTCCACCGGGATTTCGGGCAGTTTGGGGGTTCCCAGTCTTTCCTAAGAGGGGGAGGGGTGGATTCAGTGGTATAATGATGGTGGGGGGGCCACTTGAAGATTCCAGGAGGATTTTTGGGATCATAATCCAAGTTTTTAGGCCGGAGGGCAGGAAGGATCCGAGTTTTTTCATGTTGGCAGCGCTTGGGTTCTTCCCCATCCTTATAGGGGTGAGAAATCCAGGTGAGGCAGAGCATGGTGATGTGGGGGGGGGTGAAGGAAGAAACACCTCCCTCCCACACCCCCTGAACTTCCCGGTGTTCCCAGATTTTCACAGCAGGAGCTGGGAGTCGGGAGGGGTCTTGGTCTGGCAGCCTTGGCACATGCGCTTGTGTCGGAGCAGCCGGTCCGTGCGGGAGAAGCTCTGCGGGGGGACAAGGCGGGGTCAGTTGTGGGGGTGGCGCTGTGAATCCCAGGGGTGCCCCCCCCTATTCCCACGGGAATTCTCCCGTGAGTACCTGCATGCAGCGCTCGCACTGGTAGGGCTTCTCCCCACTGTGCACACGCTTGTGCCGCTCCAGGTGGTACTTCTGGATGAAGCGCATGTCGCACATGTCGCACTCGAACGGCTTCTCCCCTGGAATTCCAGGCGGGAATCAGCGAGGGAGGGGGCGGGGAGTGGGAGCTGCTCATTAACGAGGGCTCATTACCGGTGGAGCGAGGGGGTGGGGGGGGCTGCTCATTAACGAGGGCTCATTACCGGTGTGGATGAGGATGTGCCGTTTGAGGTGGTAGCTGCTCCGGAAAGCGCCGAAACAATGGTCGCAGATGAAGTTCTTGAGCTGGAAGGAGCCGTTTTGCTCAATCACCACCATCTGAAATGGGGGGGATTTGGGGGTTCAGAGCCGGGGGGACCCCCAGCAGCCCCCCCAAATCCCCCCCCCCGGCCGTCCTGCGCCTGCCGGAGTTTGGGAGATTGTCTTCCTCCTCCTTCTCCTCGTGCGGCGCGGCGGCAAACCTGGGATCCTCGGCGGGAGGAGCTCGGGGGTCCCTCGGCGCCGGGAACCCGCTTGCGGCGCTGCCGGGGGGGCGAGGGGGTGTCAGCGGCCCCCGAGATGGCCCCCGACCCCCCCCAGACCCCAAAATCGAGGGGGGACCCCCCTGCTGGGGGAGGGGACCTGCCTTTTTCATGGATTTCTTGGGGTTGGAGGCCTCAGGCGCATCATCGTCCTTGCGGGCACGGGGCTTGTCGGGGTCCTGGCGGAGGGACTGGGGGGGACACGAATTGGGGTGGGGTTTGAAAGGGGGGGTTTGGGGGGCACAAATTGGGAGGGGTTGGGCACAGGGCAGGAATTGGGATGGGGGGATTGGGAAGAGGGGATTGTGGGACCAAGAATTGGTGGGAAGGGGTTTGGGAAGGAGTGATTGGGGGGCAAGAATTGGGATGGGGGAATAGGGGGGCAGGGATTTAGGGGGTTTGGGAAGGGGGAAGGAATTGGGGGGCAATTGGGAAGGGGAGATTGGGGGACCAGGAATTGAGAGGGATTAGGAGGGGGGCAGGAATTGGGAAGGGGGGATTGGGCAAGCAGGATTTGGGGCAGGTTGGGGGAGCAGGAATTAAGGGACAGGAATTGGGGTGGGGGGATTAGGGAGGGTGAACCGGGGCAGGAAATTGGGGAGGGGGGTTCAGGATGAGCAGGGAATGGGGAGGTTGGGGGATAATGGAATTGAAGGGGAAACAATGGAATTAGAACAGGAAAATCCAAGGCAGGAAAAGACCCAATACACGAGGAAAAATCCAAATGAAGGAGGAAAAGGCCAATAAAAGAAAGCAAAGGGCGAGTGAATGAAAAATCAAGTAAGGGCGAGAAATGGGAAATTAAAGGACAAAAAACTCAATTAAAGCAGAAAAAGGTCAAATGAGAAGTGAGAAATTGAAACTAAAGCAGGAAAACTAAAGGAGGAAAAACCCAAATAAAGGCAGGAAAAAGCCAAATTAGAAGTGGGAAAGGTCAAATAAAATGTAGAAAAGGATGACTAAAGGGAGAAAACCTCAAATTCTAGGATAAAAAAATCAAATTCAAGGAGGAAGAGGCAAATTAAAGATGGAAAATGGCAAATTTGGGGCAGAATAGCCCAAATTAAAGCAGGAAAAAAATTAGTTGGAAACCCCCAAATAAAAGCTGGAAAAAAAAAAAAGAAATTCAACACAGAAAAAGCAAATTAAAGGTGGAAACCCCCAAATTAAGTGTGGAAATACCCAAATTAAAGGTGGAAAACTCCAAATTAAAGCAGGAAACCCCCAAATTAAAGGTGGCCAAAGCCAAGCTAAAGGCATAAACCCCCAAATTAAAGGGCAAAATCCCCCAGTTAAAGCTGGGATCCCCCAGTGGAAGGTGCCAGATCCCAGCCAGGGCTTCCCACTCCATACCAGGAGGTCGGGGCTGGAGCCCCGTTCCCGGTTCCCGTCCTGTTTCCCGCCGGATTTGGGCATCATCTTCTTGCTGGCAACGGTGGGGACGAGGCAGACGCCCGAGAGCCCCTCGCAGGCCAGGAGACTCGCCTGGAACAGGGAGGGACCCCCAGGATCAGCCCCACAGCCCGGGAACACCGGGGTGCACCCTGGAGGGGGTGTGGGCCAGCAGCCCCTGCTTCTGGGCCCTGATGGGAGGTTTGGGATGCTCTCGAGGGAAATTTGGGATAATCTGGGGAAACTTTGGGGTGATCTCGAGGGAAATTTGGGATGATCCTGGGGAAACTTTGGGATGATCTCGAGGGAAATTTGGGATGATCCTGGGGAAACTTTGGGGTGATCTCGAGGGAAATTTGGGATGATCCTGGGGAAACTTTGGGGTGATCTCGAGGGAAATTTGGGATGATCCTGGGGAAACTTTGGGGTGATCTCAAGGGAAATTTGGGATAATCCTGGGGAAACTTTGGGGTGATCTCGAGGGAAATTTGGGATGATCCTGGGGAAACTTTGGGATGCTCTTGAGGGAAATTTGGGATGATCCTGGGGAAACTTTGGAATGATCTCGAGGGAAATTTGGGATGATCCTGGGGAAACTTTGGGATGCTCTCGAGGGAAATTTGGGATGATCCTGGGGAAACTTTGGGATGCTCTCGAGGGAAATTGGGGATAATCTGGGGAAACTTTGGGATGATCTTGAGGGAAATTTGGGATGATCCTGGGGAAACTTTGGGATGATCTCGAGGGAAATTTGGGATGATCCTGGGGAAACTTAGGGATGATCTCGAGGGAAATTTGGGATGATCCTGGGGAAACTTAGGGATGATCTCGAGGGAAATTTGGGATAATCTGGGGAAACTTTGGGATGATCTCGAGGGAAATTTGGGATAATCTGGGGAAACTTTGGGATGATCTCGAGGGAAATTTGGGATAATCTGGGGAACCTTTGGGATGATCTCGAGGGAAATTTGGGATGAACCTGGGGAAACTTTGAGGATGATGTCAGGGGAAATTTGGGATGGTCCCAGAATAATTCTGGGAAGACCCCGAAGTGGAAGAGAGGGCGTTGAACCCTCTTCTTTCAGTCCAATGAGGATTTAAGGTCAAATGGGAAAATTCAAGGGAATTGTGCAGCAACTTTGGGATAATCCTGTGGAAAAGTGGGATAAACCCATTGCAAAATGGGAAGACCCCAAAACTGGGAATGAAGGAGGTTGAACCCCCTTTTTTGAGGCCTGTTGGGACCTAAGGGTTAATGGGAAATTAGAGGATAATCCCAGGAAAAAAAAAAAAAAAAGGGGAATTACAGGGAACATTTGGGATAATTCCTGAATAATTCTGTTAGGAGCCCCAAAGAAGGATGGTTTGGGGAGGGGGGGGCTGAACCCCAAATTTGAGGCCTGACAGGACCTAAAGGCTACTGGGGAAATCTAGGGAATCCTGGAGAAAACTGGGATAATCACAAGGAAAATTCAGAATAAACGTGAGAAAATTTTGGGAGAATACCAGGGAAAACTGGGATAATCCTGGGGTAACTCTGGGAAGACCCCAGGGTGTGTTTGGGGTTGGGAAAAACTTCTTCCAGGCCAGAGAGGATCTAATGGATAACAGGAAATTTCACAATAATCCTGGGGAAAATTTGGATTATCTCAGGGTAAACTGGGACAATTCCAGTGGAAACTGTGAGAATTCAGGAATAACTCTGGAAAAACCCCGAAAGTGGGGAGGGGAAGGAGGGGGAGGCAAAGACACCCCCAAGACACCCCCAAACTGTCTACTGAACTACTGACCCACCTTTATTTGGGCCCTAAAGGCTACCGGGGAAATCCTGGGGAAAACTGGGATAATCAGGGGAAAAATTTGGGATAATACTGTGGAAAGTTTGGGAAGACTCCACGTGTGGAGGGGCAGCTTGAACCTCCTTTTTTGAGGCCTCATCGGCCCTCAGGGCTAAGGGGAAAATTCAAGATATTTCTGGGGAAAATCAGGATAATCTTGAGGAAAACAGGGATAATCCTGTGATATCCCCTGGAGCAGGATGGGGAGGCACCCCCCACCCTGGTGCAGGGGGAGGGAAGCTCCAGCTGTCTCCCCTCTTCTTTCCCTTTTCCCATTTTTTTGGGGCCGTTGTTCCCCCAAATTCCTGGGCCTGGGGGTGTCACGATGCAGGAGGTGGGGGCTCATTACCTGAGCCATGCTGTGGGAGCCTTTGGCCTTACTTCTCGCCCAGGTAAAGCTCGTTTGGGGTAAGAAAAGGTGGGATCAGTAAATTTTTATGGATTTTTGGGCGGGCTCCAGTACCCGCCACGGCGCCGCCATTCCTTCTCCTCCTCCTCCTCCTCCTCCTCCTCCTCCTCCTCTTCCTCCTCCCAAGGGGGCCACTGGGGCAGGAAGGGGGGGAGACAGGGCCGGGCTCCCCCCCAAAGCCGGGACCCCCCGAGCTGGGCGGGCGCTGGATCTGCGGGGACGGAGCTGAATCCAGGGGGATTCGCCTGGGGGAACAGCGGGAGAAGGGGGTCAGAGGGGGCCAGGGGGTCAGAGGGGGCCGAGGGGATCAGAGGGGGTCAGAGGGGCCCGAGGGGTCAGAGGGGCCCGAGGGGGTCAGAGGGGATCAGAGGGGCCCGAGGGGGTCAGAGGGGATCAGAGGAGGCCGAGGGGGTCAGAGGGGCCCGAGGGGGTCAGAGGGGGCCTGAGGGGGCCCGAGGGGGTCAGAGGGGCCCGAGGGGGTCAGAGGGGGTCAGGGGGTCAGAGGGGCCCGAGGGAAGGACGTCGGGGTGGGGACCAGGGAGGCAACAGGGACACCCCACGAGTAATGTGGAGAGGTGTCCCAGGACAGGATGGCACTGCGGGGCGTGCGGATAATTCCTGGAACAGGGGGAAGGGGGAAAAAGGGGGTCCCGGGGGTGGGTGACTCTGGGGAGGGGGAGGTGGGGACGATTCTGGGGGTTCCCCAGGGTGTCTGTAACCTGCGGGGGATGGAGGGGTCGGGGGGGGTGACACAGGAGGGACCACCAGGGCGAGGGGTCTCGGGGGGGTCACACCTGGGGGTGAGCGGGGAGGGCGCGGAGGGGGTGGGACACACCGGGGAGACCCCAGGGAGAGCGGGGGGCAGATCCCGGGGAGTCCCAGCGGCGGTGTCCCGGGGAGGGGTCTCAGCCGGGGAAAGGCTCGGGGAGAGGCACGTCGGGAGGGGTCACACCGGGGATCGGGGCCGCCTCTCTTGTTAGGGATCTCCTCCCAATCCCTCCCCATCCCCCTCCCACCCCTAGCCCGTTCCCCTCCCGCCATCCCCCGTGGGAACGGCCCCCCGGTGCCGGGCGGGGTCCGGGCGGGCCTGAGGGTGCCGGAGAGTCTGGCGGGAGGTGTCATGGTGGGGGGGGGCTCGATCCGTACCTGCCGCGGCCCCTCCGCGCTCCGACCGCCCGAGCCCGGCCCCGCCGCCCCCCCGCCGCCGCCACCCGGAACCGGAAACCCCCGCCCCCGCCGCCGCTTCCGGGGCCGCAGGGCGCCGGGCGGAAGGGAAGGCTACCTTGCGCATGCGCAGAGTGGCGGCGGGACGGCGAACGCTGCGCCGCCATAGTGGGGTGGGGAAGTTGCCATGGCAACGGCGCGGCCTGGACCCCTCCGAGAGCCCCCGACCCTCCCTGACCCACCCCCAGGGGAGGGACCCACCCCTCTCGATCCCCCCTGACTCACCGCGATCGGGACCCACTACGGCCCGACCCCACCCCCGATCCCCAGGTCGCGCCCGGTCGCGGGACCGACGCCCTCCCGCAGACAATCCTCCGCCGGCGCCTCGCCTCCGCTGCCCCCACTCGCGACACACCCTTGGGGACCCCCTACTACAACCGCCCTTTGAGCTCCCCCCCTCACTGTGACTCCTTCCTTTGGGGCCTCCCCTGTGACCCCTTTTGGGGGCCGCTCCGCCCTTTTCCTCTGCCCCCCGTTATTGTCCCCCCCACCCCCCCGGGGCAGGTACTGGCCCTCCCCGTGGTGTCTCAGAATTGAGGGGGATACTGGAAATGGGGCACTGGGATTGGGGGGCACACTGAGAAGGAAGGGCACTGGGCATGGGTGTGGGGACACAGGGGACAAGGGGGACACCAAACACTGGTGGTGGGACGCACTGGGAATGATGGGGGGACACTAGGGACAGCTGGGGGGTACACTAGGAATGGGGGGGATACTCTGGGGACGGAGGGGACAATGGGAATAAGTTTGGGGACCCTGGGAATGTGTGGTGGCCACACTGGGAATGGGTTGTGGGGACACTGGGAATGGGAGGACATATGGGGTCACCACTCTTCCCTCTTCCCACGGATCCAGGGACACAGTCCTAACCCTGCCCCCTGCCCCCAGAACCCTCTGGGGCTCCTTCCTGAGTCCTGGACTTTGCTCCTTGCCCCTTGGCGACGTGAGCAGAGGAAAATTCCATCCTGCGGAGGGAAGAGAGAGAAGCCAGGAGAGCCTGATCCAGGAGAGTCTGATCCCAGGAAAAGCTTCTCCTGGGAGCACCTAATTCTGGGATCACCTGGTCCCTGGATCACCTAATCCCAGGAGAAGCTGGTCCTGGCAGCACCTGATCCTGGAAAATTCCAGCTAGCAGAGGTGAGAAGAGAGGTGAGTCCCGAGAGCCTGATGCCCAGAGAAACCCATCCTGGGAACACCTAATTTTGCAATCATCTTGTCCCAGAACTACCTCATTCCAGAAGAACATCATTCTGGAATCACTTTATCCCAGGAGAATTTCACCCTGAGAGAGCCTTATTCCAGGAGCACCTCATCCCAGGGAGAAGCTCAGCTTGGGATCACCTTATCCCAGGAGATCCTTGTCCTGGGATCACTTTATCCCAGAATTATCTCCTTCCAGGAGAAGCTCATCCTGGGATCCCCCATCCTGCCACCTGCTGCCAATCCCAGACCCAGGGTCCCTCCGGCGCATTTCAGGGTCTCCTTGTGTTCTCCTGCCATGGCTGAGCCCTCTGGGGCTGGGTGCAGCATCCCATTGGATGATCCCGGCCTGGACATCGCCGCTGGGGAGGAATTCCTGCAGGAAGTGTTCCAGATCCTGCTGGAGGAGGGCGTGCGGAAGAGCACGGATGCGACACAGAAGGTTGGGCCACTGGAGCACTCAGGAGGGTGGGGGTCCCCAATCCCATCCCATTCCTGTTTCCAGTCCCATTCTCAATCCCAATCCCATTCCTGTCCCCACAGGTATGTGTCTGGAAGGAGCCCGCTGCGAGGGGCTGGGGTCCCCAGTCTGTCCCTATTGCCTGTCCTGTTCCCAGGCATTCCCGGTCCCAGTCCCAATCCCATTCTCATTCCCAGTCATTCCCAGGCGTGTGACTGGAAGCAGACATGGAAGGGGGTGGGGGTCACAATATTGCTCCTTTCCCAGTCCTATTCCCATTCTGAAAACCAGTTCCAGTCCCGTTCCCAATCGTGTTCCTAATACAAGTCCCAGTTCCGCCCTGTTCCTGTAGCTAGTCCCATTCCCAATCCCATTCTCAGTCCCATTTCCAGTCCTGTTCCCATTCCGAGTCCCCTTCCCAATCTTACACTCGGAACAGGACTGGGAGTGGGATTGGGGTTGGGAATGAGAGTAAATCCCAGTTGCAGTCTCATTCTCATTTCCAGTCTGTTCCTGATCTTGTTTCCATTTCCAGTCCCATTTGCAATCCCACTTCCAGCCCCATTCTCATTCCCATTCCCCACTCTGTGCACAGTTCCGGTGCCAGGCCTATTCCCATTCTGGTTCCTGGTTCCTGTCCCATTCCCATTCCCAGTCTTGTTTCCATTCCCAGTCCCTCCCAGTCATTCCCAGCTCATTCCCAGGTGTGTGACTGGAAGGAGCCGCAGGAGCTGCGGGAGCTGCTGGATCTGGAGCTGCGGAGCGACGGGGAGGGGCAGGAGCAGCTCCTGCAGCGCTGCCGGGACGTGCTGCGCTTCAGCGTCCGCACTGGTGCGCTCCCAGTATACACCAGTGCACACCAGTACACAGGAGTACAGCCCCAGGGCAGGCCCAGTGCCTCCCAGGGCAGCCCCTTCTCCGTTTGGCACGGCACCTCCCACGTCCTGGTCCAGCCCCAGCGGTTCCCAGTGTGGCCCCTGGTGCCTCCCAGTGTCGAACATTGTGGCCCCTGCCATGTTCCCCTCCATGTCCCCCCGATATTCTGTGTCTCCCTTGACTGCCCCTGTGCCCCCCATTTCCCTCTGCATCCACTCCCTCACCCCACCATGTACCCCCAACTCCTCCATGTCCCTTCCGTTCCCTCCTTACCCACCCCCGATCCTTCATGTCCCCTGATCCTCCATGTCCCTCTTGCGTCCCCCCTCGATTCCCCTGTATCCCCCCTGCCCCCCAGTTTTCCCATTTCCTCCCACCCCTCCATTCTGCTCTCCATGTCCTCCTCCTGTCTCCTCAATCTCCTTATGACCCCACCATGAGATCCTCCCAGGTCCTTCCCTTATCTTCCTGTGTCCCACCTCCCATGTGCCCTCCCCAGCCCTCTCATGTTCCCCCCCATTTCCCCCTATCCCCTGCCCTATCTCTCTCTGTGTCCCCCTCCATGTCCTCCCCTGACCACCCTATGTCCCCACCCATGTTCCCCCAGGTCACCCCCGGTTCTTCAACCAGCTTTTCTCGGGGCTGGACCACCACGCCCTGGCTGGCCGGTTCCTCACCGAGACCCTCAACACGAGCCCGTGAGCCCCCGACACCCCCAAATGGGGGCTGGTGGGTGGGGGGATCCCCTAAAAACCTGCCGTGACCCTCCCCTCCCCCAGATCCACCTGCGAGGAACCCCTGGTGCTGATGGAGTGGGAGGTGTTGAGGGGAGGATGAAGTTTGGAGGGAGGGTTTTGGGGGTGTTGAGGAGCCCAAATAAGAAAGGACCTGCCAAAACCCTGTCCTGACTCCCCTGATCTAGCCCCCAGTGTTGGTGCTGATGGGGGGGGGTTCTGCTGATGGGGGGAGGGGTTTGGGTGCTGAGTGGGAGGGTTTTGGGGTGCTGAGGCTCCAGGGGAAGGTGTTTGGGGTTCTGAGGTTTCAGGGGGAGGGGAACCCTGTGACTCCTGCTGGACCCTTCCAGGTACACATACGAAATCGCCCCAGTGCTGGTGCTGATGGAGGAACAGGTCCTGGCCAAGCTCCGGGAGCTTGTGGGATGGAGTAGCGGCGATGGGATCTTCGCTCCCGGTATCCTGGACCCTTCCTGAGGGTTATCCCTGTCCCCCCTCTCCCCCTGGCAGCCTGTCCATGGTGCCCTGGGGGTGAAACAGAGGTCCCTGTCCTGGGCAGGGGGCTCTATATCCAACATGTTGGCCATGAACGTGGCGCGATTCCGGCGTTTCCCGGAGAGCCGGAGCAGAGGGAACTGGGACCTGCCGCGCCTGGGCCTGTTTGCATCCCAGGAGGTGGGAGTGGGGGCTTCAGGTCACCCCAAAACCTGATCCTCAGGGTCATCCCAATTTGGATCCATGAGGTCACCCCAAAACTAGTCCCTGGCGTCATTCCAAACCTGGTCCTGGCATCACCCCAAAACCTGATCTGCAGGGTGATCCCAATTCTGATCCATGGGGTCACCCAAAACCTGATCCCTGGGGTCATCCCAAATGTGTCTCCCTGAGGTCACACAGGACCTGATCCCCTGGGTCACTCCAAATCTGATTCCTGGGATCTCCACAAAACCTGATCCAGGGTGTCACCTGGGGTCATCTCAAAACCTGATCCTGGCCTCACCCCAAAGCTGATCCTTGGAGGTCGTCCTAAACCTGATCCTTGGGGTCACCCCAAAACCTGGTCACTGAGGTCACCCCAAAACCTGGCCCATGGGGTAACCCTGAGTCTGGTCCCTGAGATTACCCAAAATCTGGGGTTACCCCAAGTCTGGTCCCTGAGGTTACCCAAAATCTGGTTCCTGGGGTCCCCACAATCTCAGTCCTGTTTTCCTGCCCAGAGCCATTACTCCATCCTAAAAGGAGCTGCTCTCCTGGGAATTGGCACGGACAACGTTCACCTGGTGCGAACAGACAAGAGGTGGGTGCTGGGAGGTCCTGGGGGACCCCAGGTCAGGGGTTCCTCCATGTCTCCATCCCTGTCCTTTCCCCTCAGGGGAAAGATGATCCCCGAAGAGCTGGAGAAGGAGATCCAGAGGGTGAAAGCTGAGGTCAGGAGAGGCTGCACCCCCCATGTCCCCAAAGCCCCTCAAACTCCCCAATGCCTCCCCAGTATGCCCAACAGCCTTCCCAGTGTTCCCAAAGCTCCCTCAAAGTCCACTCGAAGTCCCCAAAGCCTCTCCAGTGTTCCCAAAGCCCTTCCCATGTCCACTAAACCTCCCCATGTCCCCCAGTGCCCCCCCAATGTCTCCCTAAATCTCCCCAATGTCCCCCCAAATAACCTGAATCTCCCCCAATGCCCCCCCACTGTCCTTTCAACTCTCCCATGCACCCAATGTCCTCTGTCCTCCCCAGGCCTCCTGTCTCCCCTTAAAGTCAGTCCCCTGTCTGCCCCAAAGTCCTCTGTACCCCATTTCCTGCACCCTTAATGTCCCCCTGTATCCTCCAGCTCCCCCAACCTACCTCCTGAGCCCCCTCAAAGTCCCCCCATATGCCCACCAAGGGCTCGAAGCCCCTTCTTTTCTGTGCCACCGTCCTGGCCACCTTTGACTTTCTGTGTCTCCCTGTCTCCCAAATCCCCCCAAGCCTTCCTTGATCAACAAAAACCCCTCCAGATCCCCTCCAAATTGCCCCCAAAGCTTGCCCAAATGCTCCCTCAGGACTCAGAGCCCCTTTTTTTTCTGTGCCACCATCCTGAGCACCTTCAACCCTCTGTGTCCCCCTGTCCTCCTTCCCCCAAATCCCCCTCAGGCCTCCCCAGGTCCCTCCCAAGCCCTCTCAGATTCTCTGCAAATCCCCCTGAAACCCCCCCAGACCCCCTCAGACCCCTCCCAAAGCTCCTCCAAGTGCCCCCCACCCAAGACTTGGAGCCCCTTCTTTGTCTATGCCACCATCCTGGCCACCTTTGACTCCCTGTGCCCCCCTCCCTTCCACCCTCTTCCATGCCCCCTGCACCCCCCAATACCCCCAGACCCCTCCCTAATCCCCCCCAGGGCTCAGAGCCCCTCTTTGTGTGTGCCACGAGTGGCACCACTGTCCTGGGCGCCTTCGACCCGCTGGACGCCATCGCCGACATCTGTGCCCGCCACGGGCTGTGGCTGCATGTGGACGTGAGTCCGGGGGGTCCCTGGCTGGGGGGGCTCAGGGGTCCTCCTGTGGGTGCTGATCCCCCTTTCCCTGCAGGCAGCATGGGGGGGCAGCGCCCTCCTGTCCCCTCAACTCCGTCACCTCCTTGCTGGCATCCACAGGTGTGTCCCTCCCCCTGCCCCCACAAAAGACTCCCACCCCCCCCCCGAGTTTTTGGGGATACCCTTTTCCCCACAGGGCTCCCCCAAACTCTGCTGTTCCTCCCCACCAGAGCCGACTCAGTGACCTGGAACCCCCACAAGCTGTTGATGGTGGGATTGCAGTGCTCGGCATTCCTGCTCCGTGACAGCTCCGTAGGTGCCCCTCATTGTGAATTCCTGCCCCTGGGATGCCTCCTGGGCCCCCTCATTAATTTTGGTGCCCCCTGCCCCTCCTAGGGGCTCCTGCAGCGCTGCCATGGCGTGGGGGCCTCGTACCTGTTCCAGCGGGACAAGTTCTATGACGTGTCCCTGGACACAGGGGACAAGAGCCCCCAGTGCGGCCGCCGCGCCGATGGCCTCAAGCTCTGGATCCTCTGGAAAGCAGTGGGAACCCGGGGGCTGGGACAGCGTGTGGAGCGGGCGTTCAGTGCCACTCGGTGAGCCTCGGGACTGGGGGAACCCTCCAACCTCCCAAACTCGGCTTCACCCCTTTGCTCCCCCCAGGTATCTGTTGGAGCAGGTGAAGAGGAGGGAGGGATTCCAGCTGGTGATGGAGGTAAGGGTGATGCTGGAATGTGGGATGGGGGATGTGGACACCTAAGAGTCCCGGAGGTTGGAATGCCATACGTTTAAATAATCCTAGAGGTTTAACTCCCAGGGGATTAATCCCAAAGGTTTGAATCCCTAAGGTTTAAGTTCCAGAGTTTTCAGTCCCAGAGGCTGAAATCTCAGAGTTTTGAATTGTCCCAGTTTAAATCTTGGAGGTTTAAATCCCTGAAGACAAATCCCAGAGGTTTAAATCCCAGAATGTGAAATCCTGGAGTTTGGAATTCCACAGGTTTAAATTATCCCAGGGGTTGAAATCCCAGCAGTTTAAATTCTGGAGTTTTAATCATCCTGAAGTTTCCATTTTGGAGGTTTCAATCCTGGAGGATTAAATTCTGCAGGTTCCAATCCTAGACAATTAAATACACATGGCTGAATTCCTGGGGGTCCAAATCCCTGTCAAATTATGGGAATTGGGTGAATGGCCATAATCTCCTTCCTCTTCCTCTTCCTGCAGCCAGAATTTATCAACCTCTGCTTCTGGTTCATCCCGCCCAGCCTGCGGGGCCAGGAGAGCTCCCCAGAATTCTGGGACAAACTGGGAAAGGTGAGCCCAGAATTCCAAATTTCTCCCACCACTAACAGTCCTCCAAATCCCAAAAAAATCACCCAAAAATAAAACCAAAATCCTCCTGAAATCGTATTTCCCCCTAGGTGGCCCCAGCCATCAAGGAAAAGATGATCCGGAGGGGCTCCATGATGGTGGGATACCAACCGCATGGATCCCACGTCAACTTCTTCCGGCAGATTATCACCAATCCTGCTGTCACCCGCCAGGACCTGGACTTCTTCCTGGATGAGATACAGGAATTGGGATGGGATCTGTGAGCACTCCCAAAAACCCCTGTGAAAGACCCAAAAACCTTCCCCCCATCCCTGAGGAAGAGGAGCAGAGACTTGATTTCCTCCTCACAACCCAAAATTGGAAATGATCCCAAAATTCCATGCTTATGGAATAAAAGAGCATTTAATGGTCCTGATCTGATAATAATTTGATATAACCCCACTCTCGAAATGGGGCTTGGGGTGTAGGGGGTCCCTCAATTCCCCTGGAAGCTCTGGAGGCAGTTGTGGATTTTGGGATGAGGATGTAGTGGCCTTGTGACTCTCCTGACATTCCCATGACTTCTTGAAGCTCCAGAGGTTGGAATTTGTATGGAAGAGGATCTGTCAGCACCCAAAAAACTCTTGGGAGAGTACCGCAAAACCTGCTGCATCCATCCCTGAGGAAGTGGAGCAGAGCCTAGACTTCCTTCTGGAATCTTTAAATCAGGAGTAAAGATGGATGTTCTCGGCGCTTGATCCCAAAACTCCACACTCATGGAATAAAACAGAATTTAATGGTCCCAATTTTATATTAATTTGATATCGCACTCCCCTCCCCCAGAAATGGATTTTGGGGGTCCCTCAATTGCCCTGGAGGCTCTGGAGGAAGTCGAGGATTCCGGGATCGAGTCGGGCGTGCTCAAGGCAGGCTAGGAGCTGGGACACTGTGGCTTCATGTCGCTCCCGCCGCTGCCATGCCCGCAGCATCTCGAAATTCCACAGGACTGGATTGCCGGGATTTTCCTCCTGGATCTGCTCCAGCCGGCTCCGCTCCAGCCCTAGATGCAAAATTCCCACTTCTTGCCACTCTCTTCCCAATCTTTGGGCAACTTTCATCAAATCCTTCTCCGTCAACCGCCGGGGATTCACTGGTGGAGCTGGAATCCCTCCAGCACGATGTCCTGAAGTGGGGTCCCCCCTCACACTGGGGGTGTCCCCGTTAGGTTCCCACGGAATTTTCTCTGGGATTTGCTCTTCCAGGGGCAGCTGGAAGCGCTGGATGAGGTCGAGGCGGCCAAGCTGCCGCAGGATCCCGGCGGTCACATGCAGGGAATTCCCCGGGAAGCGCTGGAGGAGGATCCGGCACAACTCGGGGCGCGATGCCGGGAGCAGAAGCCCGGCAGGAATTTGCCCTTCCAGCAGGAACTTCAGGTTCTGGAATTGCTCCTCCGGGAGCGCCTGGTGCACCTCCAGCAGTGTCACCCGCTCGTCCCTCGCCATCGGGGCAGAAAATCCCGCAGTGAAGTGGGGTTACTCCTAGGACACAAGGGTTGGGAGAGGGGAGTTACCATGCAGCCCAAAAAGTGGGGGAAAAAGGGGGGCCACCCCCGGGCCCCAAAAATTCGGGGTGGGGGTGGAAAGGGGTCACCGTGTGCTCCATAAATTGGGGGCAGATGGGTCACTGCCCACTCTGAGGGCTTTCCTGGTGCCCCCGGTGTCCCCACCCTGCCCGGGGCTGAACCCTCCCAGTGTCCCCCTAGAGCACCCCACCCTGCCCTGGGCCTGAGACTGCCGAGTGTCACCCCAGTGCCTCCCCAACCCTGGGGCTGGGTCCCCCCAGTGTCTCCCCATTCTTCCCTGGGCCTGGGACCCCCAGCGTCACCCCAGTGCCCCCACTCTGTCCTGGCTCCCCCCATGTCCCTCCCGCTGTCCCCGCCGTGCGGCTAGTGCCCTTTGTTCCGGGTGCCCACGATCTCGCGGCGCCCTCGGTGCCCCCCTAGCCCGGATTCCCACCGTTCTCCCCCTCAAGCCCCCGCTCTGCCCCCGCCGCCGCCCCGCGCTCACCGCGCTCCGCTGCCGCCGCGGCGCTCCCGGGGAGCGGAGCGGAGCTGGCGCGGGGGGCGCGGCCTCCGCTCCCGCCACCGCGGCTGCCATGGCAGCGGGGGCGGCGCTGCTGTGCACGGACGGGGCGCGTCCCGCCCGGGGCGCGGCCTGGGGCCGGCGGAGCGGGGCTGGGAGCGCCCTTTGTGGGCTCCGGGCGCGCTAAGGGGGTGCGAGGAGTGAGTCTTGGGCCCAGCGCCCAGCCCCGAGTGCCCCAAGTGGCCCCACTGTCTCCCAGAAATCCTCGATCCCCCCCAATCCTTCAGTCACTTCCAGAACGCCAGTGCCCCCAGTCTCTCAGTGCCCCCAGTAACCTCCAATCCCTCAAACCCCCAGTATCCCCCAGTTCCCCAATGGCCCCGTCAACCCCCAATCCTCTGATATCCCCAGTCTCCCAAGTCCTCCCAATGGTCCAGTCCTCCCAGTATTCTCCAGTCCCTCCATTCCCCCAGTTCCCCCCAGTAACACTGAGTAACCCCTCAGTAGTTCCTGCAATTCCTTAGTCCCTCCAGTATTCCTCAACGCACCCCAGTCCTCCCCAGCATCCTCCAGTGCCCCCCAGGCCCACTAATATCCCCCCAATTCCCCAGTTTTCCCAATCCCCCCAGTACCCCAGTCCACCCAGTATACCCCAATCCCCCCAGTAACCCCCAGTTGTCACAGAATCCCCCAATTCCCCATTCTCTCCATTATCCCTGACACCCCAGTATCGCCCAATTTCCCATTCCCCCCAGAAATCCATTATCCCCCAGGCTCTGCAGTCACCCCAGTATCACCCATCCCCCAGTCCCTCGGTAGCCCCCATATTCCTGTGCATCCCCCAAACCCCTCAGCGTCCCCGAACCACAACCTCCCCCAGGTGTCCCCCCCAGTGTCCCCCCAACCAGACCGACCTGGCCACCCCTCCCCCGACTCCCCCAAGTCCATCCCACCACCGATAGTGGGAGGGTCCTTATTGTTCCTCCCTCTTTATTTTTTTGGGGGGTGGTCCTGGACGGATTGAGGGGAGTCGGAGACCTCCCCCCGACCAGCGCGCTGCGGCACTGGCGGCCGCGCGGGAGCTCTTTCCTCCGCCTCGTCCGATGCCCCTGAGCCCTCCCCGTGCTCCCCGACAGCGCTGAGAGGCTCCTGGGGACATCCCCCCCCAAACTGAGAGTGAGCAATTCCCCCTCGCCCCCACTCGTCCTTGTCTTTTTCCGCCTCCCCTTCCCAGAGCTTCCCGCGATTGCTGCGGTGCGGCGGGAGGGGCGAGAGGAAGCGACCCCCCCCAAATATAGGGGTTCCTCCATGGGGGGAATGGAAGGGGCTGTGGGGTGGGACGAGGGTAGTGAAGTCATTTCACCGTGTGTGTGACCCCAGCATCAGGAGGAGCACGGAGGGGGTTGGGGCAGGCGGGATCCCTCCCTTGGGGGCGGCAGCGACCCCCCCTTGGAGTGTCCTCGGGGCACCCCAGTTCTGTCCCTGCGCCCTCTCTCCCCCCGGCAGGGTCCTTCCGTTTAGGGGACGGTGGGAATGGACGCGGGGGGGTGTCGGCTCCCCGAGACCCCCCCTGGCCCCACGGAACCCCGGGAAGCCCCGCTGCTTGAGGGCCCCCCCATGGGTGAGACCTCTCCACCTCCCCCAAAAG
Organism: Anomalospiza imberbis; assembly: GCF_031753505.1. Taxonomy (NCBI): domain Eukaryota; kingdom Metazoa; phylum Chordata; class Aves; order Passeriformes; family Viduidae; genus Anomalospiza; species Anomalospiza imberbis. The sequence goes on from NC_089702.1 coordinate 9,153,729, forward strand.
AGGCCTCTGGCCACGGTAAGAGGTTCTGAGGGGAGCCCCTGGAATCGCGGAGGTGGGTGCTTTTTTGGGGGTGCACTAGGGACATGCCATGGGGGGGGACCCTGCCCACGTGGTACAGGGAGGCTTCAAACCTGAGGGAGGGACCTGGGTCCCGGGGGGTCCCAGGGATGTGGGGGGGCTTGTGGTCCCATGCTGTGGAGGCACTCTGATCCTGGAGTATGGAGGTGACCCCATCCCAGGGTAAGGCAATCCTAGGAATGGGTGGCCCATCCTTATGGCACAGGGGTACCTCAATTCCAGGGTAAGGGAGGACAGAGATGTGAGAGAAACCTGTTCCCGTTGTGTGTGGTACCCCAGTTCCAAGGTATTTCCATGTCCCATGCCACAGGATACAGGGGTGTCACACTCCTGTGGCCTGGGGGTACACCAGTTCCAGGGTCTGGAGGTGCCACAGGGAGGTGGGGGTGTCCCAGTCCTATTGAATGGGGTACCCTGATCCTGGAGTACGGGGATTCCCCAGTCCCAAGATATGGGGATCCCAGGAATGTCGGGTTGTCCTATGTCCATGGTGTGGGGTTCTCTGTTCCCAGGGTATGGGGCTGTCTTAATTCCAGGGTAAGACGGTGCCCCGATCCCACAGCTCAGGGGTACCACAGTCCTGGGATGCAGCGATGTCTCATTCCCATGGAATGGGGGTGTCCCAGTGTTGGGGTACAGGGATGTCCCATTCACATGGAATGGGATACCCCAATCCCAGGGTATAGGGCTGCCCTAATCCCAGGAGTTGGTGGCACCACAATCTCAGAGTTCAAGGTCAATATCACCTGATTTGGGGGTGCAGGGTTCTAGTCTCATGGCATGGGAAAGCCCCATTATTGGGATGCAGGGATGTCCCAGTCCCATGGAATGGGATTTTGGGGTGTGAGAATGTCCCAATCTCACATATAGGGATGTCCCAGTATTGGGGTGCAGGGTTGCCCCAAACCCGTGGTATGAGGGTGTCTTGATTTTGGTGTGCAGGGGGGGTTTCTGGGTACCCCAACTCCATCCCTGGTTTCCAGAGGGAATTTTGGTGGCACCACCCCTTGTCTGTCCCAGCCCCTGGCCCCCCTTGCACCCCAATCACAGACCCTTGTCTGGGTGGCAGTGAGGGGCTGGGGGGGAACTGAACTCTGGCTTTGGAATATGATAAGGAATGGGGGTAGGAAAGGGGAGGGAGGGGGTGGCAACAGGGATGGAGAAGGGGGAAGAGGGATGGAGAAGGCTCAGAGGGGGTGGAGAAGGGGAAGAGGACATGGAGAATGTGAAGAGAGGATGGAGCAGATAAGGATGGGAAAAGGAAAGGGAAAAGAGGATGGGAAAAGGGGAAGAGGGGCTGGAGAAGGTGAGAAAGAAGATAGGGAAAGGACAGTGGGAATAGAGCAGCTACAAATACGATGGAGAACGTGGAAAAGGGGAAGAGAACATGACGACACTGAGGTCAGTGGAAAAAGAGGGGAAGGAAGTGCTCCAAAGTGCTGGAGCTGAGGTTCCTTTGCAGGCCATGGTGAGGACTATGGTGAAACAAACTATCCCCCTGTGATGCACGCAGTCCACGGGGGATGCAGAGATCCACTCACAGCCAGTGAGAAAAGTGTTATTGCTGGAGAGGGTGGATGCCAGAGGAGGCTGTGTCTCCAGTGGGAGACCCAAATGGAGAGAGAGGGCCCCTGCTTCCAAACTAGAGCAGCCTGTTCTTAGAGGACTGCACCCCAAGGCCAAGTGATCCATGCCACAGCAGTTTTGGGACAACTGTTTGTCCATGGGAGGGACCCCATGGCAAAGCGGAAAAAAGACTCCTCTCCATGAGCAAACAGAAGGTCTCGAGTGATGAACTGACCAAAACCCCCATGTCCTGTCTCCCAGTGTTTTTGGTGGGAAGGAAGGAGGAAAAAAAAGGTATTGCAAGGGCTTATTTTACTTCTCCTTGTCCCTCTCTGACTCTGTTAATAATAAATTTACTTTATGCCTTTGAATTTGAACCTGTTTCACCCTTAGAGTGTTTTTCTCCCAGTCCTTATCTCAACTCACAAACCCTTCATTAATTCTTTTTTTTCCTCTCTCTTCTGCCCAACTGTAGCAAAATAGGGTAAGCAAACGACTCTCATGAATGCCATGGGATTGAACCCATACGAAGGTTGTGTTACTGGGCATTACCTGCCCAGGGCCCTAGATCAGCTGCGCACCAAGATACACCATAGCTTCTTATCTTGTCCAAAATAAATGCACTGCCAAGAATTTCAGAAGACCACCTTTGAGAAGGGGAAATGACATGGCAAATTGCATCTTCCAGGAGACTACCTTCAAAAGATGGAGATCAGCTCTATAACTGAACAAATTGGAGCAGTGAATTTTCAGTAGGGGAATGCAAGGTTGGGGTAGACAAGGCTACACAAATCTAAGGAGGGGCAGGCAACAGAAAGGCAAGGCCAGGGAAGAAAGGGCTAGGTAGGTCAAGGTGGGGGATGAGCATGTAGAGCAATAAACAGTATTTGCCTTTCCTCAGCTTGCCCTTTTTACCCCTTCCTTGCCTGACTTTGCCTTCCATGCCTATCCTCTCCCTTTCCTTTCCTTTCCTTTCCTTTCCTTTCCTTTCCTTTCCTTTCCTTTCCTTTCCTTTCCTTTCCTTTCCTTTCCTTTCCTTTCCTTTCCTTTCCTTTCCTTTCCTTTCCTTTCCTTTCCTTTCCTTTCCTTTCCTTTCCTTTCCTTTCCTTTCCTTTCCTTTCCTTTCCTTTCCTTTCCTTCCCTTCCCTTCCCTTCCCTTCCCTTCCCTTCCCTTCCCTTCCCTTCCCTTCCCTTCCCTTCCCTTCCCTTCCCTTCCCTTCCCTTCCCTTCCCTTCCCTTCCCTTCCCTTCCCTTCCCTTCCCTTCCCTTCCCTTCCCTTCCCTTCCCTTCCCTTCCCTTCCCTTCCCTTCCCTTCCCTTCCCTTCCCTTCCCAAAATTTGCATTGCCTTACTGACCCCTCTGTGTCCTTCTCTTGCCCTTCCTTACACTCCACTGCCTTGCATTGCCTGGCTTACCCTCTCCCACCTTGACTTCCCCAATGCTTTTTGCCTAGGACTCTCATTGTCTTGCCTATCCCACCCTTGCCTTTCTGTGCTTTTCCTGATCAACCTTGCATTCCATTTTAATTCCTGACCATCTCTTGCCTTGCCTTTCATCCCCCAACCTTCCATTGACTTCTCCAGAGTTCCATGCCATTCCCTTCCAGTTCTTACCCTTGCATTGCCTGGCATTGCCTCGCTCACCCATTCCCCACAAAGACTTCCTTAATTATCTCGGCCTGGGTTCCCAGAGGTCCGTCCGTTCCCCCGGGCAGCTGCTGCCGTGGGTGTCCTGGATAGCGCTGTGCTTTATCAGCTCAGCCTTTCTGGGCCCTTGGGCTAGCTCCCAGCTGCGGGCAACTTTAGCGAGCAACTCTGAAAGTGATTTCAGCTCTGTGAGTTCAGCTCTTAGTGATTTCAGCTCTGAGCTCGCAAAAGTGCCTCAGCAGACGCAGGGATTGAGAGAGGAGAAGCCTGTATGTAGTTCTGCAGCGGTGTCTTTATTGGCAGCTCCTGCAAAGGTTTCCATTGACAGCTCTTCTGCCTAACTGGGCAGAGATGGGGGTTTATGTAGGCTACTGGGGTGTTGGAAATTGTCCAATGGCCAGGGTTGAGGAGAATACGACCTGTAGCCTTACAGAGAGATAACAAGGGTCCGAGGGCGGAAGAGGGGCTGCTTTGGTCCACTCACCATGACTATGCATTTCTTATCTTAGGCTAATGACCACCAAGGAGGCTTTGCAGGGCCTCTGCCTGCTACACTTAACCATTTTTTATAGATGTTGCATGCATTGCCTTGCTGGTTTCTCTAAAGACTCTCACCATTTTATCTATCCCTCCCTTGCCTTCCCGTTCCTACACAACCTTGAATTTACTTGTCATTTCCAAACATTGCTTGCTTTGCTTTTCTGACCCCTCTGTGTCATTTATATTCCCTTCCTTCCCTCAATCACCTTGCTTTGATCAACTCACACATCCCACACCATTACTTCCTTACCCCATTTTCCCAGTTTTTGCATGGTTGCATGATCCTCACATTGCCTTCATACAGCCCCCAGTGTAGTGGCGAAGCGAGGTGGTGAAGTGCCACTACCTTCTCTACAGGCATCTTCAGGAAGACCTCGTTCGGGCAGGCTCACAACACACACACACACAACTCACACTCAAGCACACCATGGATAGCTGTCCACTATGGAAATGCAAGAGGGTCTTCTGTGTGGCGTTCCAATGAGGGTTTATTTGGATCCAATGCCGAAGGGGTCCAGGGACAGAAGACCCAATACAATGGAGGGTCGAGGGTTAAATGCAGGGAAATAGGGGGCGGAGCAGAGCATCAGAGGGCTAATGATCTGAGGGCACGGGAGCAGTACTCAGGGAAAGCACCAACAGGGGATGACAGGGTGGATAGGTGGGGTTACAGGAGCCCATGGGGGAAGAGGGAGCGAAGAACTTGCTAGAACATGTACATATGAGGGTAAAAGGGTAGGGAAGGCAACGGACCAATGGGGAGGACAGAACTGGGGATAATTTACATTGTGCTGTGGGGCACCCTTGGGGATGGCTTTGTCCTTACCCTAACCTGTAGGGAATGCCCAGAGTCTACGGTGCATCTCTCCAGGGCATCCCCATTGCCCTCTCCTCAGTAGGCTCACACGGCTCCACACCCCAGAGTTTCAGGAGCAGATTAGAGGTGAGCCAAGCAATGTCAAAGCCAACCAGACCTTTCTGTCCGGGCAAATTTCATCTGGGAGGGTACTATGATATAACGCTGACTTGCCTTGCCTTGGAAACCCAATAGTTTCCTTGCTTCGCTCTGCTCATCCTCCCTTGCCCTTTATTGCCTTGCATGCTAACTCCTACTCTTGACCTGCCTACTGCTCTCTAGGGCCTTGCTTTGCTAGGCCTGTACCTCCTTTACATTTCCTTGCAATTCCTGACAATCCTTTCCCTTCCTTTGCCTTCCGTTATCCATCCATGTCCTTCCCTTGCCCTTCCTACCATTCCATTGCCTTGCCTTGACTTGCTCACCCACTCCTCAGCTTGACTTCCCTACTGCTTTTTTTTGGCCTTGTTTTGCCTTGCCTGTTTCTCTTAGGACACCCATTGCCTTGCCTTGTCTCGTCTTGCCTTGCCTACCCTACCCTTGCATTTCCTTGCCATTCCTGATCATTCCTTTACTTTACTTTGCTTCCCCACGCCTTGCATTGTCTTGTTGCCCCTTCTGGAACCTTGTCTTATCCTTCATTCCCTCCACTGCTTAGCAATGGCTTGCTCACCCATCCCCCACCTTGAATTCCCAAGCCATTTTTTCTGGTCTAGCCTTGCTTTTCCTTCTCCTTCTAGGACTCTCATTGCCTTGCTTATCTCTCCCTTGTCTTGCCTTGTAAAACCACCACTTGCCTTGCCTTTGAAGCCTTCCCTTGCTTTGTTTTACCTTTCTTACCCCTCCCCAACCTGGAATTCAAGACCCCTTCTCTCCATGTATTTTCTGGCCTTGCCCTGCCCTGCTCTATCCTTCAAGGGCTCTCAATACCTTCACAGACCCCAGTGTTTCAGGAGCACACGAGAGGCAGCCCAGGAGAGGTCCCATTCAGCCAGACCTGTCTGTCTGGGCTGCTTTTGTCTGGGATCAATCCTTGGCTGTACTGAATTTTGGACAGGCAATCCACATTTCGCCAGAGACAATCCATGGGCTCCAGGACCAGAATGACATTTTCTTCTACAGGACGGAAAGCGCATAGACCTGCTATTTCAGATGCACATGACAGGGGGCCCAGGGAGGTTAGACCTAACTGTCCTTGGCAGTTTTTGTCCGACACCAATCCTTGCATGTCTTGAATTTTGGACAGGTAATCCACATTTCGCCCTTGGGCTTCAGGACTAGAATGACAGATCTTTTGCACAGGAATCAAAGCATGTAGCCAAGGTATTTCAGGTGTATATTTGAGGTGGCACATAGAAGATCAAGGGCAGCCAGGCCAATCTGTCCTGGCTGCTTTTGTTTGCAAGCAATCCTTGGCTGTCCTGAGTTTCAAAAGTGCATTCCGAACTTTGGCTGTGTGAATGCCGCTGTCGAGACAGTCATAACAGATTGAAGAACACACTGTATTTAGGAAGGCTTCTCTCTATTTATTTCAAAGCATGCTGTCTTTTTATAGTCTTTCACAAAGTTTATACTTATACATTGGTCAGAATAAATCAACACAGCACTCATTGGAGCAAGGCGGCCTGCCCTTCTTTTATTTCTCTTTCTCTCCCTCGTTTCCATGCCGATGGCCGTGGTAAAGCTCCTTTCAGGAGGAAAGCTGACTCTTATCAGCTCCTCTCTTTCACTAACCCCCTCTGACTCACAGGCCAGCTGTGAGCCCCTTCCACATGTGAGCTGCAGCAAGGCCCTTGGAAACCCATAGAGAAAGGAATCTAATGCATGGGAGAAATGGCTGTGCTAGAGACCATTTTCTCAAATAACAACCAAGCCGCTTAATGTCCAGACCTTATAAAATGATGTGGATAAAACTCCTATGACTCATGCCACAAGCATACTCCTGCTTCCTAGTGACACCACAATGGGATGAGGAAAATGAGACAGTGGGTGCTGCGACAAGAAGGCTTCAGACATAGGAAGATACTGTCCACACCCTGACAGCAGCCCAAGTCTCAGCCGTGGAAACAGACCTGATTGAGCATATGCAGAAATTGGACGAGTGGATTGAAAGAGCTATCAGAAACTCAGAACAGAGCTCGGGGGGATATTTTCCATGCCTTTCCAGTGAGGACCAGGGTCTCTGCTATTGGGCAACTCGAGGAAACTTTTGAGAGACAAGGTGGATCAAGTCAGGTTGCAGAGCTGAAAGCTGTCCAGCTGTCTTTGGATATCATTGAGCAAGAGAAGTGGCCAACACTCTACCTCTACACTGGCTTGTGGATGGTAGGAAATGCTCTGTGGGAGTGGCTGGCATGATGGAAAAAGGCCAGTTGGCAGTGCAGAGGGAAGCCCACCTGGGCTGCCTAAGTGTGGCAAGACATCACTACCTGGCTAAAGAAACTGACTGTAGCTAAGAGCTGGGCTAATGAGGAGCACCACAACAATGAACAGGTGAATGGGGCTGCCCAGAATAAAGTGTCATGGGTAGATCTGGACTGGTAAGACAAAGGACAGTTATTTCTAGCTTGCTGGGCCCATGATACCTCAGATCATCAGGAAAGAGATGCAACATACCAATGGGCTCATGACTGAGGCGTGAACATAACCGTGGATGCTATATCTCAGGTAACCCATGACTGGTATGTGCACTGTGATCAAGAAGGCCACGTGGGTAAAGCTCCTGTGGAATGGGGGGAAGTGGTCTAAATATAAGTATGGAGAGGCCTGGCAGATCAATTGCATCACACTGCTGCAACCCCCTCCAAGGCTAGTGCTTATGTGCTGACAGTGGTAGAAAGCACCACAGGATGGCTGGAAATGTACCCTGTGCCTCACACAAGTGCCTTGGAACACCACTTTGGGCCTTGGAAAACAAGTCCTGTGGCAGCATGGCAGTGATGAAAGAATTGAGTCGGACAATGGGATTAATTTTTAAAATAGCCTTATAAACACCAGGGCTAGAGAATGAGGTATTGAGTGTCAAAGCAAGGGATGCTCAGGAATGGCAAGGATATTCAGGAGTGGGTAGCGAAGGCAAGGCAAGGCAAGAGGGGAGAAGGGCAAAACAAAGCAAGGCCAGGGAAGAAAGCAGTAGGCTGCTCAAGGTGGGGGATGGATGTGTAGGGCAATGAAAGGCAAGGGAGGGGTAGCAGAGCAAGAAAAGCCCAGGGTTGAGTTTGCAAGACAAGGCAACGGCAAACTAGGTGAGGCAAGGCAAGGGAAGGCAGGAAAAAGGGGGTAGGGAGTAAGAAAATGGAAAGTAATGGAGTGGTAGGAAGGGCAAGGAAAATACATGGAAGGGTCAGTAAAGAATGGCGAGGTTGGGCTAGACAAGACAAGGCAAGTCAAAGGAGAGGTAGGCCTGCAAAGGCAAGACAAGGAAAGGCCAGGCCAGAGAAGAAAGCAATTGGTAGATCCAAGTGCGAGGTCGGGCCTGCAAGGTAATGCAAGGCAAGGAAGGGGCAGCAAGGCAAGGCAAGTAAAAGGGCTGGCTTTCAAGGCAAGGCAAGTGAGTGGTAGGCAAGGGAAGGAGAGTCAGAGGTGGACTAGGCAAGGCCAAGATAAAAGTGGCAGGGAAGTCAGGGTAGGGCATGGGCGAGCAAGGCAATGCAAAGCTTGCATTGGAGTGGTAGAAAGGGCAAGGGAAGCACCTGGAGGGGTCAGTAAAGCAATGCAGGGTTGAAGTAGTGTGGCAGGATGTCTAGCCCCTCCCCGCTTCTCTACCACAGATAGTTGGTGCATAAAGAGATAACCTGGGCTGAAAGATCCAGCAAGGGGTCATCTTTGGCACTAAAAGGACTCAGGCCTCAGCTAAGAATCCACATCTTAGTCTGGAGAGCAGATGTGGGAAGAGATAAAAGAAATATTCTTGACTGAGAGATAATGTTTTGCAAACTATAAAAGACACACAAGTTATCACAGAGACAGAAGCCTCTTAGATGCATACCCTGAAGCATTTGAGACTTCTCCCCAGAGTTTTGACACAAATTCTGTGGATACTTTCCTGGGGATTGAGGGAAAGGATCTCAATGTGTGCCCCACCAACAACTGGATGGTAAGATACATTAAATCCTAGGTTATATTATTTCTTCACTAGCTGTAACATTAATAGTACCTTTAATCCTGCATTGTATTTGTTTAATAGTTTCTTTTTGTCCTTATTCCTGTGTAGTATTAGTTTGTTTTAAGTCTTATGTTTGTTAGTTTTTTGTCTATTAAATAAATAATTCATCCTGTAATAAATCAAATCAGCCATTATTAAAGAACTTGTGAACGAAAGTGGGTTTTGGGGTGCTGGCCACCTCAATAAAGCTCCTGTCTGCTGCTAGAGGCCTGGGCAAAAGGCAAGGACTTATCTAAACCCCCACATCTATTTGTAACAAGTAGGCAAGGGAAGGAGTGACAAGGAAATGCAAGGTTGGAAAGAAGGGCAAAGCAAGGCAAGGAAGTGGCAAGTAAAGTAAAGGAAGGCCAGGGAAGAAAGCAATTATGCAAGTCAAGACAAAGGATAGGCATGCAAGACATTGCCAGGAAAGGAGGGTTAGCAGGACAGTGTTCGATTTGCAAAGCAGGACAACTTCAAGGTAGACAAGACAATAAGAGTCATCAGAGAAACAGGCAAGCAAAGGCAAGGCTGGCAAAAAATAGTAAGGAGGCCAAAGTGGGGATTGGGTGGCCAAGGCAGTGTAAGACATTGGAGTGGTAGGAAGGGCAAGGGAATGACACTGAGTCAGTAAGGCAAGGGAAGTGATGGTCAGGCAGGAATGGCGAGGAAGTGCAAGGTTAGGTTGAAAGGCAAGGCAAGGGAAGGCAAGGGAAGGCAATGAGAGTCATAGGAGGAGCAGGCAAAACAAGGCAAGGGTAAGAAAAAAGGGGTAGGAAAGTCAAGGCAAGGGTAAGAAAAAAGGGGTAGGAAAGTCAAGGTGGGAGGTGGGTGAGCGAGTCATTGCAAGGCAATGGAGTGTAGAAATGTGTCTGGCTGGAATGAGTGGTGGCTTGGCCTCAATAGCATGTACAGGAGGCATCAACCTGAGACCACGGGAAACAGGATACTGAAAAAGGGACACCTAGTCAGGTCACGGTGAGAAGAGTGGGGTCATGGGAGTCAATATGTTAATAGAACTATCCTGTATTTGGTTAGGTTTCTGGTTGTTCTCAGTTGGTTCAGAACCTGTTACATGTAAGGTTACATTTTTTAATCTGTGGGGAATCAAACGTATCACATATCACAGGCATTCCACACTCTCCCACAGGCCAATCAATTATTGAAAGAACACATGGGAGAACAACAAAAAGGAGGAATAGAAACGCTATCCACAATAGAAAGGCTTGGTGAGGCCATATATGTATTTAATTTTTTTTATTAATTCCTTTATGGAACCAAATCCCTCAATTATCAGGCACTTTCCTAATACAACGCAGGTACAATTAAAAGAGAGACCCCCAGGGTTAATTAAAGATCTTGAAACAGGCCAAATAACAGGACTCTTTCCTCTAATTACTATTTTTATGACTATTTTATTACTATTAAACTTTTAAAATTTTAAAACAAATGATTGGCGTTTTTCACACCATGAATTCCAAATGGATCTCGCCTCTAAGACTGGTGACTTAGCAAGTTATAGACACCTTGAGGCTTGCAAATAGCCATCCCTCACCTCTTACTCATTGCTGATTAATGCCACTGTTTTCTTAAGCCCTTAAGCATTATTAATTTTTAAGTTTTATCAGCAGGTTGTTGCACCAGACATGACTCTTAAAGGACTCCTGCTTGTTATACCCATCCTGGTCGATGTCATGCTCCTCGCTAAGACCTGGGAAGTCCTGCAGCCAAAGAAAAATATCTGTGTTACATTAGCTAACATCACCAAACAGGAAACCCCGTGTCTGTCAGTAGCCACCCCTGATAATCCCTTTTCCACCTGTTTAGTTGGTTCACCAATGGATGTGTGGCTGCTAACCAAGGATGCCATCTGTGTACTGTGCCCCTGCAATTAATGCATTCACAATCCTGTTCATAACTGGGATTACTGGGCCTGGAAACTACTGCACACACCACTAGAACCCCAAGAACTGGAAATTCTGGGCACTGCAAAAATGGATTTTTGTGTTAAATTTAATTCTATCAAAAAGACTCACAAATTAATGTGAAGTATCATTGATGCCCAGGCTATAAGAAAGTAACCAAATACATGGTGGGATGTTTCCCCATATCATCCAGCCTATAAAAATGAAAATGCCTCATGTAACTACCTCACTAATTTTTTCCTGGTCCACTGATTCCCCATTGCAGTTACCATCTGGGAGGTTTCTCATTTGTGGAGACAGAGCATGGTCTGCCATTCCATCTCACTCTTAAGGGCATGTTGCTTGGAAAGGCATACTGTGCTAGCACCTGAGACTGCCTTAAATCATGACCAAAAAGTCAGTCATAAGCGATTTATCCATCAGTTTGAATCAGATTGCAAAGATGAAATTAACTTTTGGAGTAAAGGAAAAAGAACAGCAGCCTCAATATTGGCACCTCAAATTGCTGCAGCAAGAGCTTTAAAAATGTTGGGCAGTCTAGGATGTTGGCTGAGTAGGCAAACCAATGCCATGTCTCAGGCACCAAGTGAGCTACTAACACATGTTGACAGTATCAGACATGCTACCCTGAAAAACAGAGCTGTAATTGACTTCCTGCTGTTAGCACAAGGACATGGTTACAAGGACTTTGAGGGCATGTGCTGTATTAATCTTTCAGATCACAGCAAGTCCATACACAAAAGCATCAAAATTCTCAGAGAGGGAGTCAAGAAACTGCAAGTAGAAGATGATGAAGACTGGCTCAAAGGAATATTGAAAAAAATGGAACTTATCTGGTTGGGCTTTATCTTTGGCCAAAAGGGTTTACTGATTTTTGTAGCTGTTGTTGTTGTGTTTATGTTCTTATCCTGTTTTGCAAGTTGTCTGTGAAGAGCTTTTCAGAAATCTTTACAGAAAATTTTTCTAAAGAGAGGGGAAGATGTGGAAACATGTCTGGCTGGAATGAGTGGTGGTTTGGCCTCAATAGCATATACAGGAGGCATCAACCCGAGACCACGGGAAACAGGATACCTAGCCAGGTCATGGCGAGAGGACTGGGGTCATGGGAGTCAATATGTTAATAGAACTATCCTATATTTGGTCAGGTTTCTGATTCTTGTTCTCAGTTGGTTCGGAACCTGTTACATGTAAGGTCATGTTCCGAGTTCTCCTTTGTGATTGGACTCTTGCCCTCAGAAGACCCCTATGCCTTGTTGCATTCGCCATGCCCCAGGGTCTTTGGATCTTGCCCCCAGACTATGCAGTTTCCACATTTGTTGTTTTGTTATTAAAGTCTTTATTTTTTGGGCAAGACCATGGTACCCATTCCTCATTTATTTTGCCAGTTCCCCCCCAGCCAAGCTGAACTAGGGATCACACTGAGAGAAGACTGTGGCAATGGAGTGGTAGAAAGTGCAAGGGAAGACAGAGAGGGGTTGGTATAGCAATGCAAGGTTGGAATAGGGAAGGCAAGCCAAGTTAGAGGAGGGGTGGGACTGGGAAGGCAATGGAGGAGAAGAAAGAAGTAAGCAGCTGACAGTGAGGCAAAGGGTCTGCAAGGTAATGCAAGGCAAGGGAGGGGTAGCAGTGCAATGCAAGTAAAGGGTCGGGCTTATAAGGCAAGGCAAGTGAGAGGTAGGCAAGGGAAAGAGAATAAGAGGAGAAGTAGGCAAGGCAAGGCAATGCCAGGAGAAAAAGGAGTAGGAAAGTCAAGGCAGGGTATGAGTGAGCAGGGAAATTCAAGACAAGGGAGTCATAAGATGGGCAATGGAAGGACACAGAGGGCTCAGTAAAGCAAGAGGAGGGATGGTCAGGCATGGCAAAAATATTTGGGGTAGGGTAGGAAAGGCAAGAAAAGGAAAGGCAGGAGTAGGCAAGGAAGTGAGACTCATAGGAGAAGGAGGCAATGCAAGGCAAGGCCAGGGAAAATAGCAGAAGAAAAGTCAAGGTAGGGGATGGGTGAGCAAGGCAATGCAAATCAGTGAAGTCATAGGAAAGACAAGAGAAAGACATCAGAGATCAGTAAGGCAATACATAGCTGGAGAAGGAAAGGCAAGGCAAGGCAAGGGACAGGAAGGATGTGAATGGCAAAATAAGGCAAGGAAGGTTTAAAATGGGCAAGGCAAGGCAACAGAAATACCTTGCATACTTATCCCCACCTTGACATAGCTAAATTTTTCTTCTCTGCCCTTCCATTGTTTCGCCTTCCCCTTCTTAGTCTTGCCAACCTTGCCTACTCTAACCTGGCACTGCTTCACTGACCCCTCCGTATCTTTTCCTTGTCCTTCCTACCACTCCATTCCCTTTCATTGCCTTGTTTACCCACCCCCCACCTTCACCTCTCTGCCCCTTTCTTCCCTAGCCTTGCTTTGCCTTGCCTTTCCTTCCTCTGGCTTGCCTTGCCTTTCCTTCCTCTGGCTTGCCTTGCCTTTCCTTCCTCTGACTTGCCTTGCTTTTTCTACTCCCCCTGCCTTGTCTTAGCAACCCCTTTTTGTCTTTCCCTTGTCCTTCCTTCAACTCCACTGCCTTGCATTGCCTTTCTCACCCATCCACAACCTTGAACTCCCTATCCCTTTTTTCCCTTGTCCTTGCCCTGCCTTCTCCTCCTTGCTGTGCTCCTCCTTACTGACCCCTCTGTGTCCTACTTTTACCCTTCCTAACACTATTGCCTTGTTTTGCCTTGTTGCTCACCCATTCCCCATCTTGACTTCTCTACCCCTTTTTCTCTGGCCTGCTCATACCTTGTAAGCCTCTCATTTGATTTGCCTTTTCTTGCCTTGCAAACTCACCCCAGGCCTTGCCCTGCCTACCTTCCCCTTCCCTTGCATTATGTTACTACTCACCCCTCACCTTGTCCTGCCAACCCTTTCTTCCCCGGCCTTGCCTTGCCTAGCCTACAGTTTCTGGCTCTTTCCTTCTCTACCATTCCCTTGCCTTGTTTTGCCATTCCTACCCAGACTTGCCTTTCTTTGCCATCCCTGTTCCTCCCTTGCTATGCCTTGCCTTGAATACCTATATCTTGTTTTGCATTGTCTTTCATACCCATCCTCCACCATTATCTTCTTGGTCCTTTCTTCCCTGGCCTTGCTTTACCTTGGCTTGCATTTCTCTCCTTTGTCTTGTCTTCCATTTCCTTTCCTAGCTCTCTCTTGCCTTGTCTTAACCCCCCATAGCCTGTCTTGCCTTGCCTTCCCCTTCCTTTCCTTCCATTGCCTTACCTACTTCTACCTTTCTTTGGATACCTATCCCCTGCCAAGAATTTGCTATGCTTTTCTTGCCTTGCCTTGCCTTGCCTTGCCTGCTCCACCTATGACTCTCATTGCCTTACCTATCTTTTACTTGCCATGCTTTGCTAACCCAACCTTTGGCATGCCTACCCCACATTACCTTTCATACCCAGCCCTTGCCTTGACCTGCCTATGCTGTTCTTCCCAGGCTTTGCCATGCCGTGCCATGCTTTCCTCCCTCTTGCCTTGCTTTTTCTACCCCTCCCTTACCAACATTTCTGTGTTCTTGCCTTGCCTTGCCTACCTGTCCCTTGCCTCACATTGCCTTGTATACTCATTCCCTGCCTTGTCTTGCCTGCCTTTCTTGCCTGGCATTTCCTTGCCTAGCCCTTCCAGTCATCTCTTGGTCTACCAGTCACTGGACTTACCTTCCTATGGCCAGCCTTGCCCACAACTTCTGGGTCTTCTCTCACCTCCATTTACTTTCCTCTCCTCGCTCCTGCCTTCCCTACCTCTCCCTTGACTTGCCTACAATTGCCTACACTTCCATTGCATTGCCTTGCCTGCATGGAAAGCAAGGCAAAGAGTGGTAGACAAGGCAAAGCAAAGAAAAGAAGTCTTAGACAGGGCAAAGCAAGGCAGACGTAGGCAAAGCAAGCAAAGAAGGCATAGGATAGGAAAAACTAGGGATGGTACTGCAGGCAAGGCAAGGCCAAGTGACTCAGAGTGCCTTTCCTTGGGAAGCAAAGGACGTAGTGCTAGTGTTGGTGGAGCAGATGTTAAGGAACCATGGGGATGTATAGTCCAGCAAGACAATTTTGTCCTAGCACCATCTGTGTAGGAGCAATTATTGGAAATATATAATTTCTATGGGAGGTAGTACCCAATTTCGGTTGGCAAGTTCCTGAACAAGGATGGCAATGCTTTTCCATGGGAAGGAAATGACATAACCCTGGTGTTTCAGATGCAAATAAGAAGCTGCCTAGTGGAGGTCAAAGGTGGCAAGGATTTTCTGGCGTATTTGGTGTGGAAACACTGCCTCAGTTTGTACAAAGATGGAGTAGGTATCTGTTGTATTGTGTTTTTAAGTTTCATGCTTTGTACCAGTTCTGTTATGGTACATCCCTTTACCTCCCATTTCCCCCATGGTTTTACCCTGAACTACCCCTTTCCTTGTATGTCAATCCTCTCCTCCTTCCCTGATGTCAATCTCCCCCCAGTCCGCTGGATCATTCCCCTGTCCCCTCCCTGGTGCCTTGTCCATCACTCGACTCCCCATCCCACTGATCCAGAACCTTCCACGAAGGGCATTGAGTAATTGGATGGGGGCTAGGGGTCCCTCCTTCCCACCTCCCCTGTTGAATTCCCCATGTGTCTGTCTCCCCACCTTCCACTCCCCCGAACATTCTCATGCGTGGATGGGTGATCTCCCCCCATGTTTCCACCCGTTTATATTGTGCTGCACAGCCCAGTCTGGGGCTTTGGTCGGCTGGTTCTTCTGGGTTGCGGATCTCTTCGGAGCTCTCTTCAATAAACCTGGACTTTACCCCTGAATGGAGTCTACTCCTTACTTCCACCATCGTCACAACCGTCTCACCCCACAAGGTGAAAAGCCTTAGCCGCCCTCCCGACCTCCTGAGCCACGGGAGAGTGTCCCCCGCCGATCGCTGTGCTGGAGCGAGCCGGGAGTCCCCGAGTGGACACAAGGAGTGGCACAGCATCAGGTATCCATCTCTGGAAGGTTGTCTCCTGAAAGCTTCAGTTTGGTACGTGCTTTCCACTTCCCTGAGGTGCCTTTCTGAAATTCTGGCAGCACATGTTTTTTGGACAAGGAAAGCAGCTACGGCTGAGTCTTGATGTGCAGCTGATGTAGTGCCCTGGACAGGTAATGCCCAGTAACAGTGTTTCAGCACCTTTGTATAAGATCAGTCCCTGGATGTTTTGGATTTTTGAGGAGGGGATGCCATTTCTTTTGAGATGGGCTTCTAGTTCTTCTCTTTGGCAAAGAAAGAAATTTTGGAACTGCAAATTGGGTGCTCTTAATGAATTTAAATATTTTCCCAATAGGCAGTTCTCTGGGTTAGAGCTTTTGAACTCTCAATGGGAAAGGAATCGCCAAGCTGTTGAGCTTTTTGTCCTGGTGGATTAAGTGTGTGAGCAGTCCGTGTTGCCGTTCTGTTTGTATCCTGGCTCTGTGAAACTGAGGGCTTAGGATGGTACGTAGAGCTGAGAAGAAAGATGCTGATAGCAGGATGTGTACCGGTAGTTTGATGGGTGCAGTTGAAATTGTAGTCAGCAAGAGCTTTCCCAGTTCCCAGTTGGCACTTTTGTGAGCTTTTGTTTTGCCAGATGTTTACTAGCGTGCGGCTGGACTCTGTGAGACTGGAAAGCTTGGTTAGGGCAAAGGAGTTCATTTTGTCTTTCCAATGCGGTGCAAATAAGGGTTTGAACTTGGAAGAGAAAGATCAAGGAAACCTTTTTGTGCTGGCACTGTAAATTTGAGAGCGGGGACCTTCCCAACTTGGCTCTGCGCTCGGGGCGGTTTCAGCGTGGGCTCGGTGCGTTTCCTTCTTTTGCGAGCCGACAGCGCCATTGTGTGGTTGTTTTGATGAGTTCTGACAGTGCCCAGGAAAAAGACAAGCGCTTTTCTCGCCCAGCCACGTTCGGGGGCAAGAGCTCTGCTGTGGCTCCTGGCTCTTGGGCACTGATAGAATGTGATCGTGCATGTAGCGGAGAAGAAAGAGGAATCGTTTCATTGTTGGCTGTGCAATTTATACGCTGCTAAAGAAAAGGCAATTGCAGCACGGCCCCCCTTTTAAAAAACCTTTTCTGTGCCATGAGCTGCTCAACATATAACTTGCACCCACTGAACTACATCAGTCTCCCCGGAGATATGCACTTTCCCTCAAGCTCCAAGTACCTTCTTACCCTCTCACTCCCACAGAACCCAAATCCCTTTCAAAATGTCCAGCAGCTACTCCTAAAGTAAAAGTCCCTAAAGAAAAGGCCAGTGCTTGCCTTCACGGTCCCTTTGCAGGTCTCTAAACTAGACAAAACACACTAGTTATTCACACTTTCTTTCTCAGCTATACATATCAGCATATTTTCTCTAAGTGGCAGAACCCATCATTACAGCAAAGCATTTCCAGCTGCAGCTCAGACTGAGAGACAGAGACATGCCAGGACAGCAAGCATATGCTGCCTTTCCCTCTTCCCTGAGAAACCTGATATTCACAGTGCAAGCACTTTCACACACCTTCAGTGTCTCCAAGTGCAAGCAGCTAGAGCTCAAAGACAAGGAAGTGTCAGGACAGCCTAAAGTAGCCATTTCTCCCAGCAGCATTTGAACTGTGCAAAACATACTGGGACTATATACCTCCCTTTTAACATACATGGGCTGTCACATTTTGTAACCTCACAACTCTGTTGCAGATGTCAAGCAGCTGCCCTCATCCAACAGGCTGTAGAAGACAAAGATATTGCTGGGCTGCACCTTCACCTTGCAGCACTTAAACCACATGTAACTCACCAGTGCTTGCTGTATATCTGTTCATCCACAAATGGATGCTTGTGTAATCTTTAGTTACAAGAGGAAAGACAAGACCACAAGGGGATTGCCTCAGAATGTAAATGCAACATTAGACATATATAGAAATGCAAGCTTATAGTGTAACTATAACTCATGCCATACATCACATGCCTCTAATGTGCCTTGGCAACTGCCAAAAGGTGTGTTTTCGATCTGTAGTGATCGTGTTTGGGTTGGTATTCCAAGTAAAATAATGGGAGGTCCCTGCAGTTTGGGGCAATTGACCTTGCTGACACCCAACATAACAATGATACATCAAAAGTTAAGAAGTACATGATCACTCCGACACAAATTTACTTCTCAGTGCCAGGATAGTGTGGCCTTTTGGGGACATAGTTCTATTATTTTTACATTTATATTGGCACCTAGAGTAGCTACAACTCAAGCTTTAACCACATTAAATAGACTTGGTTATTAGCTAGCCAAACAAAGCAATGACACATCTGTAGCTTTAAGTGGGTTACTACTAAATGTAGGCAGCATTAGACATGCCACTTTGCAGAATAGAGCAGCTAGTGATTTTTTGTTACTAGCACATAGTCATAGATGTCAAAATTTTGAAAGAATGTATTGTATGAATTTGTAAAATCACAGTGAAACAATTTACAAGAGTATTACAAACTTAAAAGAGAGAGTTAATCAATTGCACATAAACGAAAGATAGGTAAATAGTCTTTTCAAGGGGCATCACTAGATAGCTTAAATCATTGTTAAAAACTGGATTACTAATTTTGTTAGCGATTGTAATTATTGCTTTGTGTCTCCCCTGCCTGCTTGAATTTTTGCAAAGAGCCCTGCAAAAATCCTTGCCAGCTGTGTTTGTAGCTCAAATACAAAAAAGGGGGAAGTATGGATGGGCTCAGCAGCTGGTCCACAGGCCAACTATTAAGCTAAGAGAAGAAGAAATTGATAAAATACGAGTGTATCCATAGCAAGGAAGAAAGTAAGGCCATTAGCACCGAAACTGATAAAACAGACGCATAAGGGATACTTGCATTTAGAGGATATGTGCCTTAGTAAGCAGCATACGTGTCTTAATAATTTGTTGTAACTCTTGCCAATTAATTATTGACGTTAATTTCTTTGTACCAATAAAATACAATAAGATATTCCTTTGTCCGATGAATATAATGAGCTGTTTTGATGTAACTAAGATCACACTTTGTTAGAGGTATAAAACTTAAGAATAACTTGTAATAAAGAAGAAGCCATTGTTGTCACTGCACAAGTGTACGTGTGTGTTGTGTGACCATCTCTACAATGTGGGCCAATTCTTCTGTGAAGTGCCACAGATCCTCAAGCTCTCCTGCTCCAAATCCTACCTCAGGGAACTTGGGTTCATTGCTGTCAGTGTCTGTTTATCATTTGGCTGTTTTGTGTTCATTGTTTTCTCCTATGTGCAGGTCTTCAGGGCCGTGCTGAGGATCCCCTCTGAGCAGGGACAGCACAAAGCCTTTTCCACCTGCCTCCCTCACCTGGCCATGTTCTCTCTGTCAGCACTGCCATATTTGCCTACCTGAAGGCCCCCTCCATCTCTTCCCCATCCCTAGATTGATCACCGTCAGTTCTCTACTCCGTGGTGACTCCAGCACTGAATCCCCTAATCTACCTAAGGAACTAATAAGGCTAATAAGCCTAAGGAACCAGGAACTCAAGGATGTCCTGAGGAAAATTATGACTTGATACTTTTCCAAAGCAAACGTGCCTGTTTTCTGCTGCATATTTTTCAGAGTGGAACTCCTGACTGGCCCAGTCTGCCTTCTCAGGTTTTTGATGGTAGAAGTGGGTTCTTCTTGCCATAATGTTTTGCTCAGTTAAATGTTTTTATTCATCCCTCATCTAATTCCCTGTCTGCCTCTTGAATATGATACAGAAGCTCTGTACACCAGGATTTGTACTACTGCTTTATTTGAACAAAATAAACTACCTTGCAGTGCCTTGTTTAACTGGGATGCAAACTCTGAGACCTGCACAAAGTTATAGGGGAGAAGGAGAAAAGAGTCTCAGCACGGCAGTACAGCCAGCCAGGGAGCAGGAACGGTCATTTCAGAGCTGCTCTTCCCAATTCCACACTCCCTTTCCCAGCCCTTTGGTGGGTGCAAAGTCAGAGTCCTCTGGCAGCTTGGTCACTGTCCTGCTGCATGTCCGTGCTGTGAGCACTGCTGGGACACAGCTGGGCTCCAGCACAGCAGCTCCATCAACAAAGGGCATCTCCTGCAGGCAGGGCAGGAAGGCTTTGCTCTTCTCCAGAGCTGCTGTCAGCAATGTGCCCCAGGAATGCCCAGGCACAGCAAAGCCCAGTGCCTGGGCAGAGGGGGACTGTGCAGGGGGGCACACAGCAGTGTCCTGGCACAGCCAGAGCTCCTGGCATGGACTTGAGGGAGCAGCAGAGCAGGGTCTGGGCTGTGTCTTTGTTCCAGGGACAGCCTGGGAAGGTGCTCCAGGGCAATTGTACCACATCAGCCCCTGCAACCACCATTGCCAGAACTGGCCTCTCTCCCACCTGCAGGAGGTTGTTTGTCCCTGCACGGAGGGACACCAAGTGACCAGGCCAGCAGGCCATGTTGGTTTTGTACTGAGGAGATTTCAGCAGGGCATCGTGTGTGTGGAGGAGGGAGGTGAACCTGAATGAGCACAACCATCGTCAGCACTTGGGGGTGGCACAATTCCAGTGGCACAAACAGTGCCTTGAGACCACTTCACTCTGTTATAAATGGGTAATGCAATGGTTGGCTCTCGCAATTAAGAGACTAATATTATATGTATGTTAAGGAAAGTTTTATTGACGTATAGTTATGTTATTGTGATTTGTTGTTTAGATGCCCTCTGTTCTCCTCACAGTCCCTCTTCCCCGTCCCGTATAGCTGCCAAGAGACGGCCTTAGTAGTCCAGGCATGTGGAAGGAGGGTGTGTACTTGTGCCTTTGCATAAAAAAATTGAGAAAAGGGTGAGCTTGTTACTAGGATGTGTGTCACCCTGATTTCTTAGGATTTTCTAAAGCCTTCTGAATTTACATTCTTGTAGAGAACTTTCTCACGCAACTTTCTGTAAACAACCTATTGTTTTGCATTCTTTCATAGAGGCGGAGAAATTTGATAGACTGGTAGTTTGTCCAGTGTCATTGGAGAGGTGGCATGTTCACCTTCCAATCCACTGGCACCTTTTGAGAACTATAAATGATTGGATCAGAAAAAAATAAATTAGTCTCTTCATGGTGACCAAAGCTGTGGTGCGTCGTTTTTCCTTGTGTCCTCTGGCGACAGATGTGCAGCATGACAACACCTCACCTCCAATCAAGTGGCAAGAAAGAAACCTCCAGCAATGAACAGCAAAGAAGAGTCGACTGACAGACCTTGGGAGGGGCCAGGGTTGACTGAGGCAACCCCCAGGGGTATAAAAAGCGGAGCAGTCATTTTATAGATGAGCTCATGGCTGCCCGGGTTGCCAACTCTCAGCGCACTGTCCTTTTTTCTTATTCAGTCTTTGTTGTATTTTGTTAATGTTTTTAATAAACCTTTTACATTTTTAAAAGTGAATGTTGTTTCTCACATATGGGGACTCATCTGGGTTTTAAAAACCTCATCTCTGTTGCCCTAGCAGATTTTGGAAAAGAGGCTTGCCCCTGCCCAGTCTGGCAGCTCGAATGACTTCTCCTGGGACTATTGGAGATTGCAGGTTGACACCTCGCAAACAACAAAAGAGTGAATAACGAAAAAGAAGAGGAGGAAGAAAGGAAAAAGTCCCCTGACAAAACTGCAGATGATTTAGAAGATTGTGAGTACCTGTGCATGTGAGTGAGATGGAGTGAGTGGGAGGGTGCTTGGCGTGCAAGTGAGAAGGAGTCCGGGAGGGTGCTTGGAGTGTGAGTGAGACTTGGGGAAAAAGTATGATCCTCATAATTGATTTGGCCAGAATGATTGCCCCTAGTCAGGATGCACTAACCCAGCTTCAGGGATACTGTACGGGATCCATACCAAGAGTCCCTTGGAGCTTAAGGACAATGGGATGGTTGGGTGAGACCCATTAGCGGAGAAAAGCCGCAAGCAGGGAGCGGAACTCAAGAGAACCTGGATGTAATATGTAACATACATTATAAAATAATTTGTGCTAAATGAAATTAAAAACCACAGCTTCTTGTGTGCTGAAACCAGTGTTGGGCAACAAGCAAGCTAAGTGATAGAAATCCAAAACGCCAAAAAGACGCTGTCTCCAGAAATGTATATTCCAAAGGATTTCTCATCTGACAAGATCCCAGCTGGAGACATGTTTGATAGGCATCATCAGAAGCTTATCCCGGAGATTTTTCACCTGACAGGATTCCAGCAATTTTCCACCAGTTCTGGGAAAGCACGATAATATCCTAAAGATGACTCCCTTCCAAAGCCCGAAGACTGTATAAAAATGGACCCCTTAGAACTGACCCTTGGAGACCTATGGGGACTTTGGTGCGATAGAGGCCAAGTCCTAAGACTCCCCGACACTGATCACCTGGCTCAGAGTCGAATCGCTTGTGGCTTTCCTTTTTTTTCCAAATTTATACTTTGATAATTTAATACATTTCTTTAATTATTAAATTGGAGCATTTATACTTTGATAATTTAATACATTTCTTTATTTATTAAATTGGAGCATTCATTTATAACACTGGAGATGCCAGATTGAGAGCACAGACTCATATGCTTCTTTTTTTTAATAATATGAAATATCACATATATATCATCCTACAGGCACGAATTATCTATATTGCACATAACAATCCCTCCCCTTCTATATTAACCCATTAATTCGTGCCTTTCTAAAAAAAACTCTATATTTGGTGATCTTTCCCTTATTCCAGTGCAACTACCTTCTAATCTTACCTAAAAAGAAAGAACTTTCAGTTCTTTTAGATCCTGTCGCCCCATTCTTCTCTTGAAATTTCTTGATAAAACCTGTAGGTGTCCCCTTGTCCTTTTATTTGCCCCTCAAACCTGGCCAAGGCCTCTGCTGCTGTGCTGTGTGGGTTCTCTGCTCCTAGTTTCATTATTTTAGATACCTGATTTAATTTTCCTCTGCCTTTGCACGCTCTGGATCCGTGGACATGGCTGCTACCTGCATCCCTTCTACCACTGAGTGTATTAACCTTATAAAACAGGGTATGAGACAGGGCAAAAATACAATGCCAGCTATTGAGCATAAGACAAAAAAATATCATTTTCTTCCACCATGCTCCATCGAACAGATGATCCCACCATGATGCTTGGAGTATAGAATTCCATTTCTGTACCAGGACATGTGCCACACGTTTAATTTCAGTTGCTAAGTCTCTAATAGTTTCTCCATAATCATCAATTTCTATACAACATTCTGATTCATTAAATTTTGCACAGACCCCCCCCCTTCTTTGGCCAGCAAATAATCTAGAGCTATCCTATTTTGATATACAAAAGCCCTCATTTGGGAGTGTTGTTTGGATAGCAGTTCGAGGGCATCTGAGGTGTGGTTTGACACAATCTCTACCACAGCCTGTAGCCTTATTAGGTGGTTTAATAAATAAATCGGGGTCCTATACCTCCAGGTCCCATCCTGGGCCCATGTTGCTGGACCACAGTATTCTATTATCCTTTCTGCAGGCCACTCTTCCTCACCCCAGGTCTGGCCCCCACCAAAGACAGGGAACTTCTTTTTTAAACTCCTCCTTTCCTGACTTAAGGTTTCATATAAGGGGGCCCCTAGTGAGCTGTGCTCAGAGTGGGGCAGGGTAAAGAAAACAGGCCTCATCAATCTCACCGTGCACGATCCTTTCCATCGTTGAGGTAGCTCAATGTATGTTTTCTTTTCACAAATCCAATATAAGCCATTCGGGGCTTTTCACCTAACCTTTGTGCTTTTGGGCTCTTTCCAGTATTTACTTAGTTCATTTAGGGACTGGTAAGGGTTAACTCCAGGGCTTTAGTTCCAGCAAAGCCCAATTGTATCACTCCATTCACACTGATCCACTTTCTCGGCTCCAGTATTCTGCCGGGTTGTCTGGCTGCCAGATCTTGCTTTTGTTAGAAGAGTTTACTGTTAAAGTGGACACACACGGGGTATATCCCACCACTTTGGTGTACTCCTTTCCCTCCCTGATAAGACAGAAAGTTCCAATTACCTGTTTGTCTAAGATGCATCCCTCAGGACTCTGAGTTATTCTCAAGGTTTTTGTATCCTCCCATTTTAGCAATTGCTCTGGAGTTAGACCCTCACCCTTCCAAGGCCACTTCTCAGCGGAATTGATCCCTCCACAGATCCAACAATTAGACAGACCTAATTCCGTTGCAATTTCTTGCATTAGGTCCACAAACAAGTTTTGATCTGATGCAGGCAGACTCCAGTTGGTGTACTGTTTCTCCAACTGATCATATTGTTCACTTAAGGCTTTTAATCGTTCCTGTTCCATCCTTCTTTTCCTCATCTCTGCTTCTTGTCTCTTTAACTCCTGTGTTATCTGTTTTATTTTGCTTTCCGGGTCCACTCCTTCCTTATTCCTTGAAAAACAAAATGTCTTGTCATACTGCAGACAAACTCTGTCATCCTGATCCTCTAAAAGGTTAACGATAACTGGTTCATTTTTGAGGGATATTTTATTCTCATACTTCAAGTTCTTCCCAACCCAATAGGTTTTACCTCCCATCATGCACATCCCTAATTGGTTGTTATCATAGCATAATGGGTTTGCTTGAAAATAGGCTACAAACACTGACTCCATTTTCCCTCCAATTCATACTGTACGGTTACACTTATCACAGGCCGAGATTGATACCAGTTCAGCATTTCTCCTATGTATTCTGTGCACTGACTGCCCATCCTTAGGGGTCACCCTTTGCAAATAACTTTTCCCAATTCGTATACCCCCTGCTGAGTGCCGTTCACAGAGCAATGCTCATTTGTTTTACCCTTGCTGCAGCTCCTTGGGACCGGGAACATCTGAACCTCTGATTCCCCTTGTCCTTTTCGGACAGCCCGTGCGCTTTGTCCGTACCCACTGCCGGGTCCCCGCCCCTCCGGGTCGGATGCATTACTTATGTGTGTACTAGTTCTGAGGCACGTTGCTAGACTCAGGTACATCAGGATTACTCCTACCACTAATATTCCTCTGCCTTCTCTTGCACCCACAGGGTTGCCACCAGCAGCCGGGTAAGCCATCTTCTCGGCAGCAGGAATAGTCTTCCGTGGTTTCATGCCAAGACCGAGCTGCATACCTCTGTTTGAAAATGCCCCACCAGTGTAATCTAAGTGTCTGCGCTGCAGGGTACCTTGTTTAACCTCCGGCACTCAACAGTAATGATTTGAGCCTTTGTCTGTAGTTTGCTCCTCAGCCCATCTCGAAACAGGCGAAACCAAATTGCAGAGTCTTGTTCAGTTATTCCCAACCTTGTAGTGAGCCCCAAAACATGGCTAGTCAGGCACTGTTCTTGTTCTAAGCACTTGTCACACAACCCTTTTGGCCAAATCCCCCTTCTGCAGTGTATAACCCAAACTTTGTTACAATATTCACAAATGAAATGCAGAAATGGATAACATCCACAATCTGGTACAGAGCACCTTATCAACTCCCTATCAGTCATTTACTTGGTGACACAGGGTTAATTTCAGGTCTCCAGGAGGGGAGGTGATTTTTTTCCACTCTGGTATCTCTTCCCGGAGCTCAACTTTCTTCACTTGCAAATGCATGCGTCCACCGCTTTTCTGCTGTTCGTACTGCTGTATCTGTGGTTAAAAGGATGAGATAGGGGCCCTGCCAGTGAGGAAATAATGTGGCCTCCCTCCAAGCCTTTATGAGCACCTTGTCCCCAGGCGGTATTTTATGCATGGAGAAACCTAGAGGTGTATTTATTATTCCTTTTTTCCGCAATTCCTGGAGATTCCTGCTGATGGCTATAAGGTAGGGTTGTATCTGCCCATCTTCTATTCTCGGCTGTCCCACAGGCAAACCATGCTCATGTGGCATTCCGTATAACATTTCAAAAGGTGAGAGCCCAGTCTCAGAATGAGGCATAGTTCGGATGTTTAACAGAGCCAAGGGGAGGCACTTTATCCAGGACATTTTTGTTTCTAGAATTAATTATGCCAGTTGTGCTTTTAATGTTTGATTCATTCTTTCAACCTGTCTGGAGCTCTGGGTATGCCACGGGGTATGGTATTCCCACCAGATTCCCAGAGCACCAGCTAGTTGCTTAATAACTTTTGAGGTGAAGTGTGTTCCTTGATCCGAATCTATATAATTCACGAACCCATATTGAGGTATGATTTCTTCCAGTAGGAAGCTTGATACTGTTTGGGCTGTAGCCCTGGAGCTTGGAAAAGCTTCCACCCAATGGGTTAGCTTGTCTACTATTACCAATAAAAATTTATGTCTCTCCACTTTAGGTAGATCTGTGAAATCTACCTGAATTCTCTCAAAAGGCTGGTATGCCACTGGGCGACTCCCCAGTGCTACCTGCCAAGTTTTTGCCTGATTAACTTTTTGGCAAATCATACACCTTTGCACTTCTTGTTTTGCCAGTTCATAGATCCCTTTACACCCGAAGAATCTCAGGAATTGCTCTGCAAGTGCCTGGGCCCCCCAGTGTGTCTGTTGGTGCAACCTCCCCAGAATTTTCCTGGTGTAATCTTTAGACAATAATTCCCTCCTGTTTGGTAGTCTCCACTTACCTCCTTCCAGTTGACCTCCAATTTTTTCGTATCCTTCAATCTCCTTTTGAGAATGGCGGGGAGGGTATTCTCGGACCTCCCTTTCCCCAATCTCTGGGGCACTTTCCTTCAACAAAGCTGGGCTTTTTGCCTCCTTGTCTGCTAAGTTGTTCCCTTGCATCCTAAACTGCATTCTGGTTTGGTGCCATTTTACATGAACTATGGCAATTGCCTCTGGTCCTCTGATGGCTTTTAAAATTTGCTTGATTATTTCCTCATGCATCAACCCTCGAGTATTAAGCAAGCCCCTCTCTTCCCAGATTTTCCCAAAAGTTTGTACCACCTTAAATGCATACTTGGAATCTGTGAAGATTGTCCCCCTTTTTCCTTTTAATTTCTGTAAAGCTCTATATACTGCATATAACTCACAAGCTTGTGCTGACCAGCCAGCATTCAGGGGTCCTGATTCCACCACCTCCCCTGTCCTCCTATCCACCACGGCATATCCTGATTTCCTTTTCCCATCTATGACCCTTGCTGACCCATCCACAAACCATTTTTCCCCCTCCTCTAGTTCCTCTTCTTCCAGATCGGGTCTTATTCTGATTTGTAACTCCACCACTTCAGTGCAATCGTGGGAGGGTACCCCTGTAATTTCCCCAAACAAAAACTGAGCAGGATTTTGTGCTGAGGTTGTTCGTAATTCTAAATCATGGGAGTGAATCAGGATAGCCTCATATTGCAGGAGCCTGGCGTCCATCAGCCACTGCCTTTTGTTGCAAAATGCTCCGTACACTGTGGGGAGTGTAGACCACTAACGATGCCCCAAAAGTCACTTTCTTGGCCTCCTCTACTATTATCGCCATGGCCACAATTGCTTGTAAACACGTAGGCCATACCCTGCTTACAGGGTCTAGGAGCTTTGATACATACCCAACTGGTTTTCTTATCCCTGCCCATTCCTGAGTTAGGACTCCATGGGTGGTGTGATTACTGACATCCACAAATAACTGAAAGGGTCTCCTAACCTCCAGGAGACTCAACACTGCAGCTGCTGTAAGGGTCTCTTTTAATTCCTTGAAACCCTCCTCATCCTGTTTTGTCCATTTGAACCTGTCTGTGGTAAGGTTTTCATAAAGAAACCTTACCTTCTTGTTGTAACCCTCGATCTATTGTCTGCAGTACACCAGGAGTCCCAACAGCTGCCTGATTTCCCTTTTTGTCTGGGGAGGGAGTAGGGTGATGATCCCCGCCACCCTGTCCGGATCCAATTTCTTCTTGCCCTTTGTTAACCAGTGCCCCAGGTACTTTTCCTCAGGTTCCATTAACTGTAATTTGGACTTGGAAACTTTCAACCCCTTACTGTAGGAATTCCCTTTTATTTGTCCCCTCTGATCACAGGGTGGGAATCCTACATGGACACAGATAAAGGACGAAAGGCGCTCTTCTCCTCGGGACTAAATTCTATTTATTATCAGGAGCCATTTCAGATCCAGGCGACACCTCAGGGGGTAGCAGAGGCCGAGGCGTTTGATGGCGTCCGAGAGAGAGAGCGCAAAAGTGTCCTCCGGGGGGTTTTGAGCCCAGGGAAAAATGGGTGGGACAGAACCGAGAGGCCACATCCAGTGGGACACAGGTGAGGAGAAGGGGAGGGGAGAGCAGGTCAAGGAGAGCCCATCACACCTGAGGCTTAGGGGGAGGGAAAGGTGTGTGGAATAGACCAATGTGACATAGTGCAATATAAAAACTACTCAGTGCAAATTCCCAATCACCCAGTGCAAAACAACAACTAAATAACTATTTAGTGCATCACAACATCTTCCCCTTTTTTTGTTAATAAAATTAAAAGTGTTGGCTTATTCTGATACAGATTATGAATCTGTCCACCACTCATGATTTGTGGGCCTGTCAGTTTGCTTTAGGCCCACAAACTCTGTGCGGTTGACTTCTGAAGTAGTGGAGATTAAACTGTGGATAGCTTTTAAAAGTATGCAACGTAGAATTCCAAACCCTAGCGTGATTAGAAAAAGAACAACAAAATACAACAGAATTGTCTTAACTATTGAAGCCCACCACCCTGAGAGTCCCCAGTTCTTGAACAGTCTGCTGAATGAGTCCTCGGATTCTTGCTTGACTTTTCCAATCAGGCTTTTCACTTCTCGGAAAGCTGCGTGGACGTTGGGTGCTTTCGATGTTAAGTTCAAGCAGCAAAGTCCTTCAAACTCCTGGCATTTGTGTCCAAGCAGCAACAGGAGAAAGTCTATGGCCACACGATTTTGGAGTGTGGTTTCCCTGGTAATCTCCTCGTCTTCTAGGAGGGAACTGATGGCTGTGGATGTCAAATTCGCCTGTTTGACCACCCAGCACTCTAGGTGGCCCAATTCACCTAGAGCTTTGGCTGCTGCGACCCATGGATAAAACAGGGATACAGCGATTTGCTTTGATTTGGCCCAATGAAAAATTTCAGAATTACAATTTGGGTCCAAACTGTCAATGCTTCTCTTTTGAATTTTGCTGACCGAATTGTTCTTTTGAGTCCATTCGTCAATCATGGTTTGGTTGGGTGTTAACAGGGACAACCGCCCGATGGTACACGGCCCTCCTAAAAGCCAAGAAGGGATTCCTGCCCATGCCCGATCCCCACAGATTAAAAGCAAACCTTTAGGTAGGCTTTTGGGATGTGAATGGTATGGGTTATCTGCTGTGACATGGCTTAAAACATGACACCACCTTTTGGCAGTGAACTCTTCTCGATATTGTAGTATGCTGTTAAAAGGTTTATTGTTGGAACATGGGGTAAAGACAAAGTGTATGCAGTATGGTGCTGGGGAGGAGCCCAACAGCTCTAACTCTTGGAGCTCCTGAGCTGCTCTGGGTAACTTTGGTAGCCACTCTTCTGTGGGGTTCCTAATCATTTCAGCCCGCCATTGGCAGGTTTTGTGTGGTTGTGTGTGATGTGATTTGGGACTTGGTTCAGGCATAGGTGTGTCAAACCTGGCTGGAAACTCTCCAGCTTGCAACGGAATCCGCACTAGGCAGGTAGACATAGGGTCTTTTGCTGCTGCAGTGGACAGGCATATATTTTCTTGTCGGAGCGTCTGTGACAGGGTCACCCAGATGTTCTGATGTGGCTGAGGGATGATCCATGCAGCTGTCAGACTGCTCAGTGCTAACAGGATGACAACTCAGGGCTCATTGTGAGGTTAGTGGGAGGTAATTTTCTTTTCTGAAAGAAAAAACAAACATTTTAAAGCACATTAAAGGTTAGGGGTCTGTTGGAACCTAACTAGATCTCTCGAGAAGGTTCTTCTTCCTCTTCTCAGCGTCATCTTCTTTTTGAGGCAACGGCTGCTTGCTTCTCATCCCCGTCTGCTGGAGCTGGATTTTTGGGCATGAAAGGTTTTACCCAGTTTTGGGGTATCCATCGTGGGCCTGTGGGGGTGGACACACACGCGTAGCCACACCCCCAGGTAATGAGCTCATAAGGACCCTTGGTTTCCCAAGTTTCTGGGTCTCTAATGAGGACTGGTGGACGCTGTGACAATTTGAACTGATTATTGCTGTTAAAATGATGCACTACTGGAGGACTCTTATTTTCAAATGAACAATTTAGAGAGTTAATGGTGAACAGGGCTGTGCAGAGCTTTTGCTCTGGTGACATCCATGCTGTTGAACTCCTCTGCCTAGCTAGGACTTGCTTGAGCGTATGGTGGGCACACTCAATCACAGCTTGACCCGTGGGGGAGTGAGGAATGTCTGTCTTATGCTCCACTCCCCACTGCTGGACAAACTCTAGGAACTCCTTGGAGGCATATGCTGGGCCATTGTTGGTCTTAATCTCTCCAGGGATCCCCAACACTGAAAAGACTTGCACCAGGTGTTTTTTGGCATGCACAGCCCTTTCTCGTGCGTGGGCAGAGGCACAAACTGTGCCCGAATATATGTCTATGCTTACATGCACATATTTCAGGCGACCAAAACTGGGAATGTGTGTTATGTCTGTTTGCCACACTTCACAGCTCCCAAGGCCTCGGGGGTTAACCCCAACACCCAGAGATGGCACTGCTTGGAGCTGGCAATTGGGACAGGTGGCCATAATGGCTCAAGCCTGACTCCGTGTGAGTTGGAACTGACAGATCAGACCTGGCACATTTTGGTGGTATTGCTGGTGGCTTAGCTTTGCCTGTTGGAAGATGTCTAGAAGGCGTGCCATTTCTGCTGGGGCAGCAAGGGAATCTGCTTTGCAATTACCTTCTGCGATCTCGCCTGACAAATCAGTATGTGACTTCACGTGCATCACATAGAACAGATGCTCTCGCTGTGAAACTAAATAAATTAGTTTTGAGAGCAACCTGAAGAGATGCTTGTTCTCGATGTCTTTGAGAACTGCCTGCTCTGCCCTGGACACTACTCCTGCCACGTAGGCTGAATCGGTGACCAAATGAATTGGCTCCGAGAACTTCTCAAAGGCTCTCACTACTGCGGCCAGTTCAGTGACCTGGGGTGACCTTCCACAAACTCAACATCAGCTTCCCAATGCTGAGTCTGGGGATTTCTCCAAGTCATCACTGACTTGTGGGATGCCCCGGACGCATTAGTGAACACTGTAAGTGCCTTGAGTGGCCTACAGCTCCTTTTGTCATGAGGAATGAGGACTGCATTTCATGCCCTGGGGCAATACTCTCCAGTGGTAGTGCTTCATTGGGGCTTCTTGATTGATGGTAGGAACAGAGAAGGCGAACCATGGTGCATCTTCCGAGTGTAGGAGAATATGGGAAAAACAGTCCTTGATGTCCAGGACAGCCAATTGCCAGTTTTGGGAAAGCATTGTTGGGGAGGGCATCCCTGTTTAGAGTGACCCCGTGTCCTCAATTACCTTGTTTATTTCTCTTAAATCATGGAGGAGCCGCCATTTATCCTTCCTTGGCTTTTTTATTACAAAGACTGGGGAATTCCAAGGGCTGGTTGTCTCTTCAATGTGACCTTTTGCCAATTGGTCCTCTATGAGCTCCTCGAGCGCTTTCACCTTTTCTTTGTTGAGTGGCCACTGATTTACCTAGACTGGATTATCATCCAGCCATGTTAACTTGTGGGTAGGGCGTTCCACAGTGGCCGCTTCTAAAAAATCCTGGGGTGTCTTAGGGATGACCAATTTGACCCCCCACTGGGACATGATGTCTCTCCCCCACAAAGGAGCTTTGTAATCAGTGACAAACGGACGGACACTAGCCAGTTTTCCATCCGGCCCCTCTATTTGCACAATGCTTTTTTATATCTTTGCCAATGTAACTCCTCCTACACCTTGGATGTTGCGAGCCATGGGTTGCAAATCCCAATGTGACAGCCACAACCTTTCAGGTATGATTGTCACATCTGCCCCCATGTCAAGCAACCCTTCTATGTGGAGATGGTCTGCCCCACACATTAGGGTGCATCCCATAATGGGTTTGTCCTCCCAGTAGACGCCTGGCGGTTTGTCATCTACTGGGATTTCTGCTGGAACTGGGATGGCCTGGGCAATGATTTGCCCCTTTGCCAAATAGAAGGATGGCTGTGGACAGCGTGCCAGGAGAATGAGGTTGGCTATGTCCCTCTTGATGGTCATGGGAGCCACCTCAATCTCCACAGGTGTGTGTGGTGTTCCCAGTAACAAAGTACTCACTGTCCAGTCCCATGCGATCTTTTGTCAAGTCTTGTGAGTCCTCTAGCGGGTCCACTCCAATGACTGTCCACTGGGTAGACCTGAAAACAAAAGCTTTGGTGGTTACAAGCTTGAAATGTTTGTGAGGCTGCCAAATTTTGCCATGCAAACTTTTCTCTTGTTGTCCTGCACCCTGCCTCCCTTCCTCCCCCTTTTCTGTTCTGAGAGGTTTTCTTCATGGGGAAGCCCGCTGTATTTATGTCATGGCGCAGGGCGGGCTTGCGCTCGTGTCCCAGTTCTTTTGTTTTATGATCTTCCTTTGTGGCTGGTTGTGGGGGCAGTTTTGGGCAAAATGTCCTGGCTTCTTGCAGTGGAAGCAGATGACATGTTGGGGCTGCTCCAGTGACATCTGTTGCCTCCTCACTCCTGGAGACACAGCTGCCACAGTCTCTGAGTTTGTCAACCTTGCCCACGCCTCCTGTGCAAACAGTTCCGCCTTCTTAGCACACGCTTCGATCATCTCTGCCAGTGTAGGTGGAGGGTTGAGAGGCAGTCCCAGGAGCACCCTACTGCAGAACTCATTGACATTTTTCTGTGCCATCTCTTTAACTATCTCCATTTGTGCCACGGGGCCCTGCACTTGTCTCTCAACATTTGTGCATGGAGCAGGTCGACAAACTGCAAGAAACTCTCCAAAGGAGACTGTTTAATGTTAAGGTAACTACCCCTAACTTCAACAGTCAGCAACTGGTAAAAAGCCTTTTCTGCAGCCTTTGAGATCTAGAAAAAATTTTGATAACACTCGAGTTTGATCTTCAGGCCTAGCCCATTCCCCCTCACCGCATAGTTGTTCACAAGTAATATCATTATCTTCTAATTCTTTGGCACCTTGTGTGCCTTGCTTAAGTTCCACTAGGAGTCCCCTCAAAGATCGTTTCCAGGACCTTTCCCATAGATCAAACTCTGCTGGGGTAAGCAGGCACTGAAGAGATCTTGGAGGTCAGTTGGGACAAATTCAAGGGATGTGAAAGCAGATCTTATCATGCCTCTAACAATTTCACTATATCTTCCAAAATCTAATTGGGCTTTGCACATTTCTCATTTTGTTTGGTAGCAGAAGGGCTGATAATTTCTGGGGCCACTTCTACTACCATTGTATTGGACAGGAGGTATTAAGACAATTGCTTCCTCCCTCCAGTTTTGATCCCTGAGGTTTTGCCTTACGGCCCCACCCCCATGGGACCCGGTGGGGGGGGCATACCCCCCTTGGCGACTAGCAGGGCAACCACCCCCCACCCCAGCCCCACCCTCTTGGGGACCAGGCAAGGGTGGTCCACCCCCCACCCCACCCCCTTGGTAACTGGGCAGGGGCCCACCCCCTCCCCCAGGCCCATCCTCTCGGGACCTGGGCGGGGGGGGGGAGGGGGTGGGCAGAGCAACTGTGGGAAGCAGGGGCGGGGTTGGAGGATGGCATCATGGAGGGCGGAGGGGGAATGTCTGAGGGAAGGAAGGGGTTATGGGGCCGGAAGGGCTGGGGGAGGGGACAGGTGGGCGAAAGGGATTGTGGGAAGAAAGGTAGTCAGGAGGGGCCGCCACGTGGCCGGCGCCACTTTGGCCCCCGAGCATGTGGTCGGAGGGGGGATCAGAACGCGAGATTGGGGGAACCGCAACTGGGTTAAAGGGGGGCAGGGAAGGTGCTCTGTCATCCCACGCACAACTGCCAGAGCTAGGGTACTGAGTGGGAGGTGGGAGGCCAGGGAAACAGTGGCGGTGCCAGGAACCCTGTGATTCTCGGGGTGCCTTGCACATCCCTCTCAATTCAGGGGCTGAGGGTTTGGGAGACAGGGTAGGGGAAGCCGCAGAAAAGGAGGCTTGTTGTGGCTGTCCTTTCACTTCCCTCTTTAGCACTTCTTTCTGAATCAAAAGGAATACAGGGGAAAATGGAGACACTGTCCTGTCTCCCTATTCTGCCTTAGCTGTTAACAGTGTTCTGATTTTGTCCCAGGCTGAGACAGAATTCACATTTTCCTGGATAAACTGAGGGAAATGAAAAGACAGCCAGCAAACAAACTTGTTTCAGAACTCCTTTGGAAATTCTAACATTTCCACTACTTAGGGTATCACTAACTTGGATATAAATGCTTGTCTGTGTTGCAGAAAAGTTTGTACCCATTTCTGATGTTAAATCCTTTCTGCACACTTATCAACCTTCCTTGCACAAGCACAAACAGAAACTGAAGGTGCAACAATGTCCACAGCCAAACTAGGGAAGTGTCTGCAGTTTTCCCTCCCCCAACTCTGAGGCAAGAGCAAAACCATGTGCATGCAAAACCACACGGTTTTTAAAATGGTCAACGGCAGCTGCCGTGCTGTCCCGAGCCATGTGGCTGCCGCGCCGGGCTGACCCGCGGACCAGCGCCGGTCTCCGCTGCTCGTGGGGGGAAAAAGCAGAAGCCGCGGCTTTTCTGCCTCTGCCTGGGCTCCCACCGTGCTGCAGAAAACCGACGCTCGGAGCTGCGCGCCACCTGGAGCCGCCTGGAGCCTGGGAGCCGCTCCGTCCCTGCTGTGCCTACCTGCAAAAAACCACGTGCGCATACAAACGCCTCCACCCGGGGCTAGCACCCTTCCCTCACGCCAGGATGAACCCCCACCTCCCAGGAGTCACTCCGGGGTCCCTACATGTATACTCATCCCTCCTTGGGACCTGGGTTTGGCTGGAACTGCAAGGAAGTCCTCTGCCCGGGACCGACACGTACCTGGGCTAGAACAGGCTGCCAGTCCTGCCCTTGCAAGTCCGCGTCGTCCAAAAAGTGACAAGAACTCTCGAGAAAGCTGACTTGTCCAAAAGCCAATGAAGTCCACACGTGGGTGGAATTCTAGCTGCTATGCGTGGGTCCCTGAAGGCCCACGTTGGAGGGCCAGCTATAGGAAATCCCTTTTTGTCCCCTCTGATCATGGGGTGGGAATCCAATATGGACACAGATAAAAGAGGAAAGGCGCTCTTCTCCTCGGGATCAAATCCTGTTTATTATCAGAAGCCACTTCAGATCCAGGCGAAACCTCAGGGGGTAACAGAGGCTGAGGTGTCTGGTGACGTCCAAGAGAAAGAGAGAGCAATAGAGTGGACTCCCAGTGGGTTTTGAGCCCAGGGAAAAATGGGTGGGACAGAACCAAGAGGCCACATCCAGTGGGACACAGGTGAGGAGAAGGGGAGGGGAGAGCAGGGCAGGGAGAGCCCATCACATCTGAGGCTTAGGGTGGGGGAGGGGAAAGGTGTGTGGAATAGACCAATGTGACATAGTGCAATATAAAAACTACTCAGTGCAAATTCCCAATCACCCAGTGCAAAACAACAACTAAATAACTATTTAGTGCATCACAACAAACTATGATCCCTTTATCTTTTACTTCCAAATTTATGTCTAGTTCTATAATCAAGTCTCTGCCTAATATGTTGTAGTCTGCTTCTGGTACTCAGATTCTGTTTCTACTTCTGTAATAACAGGGGCCCTGAAAGGTTCTCCTTTTTCCCCAACTACTTGTAATTTCACCGAGGAGGTAAAACATCCCTGGGGTACTTGTTGGATGAGGAACTCCACTTCGTGGCGCTGAGGACCCAGCTTTAATCTTATCAAAGGCTCTGTTCCTTTTGGGGTCCTCAGCACATAGAGCCCCTGACCCTGCTAATTTTCATTAAACATCTGTTCGTCCTGCATCCTTTCTCTACAACTCTTTGCCAGGTGTCCCCTTTTTTTAATAGTAAAAACATTCTCTCTCTTTCCCTTTCCTGGCGGCCCAGACCGAGCCTAAGAAATATCCTTTCTCCCCACGGGGACTCTGTCTCTTTCTCCTTTCTGTCCCTCTCTTACTGCAGCTACCAGAAGCCTAGTTTGCTTCTTTTGAGCCTCCTCTTCTCTCTTTACATATACCTTCTGTGCCTCCCGTAGTAGTTAATCTAATCCCTTCTCCTGCCAATCTTCTAATTTTTCCAATTTCCTTCTTATATCTACCCATGGTTTGGCGATGAACTGGATCTTTAATAATGCCTGTCCAGCATGGGTTGTGGGATCTACCCCAGAATATAATTGCAGACTTTTACGAAGTCTTTCAAGCCAATCAGTGGGAGTTTCATCCTTTTCCTGTTCTTCTTTGAGGGCTTTATTAATGTTCTGCCCTATTGGAACTGATTCCCTAATGCCCTGAATAATTATTGTTCTTAAGTCTGTCACTTGTGCTTGGTGTTCGGGATTTTGGTTATTCTAATCGGGTTGCTGTAAGGGTCACTTTGTATCTATGCTTGGACCAGCTTGGTGGCTATTGTCCCAGACCCTCATGCCGGCTTGCCTGATCACTTCCCTTTTTTTTTTTTTTTTTCTTTTTTTTTTCTGGAGTGAACAATATCCCCAAGATTGCCTGCAGTTCGTCCCAGGTATAGAGACTGGGTCCTAAAAACAGATCTAATCTCTTGGCAACCCCTAGGGGGTCTTCCAACAATTTCCCCATCTCCTTCTTAAAATCTCTTACATCCTTTGTGTTTAGGGGTACTTACACATCCCCGACCCCTGGCTGCTGGGCCGCGAGTGTATGCCCTTCCCCTGGTTGTCCTGGCTGCTGTCCTGGCTGTCCAGGCTGCTGGGGCTGGGGTCCCAGTATGGGGACTTCTCGTAGGGGAAAGAGGCCCTCCCCTGATTTGCCACTTCGAGTCATACTTCTCGTGACTCTTTGTGGGGCCTCTGAGTCCGAGTCCTCATCTGAGGACCCTGACTTTCTCCATTTTGAGGAGACAGAGGGGCCTGAGCCTGGGGTATCACAGGGGCATTAGGCCCGGGGTGTGGAGGCACGTAGTGGGGGGATACAATAGGGTGTCTTCTTCCACACGGTTCCTCTTTTTCTTTTCTTTAAGAGAAAATATGGAGGTTACCCCCAATCCCAGGTTTCGCCCATAAGGTGTGGGTATCCAGAGGCTGGCATATGTGCTCTCTTCAGGATTCAAGGGTTCTTTAGTATTGACCCATAAGTTTAATTCCGAGCACACTCAATCCTCGAAAGATCCAAATATAGGCCAAATAATATGGGGGTTTCTTAGGAGCTTCCCTCCCCAAACTTCTATACAATAGTGAACCATTTTTGCTTTTTCCTTTTGTCTCCTATGGGGAGAATCATTACAATATTTTATCATTAACCCCAGAGGACTCTCTGGGGATATCCCAGGTAGCCTTCCCTTGCCACCCATGGGATCAGAGGGCTTGCTCTTCCTTTATCCCAACTTCCGGAGTGCCCTTGAATCTCTCTCACATTCGGTCCCCTCGGTCGTGACCCATGCCCTCGCGGGCAATGGGATCTGCACTACTAGAGGGTCTGCACTCGCCTGGTCTCAGTGAGACCTCTCACTCAATCACACTCCAGGATACCTGCCCCGACCGAATGGATCACCTTGCGTGTCTGCAGCACACAATACTTACTTAGTCCAGAGTCTTTGTTTGGATCTTCATGCACAAAAATTACGGGGACCTTCAGTTTCTTTTGCTTACTTGCCAAAAATTTAGCAGGGATTCAGAGCTACAGGTTTAGGTGCCGGAATCACCTGTGCCAAGGCCATCCAAACAAGGGATGGGGCGCCTCCCTAGTCAAGGATTCTGCATCCAATTGCCTGCATCTGAGTCACGGCACCAAATTGTTATAGATTGAAATGACCAACAGCCCAATTTAGGTACAAATCAATCAAGTAATTTATTAAGCAAGCAGCAAGTAAGCAAAATAGCGCTGGGCAGCTGGGGAGTCTCCTGCTCCGCCAATGACATGCAATTTCCCCTTTTCAACTCAGGTCTTTTATACAGTTCTTTTTCCAGGTTACGTGTCGTTTCTTCTTGTACTCTGTGCATGTGCTTTCCTGTTACTAGGGGGTCACTTTCTGTCTCCAGGTGGTTGAGGGGATGAAGGCAGAGGTCTTCCTCAGCATGCCCGATGGGTGACCTTGTTCTGGCTCATGCGCATTACAACTTATACAATCTTTTGGGTATGTCCATGTTAGGCTTGCTGATATTGCAAATGTTTGCGGTTAAAAGTAGCACTTGTGATTTGGTTACCCAGTTGTATAAAATGGTTGAAAATAGCACTTGCAAGTTTCACAACATTTCTTTATATCTTGTCATCTGGCCAACAGACCGCATAGGTTTCTCAATGTCTTATGATTTGATTAACAAACTGCATAAAATCTATCACAGCTCTTCCCTCAGCACTCTGTGATGTCCCAGCAGTATCTGACATGTCCCCCATTCCCAGGGGACTTCTGTACAAGAACAGTTTTAGGCAAAGACATAAGAAAAGGTAATTCTGTGATGGATATAAACAGAATTAGGATGTTGTCTAATGTGATATTTATTTGAACTTCAGAAAGATTGGACAACTCCCTGAAGCTCAAAGTATGAAGCGAGTCAGTTGAGAGGCACTTGAATGACCAGAGAGCATCTGGAGGAGGAGATCTGGGAGCAACAGGAAGAGCATAGATCCAGCTGGTCTAGCGAAGAGAGGTCCTTAGACATGGCCATTTCAACAGGAGAGCTGGAAACACCTGAAAGAAGAGGGAGAGGAAATAATAAACTGAATATCAGTGACACAAGTAGAAGGCAATATCAGTATTTCTCCTCCTGCCATCAGTACACCTTCAAGAAATTCCTGCTCCTGGAGGGAAAACTTTGCTGATTCTTAAAAGTACTCAAGTGACCCAGATAATAAAAATGTCCTTGTAAAATATTAAATGTACAAATATTAACACCTGTGCCCCTTTCCAGGCAGACATCAGCTGTGTGCCCATGAACAGGCAGTGCCACTTGTGCCCTGAGGTGCCGAGCTGGGATTGGATCTCTCAGAGAGGAGCTGAGGGAGAGCAGAGCACCTTGCAAGCTGCAGGTCCCTGCCAGCCCCACAGGGCTCCTGTGCCATCAACATCTGCTCTGCTCCAGCCTGAAACAGGGCCCAGCATGGTGCCGGGACCATCAGAGAGCTGAGGTGTGTGCTGGAATTCAATGCCCTCCCCATGGCGCAGCAGCCCTGCATTTCCCTGCTCCGGCCTTGGTCTCCAGCACAGCCATGGAGGCTCTTTGGGCTCCTGAGTGTTCCTGCAGCCACCAAGGGCAGCTGAGCTCTGCCTTTGGCACAGTCAGCCCTGGCCAGCGCAGGCCATGCTCAGCAATTCCTTGTCTGTGCCCGGCCTGGCTGCCAGCCCCGGCAGCGGCTGCGTGGCCCCTTTGTGACCCTGTGCTGGCCCGGCCATGGTGCCACAGCCCCTGTGCAGGCCCAGCCCAGGACAGGAGCATTGCGGCTGGGAACGGCCCCTGTGCCGTGGTGCCCACGGCAGCCTTGGGGCTCTGTGCCCCATGGCCTCCCTGCTGGGCAGCCTCTGCCAGCTCCTGCAGAGCCCGTGGCACCTGTGGGGCTGCACAGACAGCCCTGCCCCGGGCTCTGCCGGCCTCTGGGCCAGCAGAGAGGCCAGCCAGGGCTGGCCATGGCCGGGAACAGGCCCTGAGCCCCGCAGGAGGATGGAGCTGGGCCACAGCCAAACTCAGCCCAGGGCAAAGCTGGGCTCAGCAGCCAGGGCTGCCAAGGGCTGGGGACAGAGGCGGGCGGTGACAAATGTCCTGGGCCCCCTCCCTGCTGTGTCCATGCCCCCAAGGGCACAGAGCAGCCTCCTCTCTCAGACACTTGCCTGTTTTCCATGCCTTGCACAGGCGCTGGCCCTGCCCCACAAGGCCTGGGCTGAGTCCTGCCCTGCACGCTCAGCCAGGCTGGGATGGACACTGATGGTTCCTGTGCCAGGCTCTCTGAGCCCAGCCCAGCTCCCTGCAAGCTCTGCCAGCTGCCCTGAGCTCTGTGCAGCACCAAGGGCCTCTCCCCAGCACAGCCCAGCCGGCTCTGGCCCCACAGCTCTGCTCAGCCCAGGCTGCTCTGGCCACTGGCCCCACGGCCTCAGCCCCTGGCCAGGGCACAGCAGCAGCTGCAGCTCAGCCAGGACTCAGCCCCAGCCATGGGGGAAGGGGCTTGGCCAAGGCCAAAGGAGGCTCCCTGGGTGCCCTGCTCCCCTGGGGCTGAGGTGCTGAGAGCTCTGCAGCCCCTGCTGCCCTCCCATCTGCCCAGGCCAGCACAAGAGCCTGGCCTTGGGGCCCTCCAGAGCTGCTCCTGCTCCAGGCCCAGGGCCCATCCCAAAGCTGGGGCAGCCACAAAGCTGTGTCCATTTCTGGTCATTGCTGCTCTGATGGGGATGGATCCTCAGCCACTTGGAGGTTGACGATTAATTTTACTACTCCTCAGGCCTCTTCTTTCTTGAGCTCTTCAGTTCAGGAATTCAGTGGGAATGATCATAAACATTTGTTCAAAACACCCAAACAAGAAAAGGCCCTGTGAATAATTGAAATTTTTCAATTCTTCTGCAGTTAATTAGACAGATTTTAGAAGTGTATTCAAAGTGAACAGACTATAATAAAAACAATGCAGAGAGAACTGTTTTGTCATGATTTCTTTTCCCGTTTTTTCCTGTTTATGGATTGATATCAGCAATGTCCAATTGATATTGACCCCCAATGTCTTCTAATGCAGTCTGAATAGATGTGAAAATCAAGACCCTTCATGGCTGACAATCAATAACACTTTTTCCCCAACCCCTCCACACCATTTCCCTCATCCAACCCCTGGCACTCAGAGCAGCTGAGGAATGGAGTCACATCCAGGGGTGTCCCCAGGGCTCAGGACTGGGGCCAGGTCAGTGAAATTGATCATCCGGACGAGGCCATCAAGGGCACCCTCAGTCAGTTCCCAGGTGAGCCCAAGCTGGGTGGGAGTGTGGCTGTGCTGGAGGGCAGAAGCTCTGCAGAGGGATCTGGACGGGCTGGAGCCATGGGCCCAGGACAATTCATGGATGAGGTTCACCAAGGCCAAGGGCCGGGTCCTGCCCTGGGCTCACAACCACCCCAAATCCCTGGCTGTGCCCTGCCCCTGATCCCCACAGCCTGTTCTGTTTCCTTCATGCCTGCATTGCCAGGGACTTTCTGGAACAAGGGAGCTCTGCTCTGGGGATGGAGGGAGATCCAAGCGCCACCACTGGAGTGGGAACCACAACTCATCAGGTTTGTGTCCTTTGGGGGTCAGGACCTGGTGAGACTCAGAGGCACAGAAAGTTTCTCTTCATGGCCAAGAGACCATGGTTGAACAGGACACAATTTAATAACAATCACACTCTTCCCTGAGCAGTGTGCAACGTCCCATCAGTGTCTGATGAGTCCACCGTCCACAAGTGATTTCCATACTAAAATTCATTTTAGACAAACGTGGTTCTGTGATATCTATAAACACAATTAAGTTCTTGTATCAGGATGCTCGTCCCGGAGTGGTGCAAAACAGCTCAAACAATTCTAATTTGCAAAGCTGTCAGTGGTGGATGGAGAAGGGAGGTCAGGCTGCTTTTGCTGTTGAGGAAATGCTGTAACCACCCTGACTTATTTCCTCTCCTCCTGTCCTGGCTGATCTCCCCTCTTTCCCCTTCCACCCACTGGCTTTTGTCTCCCACCAGGCTCCCGGTGAAGAGCCTGGCTCTGTGTTCTCCATCCCCTCCTCGCTGGCACTGCCAGGCTGGGATGAGGAGCCCCTCAGCCTTCCCTGCTCTGGGCTGGACAAGCTCAGCTCTCTCAGCCTCTGCTCACAGCCCAGGGGCTCCAGCCCCACCTTGGAGGCCCTTCCCTAACCCTGCTCCAGCTGCCAGACATCTTTCCTGCCCTGGGGAACCCAACCCAGGCCACAGGGACCTGGATAATCCATGTCTTTGATGTCCTGGTCACACAGCCCTGGCCCCTTTTCCCCATGTCAGGCTCTGGGGCGGATCCTGTGGAACATCCTTTGGTGGAGGCTGTGGCTCCAGGTGGACCAGGGGGATACCGGGGGACAGGGACCTGGGCAGGGCATGAACAGCATTGGACTTGTTGGGAGAAACTGTGAGGGGGAGCTGGGGCAGAGTCACCAACCCAGTGACCTCACACAGCCCTCCTGGGATGTCACACCGCCCCTCTGTGATGTCACAGCCCAATCTCTAATGTCACTCAGCTGGTCTCTGATGTCACAGCAAAATCTGTGATAACATAGTCTGCTCTGTGATGTCACACCTCTGCCCTGTGATGTCACAGCCTGCTCTGTGATGTCACAGAGACAGTCTATGATGCCATAGCTTCTCAATGACCTCACATAATCCACTCTGTGATGTCATAGCCCACTCTGTGATTTCATGTTACCAGATGATAAATTGTCTCCACCTGGTGAGCTGACACCTGGAGCTTGTTCTCCAAAACCCCAGGCCTATGGACACCACACAATGCCCATTGTGTGAGAAAGGGAACTGGAAGTTTACCAGCCTCAGTGTCCTGACAGCTCAGCCAGGCCCATGGGAACACTGGGGTCCACGACCACCAGGGACCACCCCAGGATGGAAGAATGCATGGGTAAAGGGGAGGGGAAATATATTAATGATTATGGGGAAATGATTATCAGATGGGTGTTTAGTCCAGGAAAATCAATGAACATGTGTGCAAAATACAGAATATGAACAGAAACTTTCCTGCACTCAGCATGCTCGGCTTTGGGAGGAGCTATCCCCCGTGCACCTGGCTGAATAAAGAATGCTGCTTCTTAATGCTGCATTGGTGTGAAGGAGTTTTCTGTTTTACCGAATTTTTGGTAACACTCCAACTCCCAAAGAAAGCTCTGTCTCCTGCTGCTCACAAACAGAGAAGGGCTGGTGGCAGATGTGGGGGTCGGAGGCTGCCTGGGGCACAGTGACCATGAAATAATCAAGTTTTCAATGTTCTGTGAAAGAAGGAGGTGCAGCAACAAAACTTCCGCACTGGAATTAGGAAGGGCAGACTTTGGCCTATTTAGGTTGGAGATTTGGGGAGTACCAAATCAGGTACTGATTTTTTTAAGGGAAAAAGCCCTTAAAAACAAAGGGGTCGAGGAAGGAGGGACACATTTCAAGAAAGTAATCTTAAGGGGGAAGGAACAGCCTGTCCCAGTGAGGGAAAAGATGAGCTGGTGAGGAAAATTATTGTCCTGGCTTCCTATGGAGCTTTTGTGGGAAGGCAGGGGAAGACCGGAACTTAGGAAGTGTTTGAGGATGCTGTTAGGTCATGCAGAAAGAGAAGCTGAGAGGTGAAAGCTCAATCAGAACTTAACCTGGCAGCTTCTGTAAAAAGAATAAAAAATGTTTTTATAAAAAAAAATATAGCAAAAGGAGGGGGAAGGAGAACTTCTACTCTTTATTGGATGCAGTGGAGGATATAGTAACTAAAGATAAGGAAAAGGCCAAGCTACTGAACATCTTGTTTGTATCAATTTTCAATACATGGACAGGTTGTCCTCAGGACAAGAGTTCTCCTGAGCTGGTAGATGGGCACAGGGAGCAGAACAGCCCCCTGAAATCCAGGAGGAAGCAGCTGGTGACCTGCTGAGCCACTCAGATGCTCACAAGTGTATGGGATCAGATGGGATCCATCCTAGGGGGATGAGGGCTCTGGTGGATGAGCTCCCCAGGCTGCTCTCCATCATTTACCATCAGTCCTGGCTCACCAGGGAGGTGCCAGAGCACTGGAGGTGCCAGTGTGAGCCCATCCCCAAGAAGGGCTGGGAGGAGAATCTGGGGAACTCCAGGCCTGTCAGCCTGACCTCGGTGCCCGGCAAGGTTATGGAACTGATCCCCTTGAGTGCCATCACAGGGCACCCACAGGATGGCCGAGGGATCAGAGCCAGCCAGCGTGGATTTAAGTGGGCCAGGTCCTGCCTGACCAACCTGATCTCCTTTTATGACCAGATGACCCACCTGTGGCTGTGGGAAAGGCTGTGGATGAGTCCATCTGGACTTCAGCAAAGCCTTTGACACTGTCTCTGACAGCATTCCCTGGAAAAGCTGCACCCATGGCTTGGGCAGGTTCCTCCTCGCTGGGAGATTGAAGAGCTGACTGGAGGCTGGGCCCAGAGAGCGGTGGGGATGGTGCTGCATCCAGCTGGTGTCCAGTCCCTGGTGCTCTCCCCCAGGGATCTGTGTTGGGCCCAGTCCTGTTTAACATCTTCACTGATGATCTGGGTGAGGGGATCGAGCCCGCCATCACCAAATGTGCAGATGACACCAAGCTGGGGTGAGTGTGGATCTGCTGGAGGGCAGGACAAGAAGACACAGCCTTAAATTGCACCAGGGGAGGTTTAGGCTGGACAACAGGAAGAAGCTCTTCACAGAAAGGGTGAGTGGGCATTGGAATGGGCAGGCCAGGGGGGAGGTGGCAGAGTCACTGTCCCTCTCCAGTGGCACTCAGTGGCATGGTCTGGGTGACAAGGCAGTTTTAGGGCATTGGTTGGACTTGATGATCTCAGAGGTCTTTTCCATCCTATTTGATTCTGTCATTCTGTGATGATTGGGACACTCTGGGGCCATTGTGACAAGGCAGGGCCTTGTGGAACCAAGAGGACCATGGTGACACCGTGCCGCCCCATAGGACCAGGGCTCCATTGTGGTGCTCTGGGGCCAAATGGAACCAGGGAGTGCCCCGTGACACTGGGTCCTCGTGGAACCACAGAGGCCATTGTGACACTGCGGGGCCTCGTGGAACCGAGGAGTTTTGCCATTTTGACCTTGCCAAACCAAGGAGACCATTGGGAGAGTCCAGGGCCCAGTGGAACCAAGGGGCCGTTCTGACACTGTGGGGCCTCATGGAACCAAGGGGACATTGTGACACTGCAGGACCTTGTGTAGCCAAGGGACCACTGTGATGCT
This sequence comes from Anomalospiza imberbis, assembly GCF_031753505.1. Taxonomy (NCBI): domain Eukaryota; kingdom Metazoa; phylum Chordata; class Aves; order Passeriformes; family Viduidae; genus Anomalospiza; species Anomalospiza imberbis. The sequence continues at coordinate 9,198,434 of NC_089702.1, forward strand.
ATGGAGCCTCAAGGAATCTAGAAAGGCGTTGTGACACTGTGTGGCCTCGTGGAAACAAGGAGTCCATTGTGACACTGAGGGGACTTGTGGAACCACAGAGAGCATTGTGACAGTGTGGGACCTCATGTAACCATGGGGCCTTTGTGACACCCTGGGGCCCCATGGAACCAAGGGGCCACTGTGAAACTGCGGCACCAATGAGAACATTGTGACACTGTGAAGCCCCTTGGAACCAAGGAGTCCTTTGTCACATTTTGGGGCCCCATGGAACCAAGGAGACCAGTGTGACAGTGCAGGGCCTGGTGTAACCAAAGGGACATTGTGACACTGAGGGGCCCCTTGGAACCAAGGACATCTTTGCAGATGACACCAAGCTGGATGTGAGTGTTGATCTGCTGGAGCATAGGGGGGCTCTGCACAGGGACCTGGACAGGCTGGATCTGGGGGCCAAATCCAACAAGGTGAGGTTTAGCACGTCCAAGTGCCGGGTCCTGCACTTTGGCCACAACAACCCCTGCAGTGCTACAGGCTGGGGACAGAGTGGCTGGACAGCAGCCAGGCAGAAAGGGATCAGAAGGGACTGATGGACAGCAGGCTGGACATGAGCCAGCAGTGTGCCCAGGTGGCCAAGAAGGCCAGTGGTACCTGGAGTAGATCAGGAATGGTGTGGCCAGCAGGAGCAGAGCTGCTGTGCCAGCATGGATCTGCCCCCAGCTCTGCACGCAGACATTGCTGCTGCAGCTCCAGACAAGGCAACAAAAGGGCATCTCTGCAGAAAACTTTGCTGCCTTTAGTTCCTTGAAAGCCACTGAGAGCGCAGCCCCTCATTGACACAGATTGTGGCCACAGGGAACATGGAGCGAAAAAAAATGAGCAATGGCACCCACAATGACATTTCTCTGTGGACAACATTAAAATGTAAAACAAAGTAAAAGGAGCTCCAAAATGAAACCAACAAGAAATATTTTATGTTTTATTAGAACTGATTTGCTGAAATTGTCCCGCAATTAATGTTCCGGAAACCATCCAGTCATCAGTGTCCACACTGCAGCCTTGAGCTCCTGGTTCCTCAGGCTGTAGATGAGGGGGTTCAGGGCTGGAGGCACCACCGAGTACAGAACTGACAGGGCCAGATCCAGGGATGGGGAAGACATGGAGGGGGGTTTCAGATGAGCAAATGCTGCAGTGCTGAGGAAGAGAGAGACCACAGCCAGATGGGGGAGGCAGGTGGAAAAGGCTTTGTGCCGTCCCTGCTCAGAGGGGATCCTCAGCACGGCCCTGAAGATCTGCACATAGGAGAAAACAATGAACACAAAACAACCAAATACCAAACACACACTAACAGCAATGAGCCCAAATTCCCTGAGGTAGGATTTGGAGCAGGAGAGCTTGAGGATCTGTGGGATTTCACAGAAGAACTGGCCCAGGGCATTGCCATGGCACAGGGGCAGGGAAAATGTATTGGCCGTGTGCATGAGAGCATTGAGAAACCCACTGGCCCAGGCAGCTGCTGCCATGTGGGCACAAGCTCTGCTGCTCAGGAGGGTCCCGTAGTGCAGGGGTGTGCAGATGGACACGTAGCGGTCATAGCACATGATGGTCAGGAGGAAATAATCTGTTGCAAGGAAGAAGAAAATCAGAAAGACTTGGGCAGCACATCCTGCATAGGAGATGGTTCTGGTGTCCCAGAGGCAATTGTGCATGGCTTTAAGGACAGTGGTGCAGATGGTGCCCAGGTCACTGAGGGCCAGGTTGAGTAGGAAGAAGAACATGGGCGTGTGCAGGTGGTGGCCGCAGGCTACGGCGCTGATGATGAGGCCGTTGCCCAGGAAGGCAGCCAGGGAGATGCCCAGGAAGAGGCAGAAGTGCAGGAGCTGCAGCTGCCGCGTGTCTGCCAGTGCCAGCAGGAGGAAGTGGCTGATGGAGCTGCTGTTGGACATTGGCTGTGGCTGCACATGGGGACCTGTTCATGGAGAAAGGACAGTGACACATCAGGAGAGGCTGCTTGGAGCCAAACCTGGGCCATTCCTTGTAGACTGTCCCGCTGGGACTCCCCCACCCTTGCTCCTGCTCTGGGCAAACCTTCACCCAGGTCCCTGCCTGAGCTCCAGTTGTGCTGGCTGAGTGTGCCAGGAGCAGCCAGGGCTGTGCGTGGGGGCTCTTGAGGAGCCATCCCTGCCCCACTGCCCTGGGTTTGTGGCCATGTGGCAGAGGGACAAGGCTGGATATTCAGGATTTGTCAGGGGAATCACTCCTACTGCAGAAAGGCTTGTAGTATCTGCACTCCCAGGTCTAGAGGACATGGGTAGCAGGGAAGAGATGTAGGGAGTGTTTTTCCTACCCACACATCAATCCTGGCTCTCTGAGGTCAGAAATCCCCAGCATTCCTGCTGCACTCAGAGTTTGCCACCGAGAGATGTGAGAAGCAAAGGATTCCCTGTGGCTGAGGGAAGGTGTGGGGCTGGATGGGCTTGTTCCCCCAGCACTGCTCTGTTCAGCCCCCTCTGCTTCCCTGAGCATCTCCCTGGGCCTGGACATTCCCTCCTGAGAGGTGCCTTGTCCCTGCCAGCGCTCACAGAGCCCATCCCACCCTGTGTGCCCTCGGCCCGGCCCTACAGAAACCTGCCTGTGTGCAGGGCCCTGGCTGGGGCAGGGTCTGTGTGCAGCTGGGCGAGGGCAGCTCAGGAGAGCCCTGCTGGGCCCTGCAAAGGTGATGCTGCTGCTGTCCAGGGCTGAGGAGTGGCTGAAGGCCCTTTGGGAGGCTGCCAGCAGAGAGACTGACCACCCAAAGTCACAGTTCTGGAGTGTCTGTAAATGTTCAAACATTCCTTTGATGATCCGGTGTGTCCCTTTCAACTCAGAATGTTCTGTGATTCTGGGATTACAATTCCTGTTCTGCTTCTCTCATTCCCCCTGTTGTCTATTATCAAAAGAGAAAAAAAAGCCTTGCAACAGTGTTAGAACAGTAAAGTAAAAAACAGACCTTTATTGGAAGCTTCCCGGTGTCCCAGTGGGGATGGGTCACATCCGGCCCCTGATTTCAACAATTTATTAAGGTTGATTAATTAGGATATTTAACAGGAACATCCAATGGGAGATTCAGTTGCCTCAGTTACATACCCCTGGCTCAACCCATTGGAGCAGGTCCAAGGGATTCTTTGCCTTCAGGTTTTGTTATCACTGCTCACATTCTGGTCAAAAACCAAAATGTTCTTCCTGTAGGTCCTCTTCCTGATAATAAGACTGTATAGTATTTAAAAAATGAATTTGACAGCCTGCTTATTGTCCTTAAATCTAAGAGAAAGGTTAGGAAATGTACTAGAGTTAATTAAGGTTTATAATTATATTTAGTATGTAATAGTAGTTAAATAGAGTTAATTAACTGTTTAATGGAGTTAGGTAAGGATTATAGTTTTATAACTATATAATAGTAATTTACAGAACTATAAATATATGACAAATATATGAAAAGCAAAAATCTTTTTGTCATTACCCCAACTTTCCCATCCTGCTCCAAGCAGATAATTGAAAGCACTCTCAGGAAAGCTCCTGATCTTTACAGCAATCCCAGGCTTACCTTCTTTTGGAAAGTGTCCTCCGGAGCTGTGCCCAGGCTGGTCTGGCGCTGGGAGCAGCCCTGCCCCAGCCAGCAGCTCTCAGCAGCATCACCTGCCCTGCTCAGGGTGGCTCCTTCCCCCCACAGCTTCTTGCCAGCGCTGGGAGCAGCTCCCCGGGCCGGCTGAGAGATGTCCCTGGCAGGCAGCAGAGTCCCAGCCCCAGTAAAGGCAGTGCCCCAGCCCTGCTGGGCTGGGAGAAGAGCTGCTCATCCAGAGAAATGTGCTTTTGAAGCTCTTCTTGCTTACCAGGATCACCCTCGGTGCCAGGAGCCGGGCCCAGCTCAGCAGCACAGACACAGCACAAGGACTTTAATGACCCTCTGGGGCTTTGTGCTCAGGCCCTGAACATCAGGCCCTGAGAGGGAGCAGCAGAAACCTCTCCAGAGCTCCAAGTCAGAATCCAACTCCAAAGTTTCTTTGACTTTTAATGGGTCCCACTGAGGGACACGACTGAGAAAGTGTCCCCAGGCCCCAGGCAGAGCAGAGAACTGGAGGCACTGATGACAGGTGGGGACAAAGAGAAGCCAAGTCTTGGTGCCCTGGGGCACAGCAGGGGCTGTGCCACCAAGGGCTGTCAGGAGACAGCTTGTCCTGAGGCACTGGGGCCTCCTGGCACAGCCCCAGCCAGGCTGGGCACTGTCACCCCCTTGTCCTGCCCTCAGCATCCCCCCTAGCCCACATTCCAGTGGCCTCAAGGATCTGCTGGAAGGAGTCCCTGGGGAGCCTTGCTCAGGAATGGCCCTGGGGACTCCTTCATGTTCCCAGGGACTGCAGGTTTTTCAAAGGACTTTGGCTTTGGCTTTTGCCTTGGAGTCTCTGAGATCTTTGTGCAATCATGGCCTCCAATTATCTGCTGTAATTAGTCCCTTGAGAGGCTTTGTTAGGAACAACACTCATTGGGGTCATTAATGCTTTAAGGTACTTCAGTTCTTTTAAGGTACTTGGTGTTTCCCTTTTGATCCAGACTCTGTGAGAGGTTTGTGCAATCATGGCCCCAATTATCTGCTTTAATTAGTCCCTGGAGAGCTTTGTACTGACACTCAATGGGGCTCATTATTGCTTTGGGATACTCAAGGTTTTTAAGGTACTTTGGATTGTCCTTTCCACACTGAGTCTCTGAGAGGTTTTTGTGCCATCCTGGCCTCCAATTCTCTCCTCCAAGGAGTCCATGAGGTGCCTGTGTTGGGGATGGACCTCAGTAGGATGCATTAATTCTCTGAGACACTTTGGGGTTTCCTTCTGACTTTGTCTCCTGGAAAGGTTTGTGCAATCTCCTCTCAGGCCCTGAGGTTCCAGGGCTCAGCTCCAAATGCTCCATGGGGCTCACTAGGATCAAGCAAGTCCTGGCAAACCATGGCTCCGCCTTGAATTCCCTCTTGTCTGGGGCAGTTAATCAGGAAGTTTCTGTATTGGTTTTGGTTCACCAAAATGAGATTTCTTGGCCAATGCATCAATTAGTGTGGTGGGTTCAGTGTTGGCTAATTACCAGTGCACTCACTAGAATATACTTACTCTTTTCCTGCTCTGAGATAGGATTAAGAGAAAGGCAAAGTAGGCTCCAAACTTTAAAAGGGTATAAAGAAAAGTTTATTAATAGTAATTAAAATAAAGAGTAATAAGAATCAGAGCAAAACTTTCAGAACACTTCCCCTCTCCATACAACCTGACAATGTAAAGAGACAAAACCTAATATTTTCAGTCAGCTTACCACCTCTCGAATAGTCTTTCTTCAGTTCACTTTGAGAGAGAAGTTCCTCTTGTTAATGTTATGGAGACTTCTCCACAAGAAAACAGTTCTCTCATGGCTATTTAGTTTTACGAATAGCAGCTGCCTGGAAAAATCTGCAGTCATGAAGTCCCTCCCATTTTTTTTACAGCTTGTCCCACAGCTGTGTTTATGGTACATATCAAATTATGGGGTATTAGTTTAAAGATGAGCTACTTAAGAGCAGAGGTTCTCTTCATCTATTTCTGAAATCATCTTTGAAATGAACAGGGCTTATGCCTTTATTAATGTTCAGCTCTTTTATTAAAAAGATCAGCTGAGCAGGGGTCCTGAACGGAGCTTGCCCCCGTTGTTGTAGCTCTTCCAGGTGGCCGAAAGGAAGGAGGCGTGCAGGGTCTGTCACTGAAGTCCAGAGCAGCAGCGGTCTCTTTTTCTTCCCTGTGGCGCAACTGGTGGCCCAAGGGTGAGGAGGCGTGGAGTGCAGAGTCTGTTGCTGAAGTCCAGAACAACAGCTGTCTCCACTCCTTCCCTGGTGGCAGCCCCATGGTGGGCTCTCTGTCTCTTCCGTCTCCACTTGCCCCAGCCCACCCTAGTCTAGTCGCTTTTAGGTGATGGTGACAGACAAAAGTCGATCAGTGGATGTGTTTCCCCTCTTCCTCAGCTAGGGCATTTGTCCATCCCCCTCTACTGTGTTTAGTTTTTTCTTATTTTGGGGTGTCTTTATCCCCAAAAAATACTCCCATGATCCCAGGGGGTTTTCTTATTTGCATCTTAGTCCCAGAGTATCGGTGTGGTGGGGGGGAAGGCAGGTTTCCTTTGGGTAGTTTAGAGAAAACAAACAGAGCAATTAACTAATTAACATTTCAATATCGGTAGCCAGCAGTCATTCCAGTGTTGCCATGGGAACTAGGAAGGCCCTGCCCACCTGTCATGGTTTGACACTGGCACCATGCCAGTGCCCCCATGAAAATGCACTTTTCCAAATAATTGCTGTGAGATGTGATCAGGAACAGAGCAGAGCAGGCCCAAGCTTGATCACAAAGGAAAAAAACTTTATTAAACTACTACCACTATAAGAACCACAGACACTAAATCCAGGATGAAGACCTTCCAAAACACCTCTCCTCCTCCCACCCAATTTCCAAACAAACCCACAGTGAGACACCACCCAGGATCCTGATCAAGTTGCCACCCTTCAGATAATCAATACTCAGTCCATCAAGGGAGACAGGAGTTTCTCCTGTGCCACAGACTCCCCAGGAAACACAATTGCCACCCTTGTGTTTCCATGTCACACATGGCAACCGCCCGGAGAAAATCTGCCAGTGTGACACTCTCCTTTCCATGTCACAGTGCTCTCACCACCGTGCATGGACAGACTGCTCATAGGGCTCTTTTAAGGATGCTTTGCCAAGGACCCAAGAAAAACAACATTTCAGTTTCTCATCCTGGGACTACAGCCCCCCCCATTTCCCCCTGGGGCTGAGGGTCCAACAGCTTCTCCTTTTTGGGACTACAGTCCCCCCCATGTTCCCCAGGGGCCGAGGGTCCAAGAACAGAGATCTTCCTCTTCTCTTCTTCTTCTCTGAAGACAGAGGGCCTCTCCACACCCTCCGCAACTTTCCTCTGTTCTCTCCATTCCTCTGCTGGTAATCACTGAAACAGGTCTCTTGGCCCACCAATGCATCCCCCTAAATGCAGTGTCTGTTGCAGGAGAATTTGGTTCTGTCTATGGCTAACAAGAGAAGTCCAGCCACAAGCCACTCCATCATCTCCTCCCACTCAAAAATTTCCTCTTCCAACATCTCAGATCCCAGACTGTCTCTCTTCTACTTCAAATCAAGGAGGAGTAATATTTTACAAAGCCCTCATTTCTCAGGAAAGGGTTAAAAGTTCAGACTCCCTGGATGGCTGAAATCTCTGCCCAGCAGCCGATTCCCAAGGCCAAGGCTGGGCACCTTCCCCCACCCGCCTCCTTCTCCTCCGCGCTGGCAAAGTTACAGGTGCCATCCAGACTCTCTGTCTCTTCCCTCTGGAGGGGTGGAGGGGGCGACAAAGGCATTTCCGCTTCTCTCCACCCTTCCATCCACAGGAGCTGGCTCAGTTCCAGTCCTTCTACCCCTCAGCTCACCTCGACCAGGCCTCATGGCTTCCCCTCCCCCACCCAGCCCGTGGCTGGGCAGGGGATATCTACACTGCACCCTGACAGGAACCAAAGAGAGCGAGCTCTTGGGAGTTCCTGCTTTTAACCCCCTGTGTTCTCAGAGGTGTATCCATACCTTCAGTGGTCACTCCAGGTGCCAATATCCAAACTTGACCACTGATTGGTTTGACCCAACTTCCTGAAAAAATTCACCTCCATGTCAAACCCCGGCATCGCCTCTCTGGGGAACACCTGGAAACTTTGTTCATTGCAATCTTCATCTCTGGGAACAGAGGTCTTCTTCTCTCCCTGAGGGCACAGGGTCTCATCACTCTTCTCTTTTTTTCTTTTCAAACTTCTCATGGGATCACAGCTACTTGAACATTTTCTTACTTTAGCATGGAGGTCTTTGCTGAACAAGTCATCTCCCCATACTTTTCAATGCATTATAAGGAAAAAGATAGTCTGATGTATCAATTACATCCTTCTCCATAGCTTTGCTAGAGGATTTCAGCCCCAAGATCAAGGCATCTCCTCATCCTTCCCATCTGGTACTCAACTTCCTCTTCACTGACCTCGGTGTCTTCATGTTGCTCCTCTGTGTGCCTGCACTTTGTCCTTTTCTCTCACTCGAGGGAGGATGGAAGCACTGGAAGAGTCAATATCTCAGCCGGGGCCTGCAGATGGTTCCGTGACCCCGGCCGGGCTCGATACTTGCGGCCGGAGCTGTTTTACCATGGAGGTTTCTGCAGTGGCTGTGCTGGGGCTGTGTCAGGCTGGGCCGCGCTGAGGGCAGGGCCAGGATCTCAGCAGCCAGGCCAGAGCACAGCAGCAGCACGGCCGGGGCCCATGGCTTCTCCTCCCCCTGCCCGCTGGTTGCGGGCGAACCCCAAGGACGGCAGAACCTTGGCCGAGCCGGCCCGGCCCGGGGCTGCTCCTGGGGCCCGGCGGATCCCGGCTGGGCCCAGGCTGGTGGCGGGGCAGGGCTCAGTAGCCAGATGTCAGCAACCGCAGCCACGGCCCGGCCCGGCCTTGGCCCCACAGCCTCCCCTCCCCTGCCCAGCAGCCGATGGGGCCGGGCGGGCTCCCTGGGAAGGGCTTGGCCCCATGGCAGGAGCTGCCTGGCCCACCCCGGCTGAGATGGGTGCCAGGACGGCCTTGTCACCTTTTTGCTGGCCAGAAGGGAAACAGACCCTCCCAGACTTTCTCATGTTTAACATGTATCTTTACAGAGGCATTCCTTAGTTCCTTAAGTTTAACAGATTATCAGCTCTCAAAGCTAATTACTGATTGTTTTTTTGTCAGACATGGAGGAAACTGCTAGCAGCTTCTCTTAGATCATCACTTCCATGATGCAAAACCTCCACAACAGCACAGACCACAGAGCTCCTTTGTCCATATGTAGTGGTCATGTGCCTGAGGTCTCAAAACCCCACCTTGGGAGATCTCTGGGCCCTCTCCAAGGTGTTTTCAAATGAAAACATTCAGCTCATAGTCTAAGAAAATCACCGGAGCATAGGGCCAAACTGACCGGTCTGTCCTGGCTACTTTTGTTTGGGAGCAATCCTTGGATATACGAAATCTGTGAGGCCAAATTCTAATTTTGGCCATGGTCTTTGGAAGAAAGCTGGTTTTTTTCCATAGGAAGGAAGGAACAGAGTCCCTCTGTTTTAAGGGCAGATGAGAAGTGACCACTGGAGGCCAAGGCCAACCAGAGCTGGCAGGTTTTTTTCTGAGAGATACCTTTGCATAGAGGAAATTTTTTAGGGAGCTTACCAATTTTAGCAATGGGCATCTGAAAAGAGGGACGGTTCTTTCCCATAGCAAGGAAAGCACGGAGCCCCAGTGCTCCAGGAGCTGATGAGAGGCAGCCCTTGACATCCCAAGATCAGCCAGACCTGCCAGGTGGCCCCTGGGAGGCCAAGCCAGCCAGACCTGTTCCATGTTCCCTCGGTTCCATGGGGCCCCACAGTGTCCCAAAGTTCCCTTGCTTCCATGAGGCCCTGAGGTGTCATGATGCCCCCTTGGTGAAACGAGGCCCTGAAGGGTCGCAATGGTCTCCATGGTTCCATCAGGCCCCACAGAGTCATAATGGTCTCCGGGTCCATGAAGCCCTGCTGTGTCACTATGGCCCCTTGGTTCCATGAGGTCCCCACAGTATCACAGTGATCTCCATAGGAAGGAAGAACCGAGCCCCAGTGTGGCAGGGGCAGCACCAGAGGCCAAGGCCAGCCAGACTTGATGGTTGTCATGGTTTGACATGGAAGTGATTTTTTTCAGGAAGTTGAGTCAAACCAATCAGTAGTCAAGTTTGGATATTGGCACCTGGAGTGACCACTGAAGATAGGGATACGCCTCTGAGAACACAGGGGGTTAAAAGCAAGAACTCTCAAGAGCTCGCTCTCTTTGGTTTCGGTTAAGGTGCTGTGCAGATCTCCCCTGCCCAGCCATGGGGCTGGGTGGGGGAGGGGGAGCCATGAGGCCTGGTCGAGGTGAGCTGAGGGGTAGAAGGACTGGAACTGAGCCAGCTCCTGTAGACGGAAGGGTGGAGAGAAGCGGAGATGTCTTTGTCATCCCCCCCACCCAGAGGGAAGAGATAGAGAGTCCAGACGGCACCTGTAACTTTGCCGGCGCGGAGGAGAAGGAGGTGGGGGGAAGGCGCCCAGCCTTGGCCTTGGGAATCGGCTGCTGGGCAGAGATATCAGCCATCCAGGGAGTCTGAGCTTTTAACCCTTTCCCGAGAAATGAAGGCTTTGTAAAATATTACTCCTTGATTTGAAGTAGAAGAGAGACAGTCTGGGATCCGAAATGATGGAAGAAGAAATTCTCAGTTGGAAGGAGATGATAGAGTGGCTTGTGGCTGGACTTCTCTTGTTAGCCATAGACTGAACCAAATTCTCCTAACAAAAGCTGCACTTAGGGGGATGCATTGGTGTGCCAGGAGACCTGTTTCAGTGATTACCAACAGAGGAATGGAGAGAACAGAGGAAAGTTGGAGAAGGTGTGGAGAAGCCCTCTATCTTCAAGGAAGAAGAAGAGGAGAAGAGGACCTCTGTTCTTGGACCCTCAGCCCCAGGGGAAAATGGGGGGGACTGTAGTCCCAAAATGAGAAACTGAACTGTTTTCTCTTTTGGTCCATGGCAAAGCATCCTTAAAGGAGCCCTATGAGCAGTCTGTCCATGCACAGTGGTGAGAGCACTGTGACATGGAGAGGAGAGTGTCACCATGGCAGATTTTCTCCGGGCGGTGTGCGAGTGAGCCGTTGGGCCCCCACCCGAGCTGGTCACTTTTTAATAAAGGCATTTTAAAGTAGCATGATCTCCTGACCGTTCCTTTCAGGATGAGATCAATGTCCCGAGACACCTTGGGTTGAGCTGTCAATCAGTCACACAGCTGGGACAGCGCTAACCCAGCTCTGAACGCCCTAGCAATCAGAAGTCCCAGCTGGGGGGAGGCCCACGAAGGCCCAGGGGCTTAAAACCAAGGAGCACAAGGTCACCCCTGCTATGGACTCTGCCTTCTCCTGGGGTTTGTGTCTCACCCACACTGGAACCCCAGGAGCTGGGAACCACATGTGTGTCTTTCTGTGGAGCTTCTGTCTTCCTGTCTCTCTCTCTCCCTTTCCTCTCCTTCTAATGCTCTTTCTATGGAACATTTTTGGGTACCTGAACAACTGAAGTGTTTAAGGCTTTCCAGGCTAAATGGGCTGAGTGAATGAAGTTACTGCTATGACAAGTGTTTTATGTTGGATTGGATGTTGTATTAAATGCTTTTCCAAAGTTTCTTGTTTTTTTGTACTTTGCCAGTAAAATTTTGGGGGGTCCCAAATGGGCACTGAGGGGCACTTGGGAATCCTGGAGGGTCTGGGGGACACTTATGGGACAGATGGGGGCGGATACCGGGATTCTGTGGAGCACGGGGCATGATGGGTGTTGTAGTCCTGGCCCCAATGGGGCTCCATGGGGCTGCAGAGCATGACGGGAGTTGTAGGCAAAAGAAAAGACTGCGCAGACTCCAGGCACTGCCCCCAAAGCCACGATCCCTGGCCTTGATTGGTTGGGGGCCGGGATGGGCGGGAGCCTCGGCAAATGGGAGGCAGTGGAGGCGGGAACAGCCCATTCAACCCCTCCAGTCCCTCCCAGTACAGCCCAGTTCAGCCCCAGTACAGCCCAGTACAACCCAAGTGCCCCTCCAATCCTTGCCAGTACAGCCCAGTCCCTCCCAATACACCTGAGTTAATTCCCAGGCCCTTCCAGTTCCTCCCAGTGTCATCCATAGTCCGCTGCAGTGTCCCCCAGTCTTCCCCACAGCGTTCCCGCCCATTGCGGGGCAGTGGCGCAGACGGAATATCCTGTGGCCCAAACCTCCTGCTCCTGCCACACAGTGCCCAGCATTCTCCCCCTCCTCCTCCTCTCCCAGCACGGCACAAATTCCAGCTCGGAGGAGGCTGCCCCAGAGAGGGCTCCAGCTCCTGCTCCAGCCTGAGTGTCCCTGCAGAGGAACAGGGCATCTTTCAGGCACTTCCAAAAGCTCAGGGTTTCCATGTCATGGGGAATGTGGGATGAAAATGGCCTTTTTCAGGAAGGCAAATGCAGAGGAGATGGATTAGAAATTAGTAGGAAAAAGTGACCTTTCTTCCAGACAAAGTCCACCAAGTCATTGCCTGCATTTCTCCTTTTCAGATTCTTTCAGTCATCTCCTGAGAGGTCCAGCTTGTTCTGGTGTTTTCCATGAACTGATTGAACTCTTGATTTATATCAGTGCATGAGATGTGGAATCCTCTACACTGAACACAGAAACAAACTCTCTCTGTCAGCCCATTTTCATCTTCTAGATCACTTTCAAGATGTCCATGGGGATGTTGCAATGATTATCACACAGCTCTCCATTTCTGGCTGCAGGCTATGCAGATTCTTTATCTGCATTCAGTCAGGCTTGCATTCCCTGACAATTCCCGGTAGCCCGTCATGGTTTCTTAGGGCAGAACAATAACAATGAAAACCTTACCAATGGCACAACTGCCCAGCCCACAAGGAAAAGAAAGAACAAGTTGTCAAGTTCTTCAAACATTTCTCCTGCTGAGCTGCAAGAGTCGAGCTGCACACACGGTGTGGAAAGCCAAGAGAAGCTGCAGCTGGTGGCACATCTTGTGACAGGAGCTGCACCTCGTTCTGCAGGAAAGGTTCTTGGAAAGAGCAAACAGGATTGTGAAGAAGATTCTGGAAAAACTGAAATAACTTTTAAGAAATGAAATGAAAGTTGAAAGAAACAATCCAAGATGCTTTTCTCAGTTTATTTTTATGCTCCTCTTTTCCATCTTGAACTACTGCTCCATCCCCTTAATCCAAATACATCTCACTTCTAAGATCCATGGCTTGGCAAATTTTAGACACTCTAAAATACCATGAGCTACACACAGTTTGCCTTCCCCTGTTTTTTTTGGAAAGCAGTGCTGGAGATTGAATGCAGTGCTTGGGTCAGGTTCAAATTCAGCATTTAGGGAATCAGCTCCGATAGTGTTTGACCCTCAGCAGGGACAATGCACGGCAGCGACCAAGGGGATTCCTGTTCTGCTGTGCAGGAGTCCAGACTCTGGGTCTGGGCTCAACACGGCAAAGTTCCCATGTTTGGACAGGCTCAGGGGCTGCCCCCGGGGAGTGCGGGACTGGGCGTGGGGGTGAGCAGGCAATGGACAAACGGACACGGGGACAAACGGCCCCGGAGCTTCAGTTGCAGCGGCAGCAGCGGCAGCAGCGGCAGCAGCGGCAGTGAAAGCAGTGACTTTGATGAATCCCTCTTGCATCTCCTCTCCCTTTCCCGCTGTCCCGCACCCTCTCTTGCTCTCCCTTTCCTGCTGTCCCCTCCTCTCCCAGTCTCCCTCTCCCCTGCCAAGCTGGGCCATGCCCCTGGCCCGCCCCCAGCCCCGGGCGGGGCTGCCCCGTCCCCATCCCTGTCCCCAGCTGTCCCACCTCGGTCTCGCCTCCACCCAGCTCTGGCTGTGCTGGCGGTGGCACTGCTGGGCGGGCATCAGTGCCTGGGGCTGGGGCGGCATCGCCGCCCTTTGGCTCCGCCTGGCCCGAGCCCGGCCCCAGCCCCGATGTGGGCTCCAGTCCCGGCCCCGGCCCCGGCTCCTCCCGGGCCCCGCGGACGACACACGGGGTGCAGCCACTCCTGCCGCCTCCGCTGCGGCTTCCCCGGCCCGAGCTCCGCCGCTCGGCAGCACGGCTGCCGGCCCCGAGCCGCTGCTGTCCCGTTGCCAGGAGCGAATGCCTGGGGAGGGCCGGCCCAGGGCGGTCGTGGGGCGCTCGGGGGTCGCTCCTGGCCCCGGGCCGAGCGTTGACAGCCGAGTCCCACCCGCAGGGAAGGCACAGGAGGCCCTGCAGGAGCGGTACCGGCTGGGTTCGCTGCTGGGCAGCCGTGGCTTCAGCAGCGTCTTCATGGCTGTGTGTCTCGGACGGTGCCCCGGTGCCCTTGGCTTGCTGGTGGCCATCAAAAAGGTGCCACAGAACCGTGTCCGGCACTGGGGCGAGCTGGTGAGTGAGCGGGGCCAGTGGCAGAAGCCGGGCCGTGCTGGGGGGGGGATGAACCGAAGCCTGGCAGGGTGGGAGCCGCCAGAACGCCTCGAGGGAGAGCAGGCGTGGGGCCAGCGCAAGGCGCAGAGCATCCCGGGCTGCGTGAGGGGTTCCCGACCCCTGGCACGGCATCAGCCCCACTGACGGCATTGCGCTCCTCCCACAGCCCGACGGCACCAGCGCACCCCTGGAGGTTGTGCTGCTGGACAAGGTCTCCACTGGCTTTCCCGGTGTTGTCCAGCTGCTGGAGTGGCTTGAGCTCCCCAACGACATTGTGATGGTGCTGGAACGCCCAAAATGGTCTCAGGACCTGCACCATTTCATTCAGGAATGGGTGGTCCTGTCCGAGGAGGAGGCGCAGGAGCTGTTCTGCCAGGTGCTGGAGGCTGTGCGGCACTGCACCAGCTGCGGGGTCCTGCACAGAGACATCAAACCAGAGAACATCCTGGTTGACCTGGCCACCGGGCAGGCCAAATTGATTGACTTTGGCTGCGGCACCTACCTGCAAGACACAGCCTACACTCGTTTTGCAGGTGAGCCCACGCAGGGGTGTGCTCTCAGTCCCGTCATCTCATGGCCCAACACCTCACAGCCCAAGCTGGGTGTGGCAGCGGGGATTCTCCCTTTTGCTGCCCTTCATGGCACTGAGATTTCAGCTGAGTTGCATTTGAGCAGGGCTGGGTGGGGAGCCAGCTTCCAGCCCTGCTGGCAGCCTTTGCCCACCACTCTGGGTAGGACTGAGGCTGGGGCTGGGGCAGCCAGCCCGACAAAAACACCTATGTGTGGGGGTAGCAGGGAGAGGGGCAGGAACCTGTGCCCCAGCTGGTTTGGTGTGCAGGTGAGAAAGGGCTTGGATGCTCCACTCACCTGATTTGTTTTGGCTTCGTAATGGTTTTTGGGGCAATGCAGGCAGGGAGGATGAGGGCATGGTTTTCCCCAGCACTGAGTGGGATTTTCCTGGTCATGGTTAGGCCTTGCCAGGGCTTCCACTGCTCTCTTCCAACCCCAGTGGCTTCTTTTCCAATTCCGAGTCTGTATACAAGTCCCAGGTGCTGGCGAGAGGGCAGCGGTCACCCCGTGTGCCACTGGGGCAGCCCTCACACGCCCAGGGATGCTGGGGCCAGGCTCTGGGAGCAGCAACATCCCCCTGATGAACCCCATCTGTATTCCATAGGAACACGGTCATACAGCCCACCAGAATGGACCCACTTTGGATTTTACTACGGCAAGCCAGCTACCATCTGGTCCCTGGGCATCCTGCTGCACCAGATGGTCTGCGGGGAGCACCCTTTCAGGAGGGGCCGGAACATCAGCTGGGACCATCAACTCTCGCTGCCACAACGGCTCTCTCAAGGTGGATCCTCATCTCTGGCCACAGGGGCAATATCAGTGCTGGGAGACAGCAGCAGCTCGTAAGCTTCCCACTCTGGCAGCTGCTGAGGAGGTGGCACATGTCCTGCTCTCCTGCTCTCCTCCAAACAGAGAATTGATGGGAGAGTTTAGGCCAGCTCTGAGCACATCCAGCATGGCCTGGGCATGGGAATAGTGGGGCAAAGCCAACAGGAGCCTTCTCCAGCTGACCGGCGGTTTCTGGTTTCTCTGCCCAGAGTGCCAAGATCTGATCAGGCAGTGTTTATCCATGCTGCACTCGGACAGGCCCTTGTTAGAAGAGCTGTTCTGTGATCCCTGGCTGCAGGATATTGATCTGCCCTAGAAGAAGGGAGAGAGCCACAGGCACGCTTTGATGCAAGGCCCTGGTAAGTTACAGCTCCACACGTGCCTTGGCAATCAGAAGCAAAGGAACGCAGACATTTTGTCCTGCCTGTGTCACTGCCCAGGGGTCATCAGATGGGAACACGCAGCCCTTGTGCTGGAGCTGAGCTGCTCTGCCCAGCACTGGTGGCTGCCATCTGAGCTGGTTTTGCTTGTCCTGGTTCCCTGACAGCTGGGGCCCTGGGCAGAACCCTGACAGCCTGGGCTCACCCCCAGGGAAGGAGAAGGAGCCCCTGGAGAAGCTGAACCAGGTGGGGCTGCTGCTGCTGGGGACAGCGAGGACGACATTAAGGATGAAAACCTCTTCCTCCACCTGGTCACCGGCAGCTGAGGATGATGGACTTCAATTCTGGCACCTTCTCCAAAGCCAGGCTGCACAGGGAATGTGCAGATGAGTCCACACGCAGGGGGATGCTCCCAGATTTGGGCATTGCACAGCCTGGCCAGGAACCAAAGGTTCCCCCTTTGCTGGGGTGGATGCAGCTGATCCTCCAGTTGGCTGCCAGGCTGCTTTTGGCAGGGCTGGGGGATGGGCTGGGGTGCTGATGAAATGGGAGTGGGCTCCTGGCCCTGACAACAGCCCCAGCACCCACCGTGCCCCGGGCTGGGGCTGGGGCTGGGGCAGCCAGCCCGACACAAACAAACCCCCATGGTGGGAGCAGAGGTGGGACTCCAGAACCTGTGCAGGGGCTGCTTTGCTTTGCAGGCAAGGAAGGGCTTGGGCTGCTCCACTGCCCCTGTTTGCTTTGGGATCACCGTTATTTTGGGGGGCAGTGCAGGGGGAAGGGAGAAAGCCTGGGCTTCCCTCACCTGTGGGTGGGTTTTTCCCTGGCATGCAGGGGTTGGGCCTTCCTTAAGTCCCTGACAGAGATAAGAGTTTTCACCTTTTTTCTTGTTCCCCTTTTTGTCTGTAGTCTATTTTCAGTAATTTGTTGTTTGTGTTTGTACATGAAGCATTCTAGGTGGGGTCCAGTCTGGATGGGGAAGTGCTTGGGAGCAGCTGTGGCGTGGATGGGCCGTGCCCTTGGAGAAGGCTGAGGACATGGTTTGGGACCAGCTTTTCTTCCAGCGGGGGATGGCGTGAGGTGGGTCCGGTCTGCTTGGCATGGTGGGATCAGAGCTTTGGGGAGATGGCAGCGAGCACAGGAGCATCCTGCTCTGGGCAGCTGCTGAGGGCTGGATGTGCCGTGGCCGGCTGCAGGCTGGGCACATGTCCTGCCCTCCTGCTCTGCTCCCAAAGGCAGCAGGGATGGGCAGCTCTGGGCACAGCTCTGGGCACGGCCAGCATGGCCTGGGCACCGCGGGCAGCTGGGACAAGGGGACAGGAGCCTTCAGCTGACGGGCGCTTTCTGGTTTCTCTCCTTGCAGCTGGGCTCTGCGGGTGCTGAGGCTGCTCTGGGCTCTGCCAGGGCTCTGCTGGAGCTCAGCACCGGGCCGCAATCAGCCAAAGAAGAAATGGGGTGACCTGCAGCACAGACCTGCTTGAGCATTTCAGCAACACAGCTCAAGTGTGCAGAGTGTACACCTCCCAGGGAAAACATGCCACCACCCAAAAATTAAAATTATTCAATTGCTTCTGAAATGAAATCAATCTGGGATGACCCCAAATGACATTTTGCAGCTTGCTCAAGCTGTAGCTCAGCCCTTCTCTGAACTGTTCTCTCCCCCACCTGCCTTTTACTTCCCAACTGCTCCCTCTTGTCCCCCAGTGAGTTCCCAGCCCATGGCAGTCTCCATCACACTGTTGCCTTCCTTGGTGCCCCTCACCATGAGGAAGGCCGAGTCCCAGGCTTAGGGACTCATCCTGTCACTGGCTGAGGAGCAGCAATGTCTCAGAGGTGCAGTGGGATTTTAGTGTCATTCAGAGCTGCTCTCCAGCCCTCAGCTCTCCTCACTGCTGAGTTCCCACTCCCTTTTCCTCATCCTTGCAACAGGATGATCTCTGTGAATCCCTTTGAACCTCCCCACTCTGCCCAGCTCACGCACCCACCTCAGTTAGGCTGAAGCTGCAGCTTCTCTGTCTCCTCTGGCACACCAGTCCAGTCCCCTGTGCGGGGAGCCCCAGCCCCAGAGCACAGCACTCAGCAGTGCACTCCGGGCTGGAGCAGCTCCCTCCCAGCCCCAGCCCAGGGACCCCTCCGGCCCCGGGGCTTGGGGCACTGTCAGCACCCGCTGCTCCAGCCACTGCTTCTGCTGGCCCTGACAGCAACACACAAACTGGGGCTGATCCCTAGGGAGCAGCAGCAGGGCCTGGATCTGATCCCTGACTCTGGGGCAGGGCTGGACAAATGACCCACAACAGCAGCAGCACATGGAGCTGACTTTCAGCACAGCCCCTGCCACTCTTGCCTCCTGTGTGCAGCGGTGTCACAGCATCCTGAGGCACCTGGGAGCCCCCAGGGCCACCAGGGACTTGAGATGGCAGCCCTGGGCTCCTGGAGGTTGTGCAAGGAGCGGAGCTGGGGACTCCCTGTCCATGGGGAGCTTCCAGATGGAAAAGGCTGCTGTGCCCAGCCAGCTCCAAGGGCACAGAAAGGAGGGTCTCCACCACGGGATCTGTGCCAGTCCCACAGTCCTGGGCAGCAGCCACCGAGCCCTGGGGGAGCAGAGGGCACAGCAAGAGGGACAAAAGCAGGCAAGGTCAGAGACTGGAGAGAGCCAGACCCGGCAGCAGGAACAGCTGCTCCATTGCACTCTTGGAGAAAGCTCCTGGCTGGTTCAAAGCGCTGAAAGGCGTGCAGGGCAGAGAGGAGGCCACACCAAACACTGCTCCTGTTTCCACAGCCTCCCCTCTCCGTGTCCCAGAAGGAATTGGATGGACTGTGTTCTTCTCCCCGAGTCATCCGGTTCAGCACGAGCAGCTGAGCACCAGGAGCTGAAGGAGCTGAAGCCTCAGGCCACAAGAGCTGGGCCTGAGGAGACTTTGTGAGCAAATGAATGCTGCTAACATGGACCTGGCTGAATGCAGCAGATGGAGTCATGGAATCACAGAATCCTTTCTGTTGGAAAAGACCTCTGAGCTCATCCAGTCCAGCCGGTCACCCAGCAGTGTCGAGCCCAGCACTAAACCACATCCCTGAAGTGCCAAGGCCTGGACAACAGCCCTGAGTGAGGCCCTGAGCCAAAGGTGGCCTCTGGATGAACCTTCCAACCAAAGGTTATCTTTGTATCTGCTCACTAATGAAATATGCATGGTCATTAGCGCTGTGATAGATGTATCCACTCATTAGTGAAACATGGATTGACCTTTCTGTGTTTAGAAGCCAGACAAGGCCATGAAATCTGACATCTGGCCTTGTCTGGGGCTGAATGGTCAAAGTCACCTCCCTTGGTTCCTCTTGGGCCCTGGCCAGGCTTTGGGAGGAACCCAGGAGGAGGATGAAACCAGATGTTCCCGCACCAGCAGCGCTGTCAGTTTGTTCATTCAGCACTGTCAGAGCTGGGCCCTCTCCCAGCGAGGCTGGAGCCTCACCTGTGGCTGGAGGCACCTGCAGGAATTCCCAGTGTCCAGGAGTGGCTCTGCAGCCCTTGGCTGTGACAGCTTCCCCAGCTGCTGTGTGGATCTGGGGCATGGTAAAGCCTGAGGGTAACTGCTGCTGGATCTTTCTTAATCACTGCTGCAATCTCTGGTGCTGCTGGCTGGGTGCATTGCTGAGCTGCTCCTTTTGTGATTCTTTGCTGCTTTGAGCTACAGTCAATGACACTGAGTCCTTCAGTTGGTGTCTGTGTCTTTGGTGCTGACCCTGCCCACTGGGGAAACAAAACTGGCACAGTCTGGCCAGATCACAACAAAATGTCACTTTTTAAATGTAAATGTGAGGAATCAGTCCCATCAGAAATTCCCAGATGGGAAGCCCTTCCCTGGAGTTCCCTGGCTCTGGAGTGGGCTGAGGTCAGAGCACCCTGTGAGCAGTGGGGCACGCTGTTAATAGAGGCTGAACCCCTGGATGTCTTAAAATGCATCCAGAAATTGCATATGGAAGAAGGAAAAGAATTGTGGGTTTGGGAAGACGGGGATGGATTTTGTTAACAGCACTTTTGAAATAGCACCAACAGAAGGAAGAATTGGTTTTGGAATGCTCCCACATGGAGGGACAGAGGAAGGTTTAAATAATGAACTCAGGTTTGATTGTGCAAGTGAAATACAATAAAATTATTATTAATAATAATAGCAGTTATATAAATAATATAACATGAGCATATCTATTTTTTGATAGAATTAAAAATTGATAATGTGAAATAATGCTGAAAACACTAATTTGTCAGCTTTGGCTGCTCATGTTGACACTGAATACCCTACAGAAAAGGACTGGCCAAGACCCAACTGTCAGTGGTAAACTCTGCAAGATTGTATACAATGAATAAAGGATGAAGGGATGAAATTGGCTATTTTTATAGTGTTTGCTGATACTGTGGTGTGGAATGCTTTGTCTGTTACATGAGAAATACAGTGATTAAGGCTGCTGGGTTTTTCATGTACCAGACAATCCACAAACTGCAGGATTGGTTGAACGGGTAAAGGGGTTGTTAAAAGAGCAGTTGAAAAAATGAGGAGATGGGAACCTGTCCCCATGGAGAAGCCATCTCCCAGATGTGCTCCATGCCCTTAACAACGGCCTCCTGGGAAAATGGAAACCTCCTGGCTGTGCACGGCTGCACCCAATTTGCAAATACAGCCATGGACAGTGAGACTTGGACTTCCTAGGAAATTGTTCTGGGTGTGATGACCCTGGCAGGGCCAGCCCAGAGGCTGCAGGGCTAGACCTTCATGCATTGGAATTAGTTAGGATAAATCAGAAGCAAATGAGAGTTAACAATACAGGAACAGGAATCCTCCAGGACACTTTGGTTTGATAACTGCTCACTGGAGCTTGGCCTTGCAAAGTGTTCATGTCATGGGAGGAGGAACTGATGCAGATTATCAAGGAGAAAATGAAGTAATTTGGTTAAATGATAGCAAACAAGATTGGATTATTCAAATCCATGACAGAGTAGCAGAATTATTGATATTGTCAGTTTTTAAAACAACTGGGGTGGAAAAGGACATCCACCTCAAGTGACTGCTGTTGGTGAAGATAAAGGGTTTGGATCCAGCAGTCCTAATAATGGAGCCAGAGTGAGGGTCCAGAGGCCAAAAGGCCCTCCAGAGGCAGCTGAAGGAACAGTTCCTGGAAAGGACAACACTGTTTGAATCCTGAAACCTGGGCGGGGATGATGGGAATGTCCCAGTGTTCTGTGTGAGAACAAGTAGATATTACAGGATATTGTTTTACACATCCTGCCAGACCAAATCTCTCTGTTTGCTCCAATGGACAAGCAAAGGACCTCGCGGACATTGTTCTGGAATTAAAAAGATGCCAGCTCCATGGACAACAGAATTATTTTTCCTAACCCAAATGAGATTGAGGAAAAAGAACTATTACCCTTGTTACTGAAGTACTGCTGATATCTGTAAGTTATATCCTGACAGTCAGCCAGAATCTCTGTTTGCCACAAACACCTCTAGAGTTTCACCAAGGATTAGTCATGGAAATTGTTTTGAAAATTCAAAAATCAAAGTAGCCAAAGTACTCAATGTCACTAATTGCTGGGTGTGTTCTCAGCTGAAGTTGGGAGGAATGGGGTTCCCTTGGAGGGTCCACCCTGTGGGGTGGCAGAACTCTGTCCATGGGCTCTGCCTCATAATGGAGTCAGTGCAAGGACAGTTAAAGAAAACTCTGCTGTAGAACACAGGACTACAATTATCAGTTTGACATGATTCACTAGGATTTCCCTTCCGGAGAAAACAAGCCCTGTTCTAGTTCTAGAGGCCACAGTGTGAGGGTATTTTTGTGCTTCACCATCACTCCCAATGTCAGTAGAACTCGGAGTGCTGGAGATGGTCAGTGTCAGTCACACCACTCCAAGCTGCAGGGCCACCATTTAGGGTCCTTCAGCAACAACCACCAGGAAGAGCTGGGGCCAAGAGAACATTTTCCCCTCAAGGAGTGCCTTGGGTTTCAGAAAGCAAAAGGATCTGGTTCACCCTGTGCCCCATGTGCACTGCCTCATCCTGTGGAGTTTACATTAATGAGCTAAATCAACTATTAGAAGAAACAGCAAATTATACTGTTAATATCCAATAGCACATCCTGTGCTGCAAAATGCATTTGTGGCAGTCACTGTCATCATTGCAGTGTGAGCACTTGGTGTGTTATGATTCCAGGTTAGAGTTGTTGTGACACTTTGTTCTGGAAATGAAGTACTGAGACTTGACTAAAAAGAGACACAGTTTCAAGAAAAAACAGAGTCATTTGATAAAGAACAGAATAGCAACTAATTATGCATGTATTTTAAGGAATGTGAGGAGCTCCAAGTAATGAACTTGAGCAGCACTTAATTGAAGAACAAGAGGTGATGCCTTTATGCCTAATACCTAAAACTTAACTGTGTTATTGAAAGAATTGTTATGAAGGTTGTAGTTCATCTGTAGATCAAGGCACTGCTTCAAGTATCAAGGCTTAAACACCAGGCCCTGATCGAGGCCTGAACAGGCCCTGAGCCAAAGGTGACCTCGCAATGAATGTTCCAACCCAATTTTATACTTGAATCCACTCATTTAGAAAGCATTATTAACAATATGATCTATGTATGTGTTCATTGGTAAAACATATATTTATCTTTCTGTCTTTAAAAACTGGACAAGGCCCCATCTGACATTCTTTGGGGGTGAAGGATCAAAGTCAACTCTCTTGGTTCCTCCTTGAGCCCTGGCCTCAGAGGATAGAACTGGAGGCTAGGATGGCACAAAAAACTCTCAGAGACTAAAAATGGCACAAAAACATTTCAGTGTGGAAAGGAAAACACAAAGTACCTTAAACTCCTTGAGTATCTCAAGGTATTAATGAGCCCCACTGAGTATCAGTACAAAGCTCTCAAGGGACTCATTAAAGCAGATAATTGGAGGCTATGACTGCAGAAACCTCTCAGAGACTCCAAGCCAAAAGCAAAACCCAAAGTCCTTTGAAAAACCTGCAGTCCCTGGGAACATGAAGGAGTCCCCAGGGCCATTCCTGAGCAAGGCTCCCCAGGGACTCCTTCCAGCAGATCCTTGAGGCCACTGGGATGTGGGCTAGGGGGGATGCTGAGGGCAGGACAAGGGGGTGACAGTGCCCAGCCTGGCTGGGGCTGTGCCAGGAGGCCCCAGTGCCTCAGGACAAGGTGTCTCCTGACAGCCCTTGGTGGCACAGCCCCTGCTGTGCCCCAGGGCACCAAGACTTGGCTTCTCTTTGTCCCCACCTGTCATCAGTGCCTCCAGTTCTCTGCTCTGCCTGGGGCCTGGGGACACTTTCTCAGTCGTGTCCCTCAGTGGAACCCATTAAAAGTCAAAGAAACTTTGGAGTTGGATTCTGACTTGGAGCTCTGGAGAGGTTTCTGCAGCTCCCTCTCAGGGCTTGAGCACAAAGCCCCAGAGGGTCATTGAAGTCCTTGTGCTGTGTCTGTGCTGCTGAGCTGGGCTGGGCTCCTGGCACCGAGGGTGATCCTGGTAACCAAGGAGAGCTTCAAAAGCACATTTCTCTGGATGAGCAGCTCTTCTCCCAGCCCAGCAGGGCTGGGGCACTGCCTGCAGCCACCCCGGGCACAGCACAGAGGCACAGAGAGCTTCCATCAGTCAGGGCTGGGAAGGTGCTGAGAAGTGCCTGGGGCAGAATCAGTGCCAGCCCTTGGCACAGGAACCTCTGGCTGCAGGACAATGCAGCTGCAGCTCCTGGAGTGATCTCCTACAGCTGGAACATCCCAATGCCCACAGACCCTGTGAGCTGGGTCCTGCAGCCCAGGGCGCTGTGCTGGGCCAGGGACTCTGCTGCCTGCCAGGGACAGCTCTCAGCTGGCCCGGGGAGCTGCTCCCAGCGCTGGCAAGAAGCTGTGGGGGGAAGGAGCCACCCTGAACAGGGCAGGTGCTGCTGCTGAGAGGTGCTGGGTGGGGCAGGGCTGCTTCCAGCTCCAGACCAGCCTGGGCACAGCTCTGGAGGACACTTTCCAAAATAAGGTAAGCCTGTGATTGCTGTAAAGATCAGGAGCTTTCCTGAGATTGTTTTAAATTTCCTGCTTGGAGCAGGATAGGAAAGATGGGTTGATGACAAAAAGATTTTTGCTTTTTCATCTATTCATAGCTCTGTAATCTACTATTATATAGTTATAAACCTACAATCCTTACTTACCTCTATTAAAATCTTAATTAACTCTATTAAACTACTATTATATACCTCTGTAATGATAATCCTTAATTAACTCTAGTACATTTCCTAACCTTTCTCTTAGATTTAAGGACAATAAGCAGGCTGTCTAAATACAGTCTTATTATCAGGAAGAGGACCTACAGGAAGAACATTTTGGTTTTTGACCAGAATGTGAGCAGTGATAACAAAACCTGAAGGCAAAGAATCCCTTGGACCTGCTCCAATGGGTTGAGCCAGGGGTATGTAACTGAGGCAACTGAATCTCCTATTGGATGTTCCTGTTAAATATCCTAATTAATCAACCTTAATAAATTGTTGAAATCAGGGGCCGGATGTGACCCATCCCCACTGGGACACCGGGAAGCTTCCAATAAAGGTCTGGATTTTAGTTTACTGTTCTAACACTGTTGCAAGGCTTTTTTTTTTCTCTTTTGATAATAGACAACAGGGGGAATGAGAGAAGCAGAACAGGAATTGTAATCCCAGAATCACAGAACATTCTGAGTTGAAAGGGACACACCGGATCATCAAAGGAATGTTTGAACATTTACAGACACTCCAGAACTGTGACTTTGGGTGGTCAGTCGCTCTGCTGGCAGCCTCCCAAAGGGCCTTCAGCCACTCCTCAGCCCTGGACAGCAGCAGCATCACCTTTGCAGGGCCCAGCAGGGCTCTCCTGAGCTGCCCTCGCCCAGCTGCACACAGACCCTGCCCCAGCCAGGGCCCTGCACACAGGCAGGTTTCTGTAGGGCCGGGCTGAGGGCACACAGGGTGGGATGGGCTCTGTGAGCGCTGGCAGGGACAAGGCACCTCTCAGGAGGGAATGTCCAGGCCCAGGGAGATGCTCAGGGAAGCAGAGGGGGCTGAACAGAGCAGTGTTGGGGGAACAAGCCCATCCAGCACCTCACCTTCCCTCAGCCACAGGGAATCCTTTGCCTCTCACATCTCTCAGTGGCAAACTCTGAGTGCAGCAGGAATGCTGGGGATTTCTGACCTCAGAGAGCCAGGATTGATGTGTGGGTAGGAAAAACACTCCCTACATCTCTTCCCTGCTACCCATGTCCTCTAGACCTGGGAGTGCAGATACTACCAAGCCTTTCTGCAGTAGGAGTGATTCCCCTGACAAATCCTGAATATCCAGCCTTGTCCCTCTGCCACATGGCCACAAACCCAGGGCAGTGGGGCAGGGATGGCTCCTCAAGAGCCCTCACGCACAACCCTGGCTGCTCCTGGCACACTCAGCCAGCACAACTGGAGCTCAGGCAGGGACCTGGGTGAAGGTTTGCCCAGAGCAGGAACAAGGGTGGGGGAGTCCCAGCGGGACAGTCTACAAGGAATGGCCCAGGTTTGGCTCCAAGCAGCCTCTCCTGACTCGTCACTGTCCTTTCTCCATGAACAGGTCCCCATGTGCAGCCACAGCCAATGTCCAACAGCAGCTCCATCAGCCACTTCCTCCTGCTGGCACTGGCAGACACGCGGCAGCTGCAGCTCCTGCACTTCTGCCTCTTCCTGGGCATCTCCCTGGCTGCCTTCCTGGGCAACGGCCTCATCATAAGTGCCGTAGCCTGCGGCCACCACCTGCACACGCCCATATTCTTCTTCCTACTCAACCTGGCCCTCAGTGACCTGGGCACCATCTGCACCACTGTCCCCAAAGCCATGCACAATTCCCTCTGGGACACCAGGACCATCTCCTACACAGGATGTGCTGCACAGGTTTTTCTGATTATCTTCTTCCTTGGGACAGAGCTTTCCCTGCTGACCATCATGTGCTATGACCGCTACGTGTCCATCTGCAAACCCCTGCACTACAGGACCCTCCTGGGCAGCAGAGCTTGTGCCCACATGGCAGCAGCTGCCTGGGCCAGTGCCTTTCTCAATTCGCTGCTGCACACGGCCAATACATTTTCCCTGCCCCTGTGCCATGGCAATGCCCTGGGCCAGGTCTTCTGTGAAATCCCACAGATCCTCAAGCTCTCCTGCTCCAAATCCTACCTCAGTAACATTCAGTTCTTATGGTTTCTGCCAGTTTATTGTTGTGTTGTTTTGTGTTCATTGTTTTCTCCTATGTGCAGATCTTCAGGGCCGTGCTGAGGATCCCCTCTGAGCAGGGACGGCACAAAGCCTTTTCCACCTGCCTCCCTCACCAAGTTGTGGTCTCTCTCTTCCTCAGCACTGCAGCATTTGCTCATCTGAAGCCCTCCTCCATGTCCTCCCCATCCCTGGATCTGGCCCTGTCAGTTCTGTACTCGGTGGTGCCTCCAGCCCTGAACCCCCTCATCTACAGCCTGAGGAACCAGGAGCTCAAGGCTGCAGTGTGGACACTGATGAGTGGATGGTTTCCGGAACATTAAACTGCTGGATAATTTCTGCAAATCACTTGTAATAAAAGTCATCTTTGATGCTTCTTGTTAGTTTTATTTCAGAGGTTCTTTTCCTTTGTTTTACATTTTAATGTTGACCACAAAGAAAAGCCATTATGTGTGCCATTTCTCATTTTGTTTCACTACACATTCCCTGTGGCCACAATCTGTGTCAATGAGGGGCTGCGCTCTCAGTGGCTTTCAAGGAGCTCAAGGATGTCCCAGCAAAGTTTTCTGCAGAGATGCCCTTTTGTTGCCTTGTCTGGAGCTGCAGCAGCAATGTCTGCGTGCAGAGCTGGGGGCAGATCCGTGCTGGCACAGCAGCTCTGCTCCTGCTGGCCACACCATTCCTGATCTACTCCAGGTACCACTGGCCTTCTTGGCCACCTGGGCACACTGCTGGCTCATGTCCAGCCTGCTGTCCATCAGTCCCTTCTGATCCCTTTCTGCCTGGCTGCTGTCCAGCCACTCTGTCCCCAGCCTGTAGCACTGCAGGGGTTGTTGTGGCCAAAGTGCAGGACCCGGCACTTGGACGTGCTAAACCTCACCTTGTTGGATTTGGCCCCCAGATCCAGCCTGTCCAGGTCCCTCTGCAGAGCCCTCCTACTCTCCAGCAGATCAACACTCACATCCAGCTTGGTGTCATCTGCAAAGATGTCCTTGGTTCCAAGGGGCCCCTCAGTGTCACAATGTCCCTTTGGTTACACCAGGCCCTGCACTGTCACACTGGTCTCCTCGGTTCCATGGGGCCCCAAAATGTGACAAAGGACTCCTTGGTCCCAAGGGGCTTCACAGTGTCACAATGTTCTCATTGGTGCCGCAGTTTCACAGTGGCCCCTTGGTTCCATGGGGCCCCAGGGTGTCACAAAGGCCCCATGGTTACATGAGGTCCCACACTGTCACAATGCTCTCTGTGGTTCCACAAGTCCCCTCAGTGTCACAATGGACTCCTTGTTTCCACGAGGCCACACAGTGTCACAACGCCTTTCTAGATTCCTTGAGGCTCCATAGCATCACAGTGGTCCCTTGGCTACACAAGGTCCTGCAGTGTCACAATGTCCCCATTGGTTCCATGAGGCCCCACAGTGTCAGAACGGCCCCTTGGTTCCACTGGGCCCTGGACTCTCCCAATGGTCTCCTTGGTTTGGCAAGGTCAAAATGGCAAAACTCCTCGGTTCCACGAGGCCCCGCAGTGTCACAATGGCCTCTGTGGTTCCACGAGGACCCAGTGTCACGGGGCACTCCCTGGTTCCATTTGGCCCCAGAGCACCACAATGGAGCCCTGGTTCTATGGGTGTCTGCACAGTGTCACTATGGTCCTCTTAGTCCCTGTAAGAGGCCGTCTGAAGCCCCCACATTTGCCTACAGATTGCCATGAGGAGAAACCCCTTCCCCACTGCAGTTCCGGCTTGGAGAGAGCAGCAGTGCAGGTGCAGCTACTGTACTGTTACGTTAGCTGTTCTGAACAAGGACTTGGCAAGGAGTTGGCAAGAACTTGGCGAGGAACTGGCAAGGACCTGGCATGGACCCAGCAAGGAACGGCCTACTGCATCTTTGCCCACTCTCCTCCTTTAAGCCGAATGAACTTTTGGGGTGACTCCCGTGGTCCTTCATTGAAGACCCCTCATCTGCCTTGTTACCACCGTGACAAGTGGACAAATACTGGGAACCCTCCTCCCAAGGACTGAGACTGAGACCCCTACTGCAGGGAGGAGTGGGGGGGAAGAAAGGGCGGTCTGACCACTAACGACATGACCTGCTTCCCTTCAGTGATTTCAATGGACTTATTTTTCATTGTGTTCACCTTGCTTTGGTGGTTTCAGTGGACTCACCTGTTCCCCCACAGCAATCACAATGGACTCTCATTGTCCTGCATGTTCCCCCCTCTTTCCTCTGAGGACTATAACTGGACCCCTGAATTGTCCAGAACTTTGAAGACTTCCCCGACACGACAGATGGATCCCCATCGTCTGGACCACTGAGGATCTCGCCTGTGTTGGTAG
Organism: Anomalospiza imberbis; assembly: GCF_031753505.1. Lineage (NCBI taxonomy): Eukaryota > Metazoa > Chordata > Aves > Passeriformes > Viduidae > Anomalospiza > Anomalospiza imberbis. Next base: position 9,226,850 of record NC_089702.1, read on the forward strand.
CTATTCCCATCCCCCTCTTCTCTCTCTCTCTCTATTCTTTTATCTCCTTTCTGATCCCCACTATCGCATTTACTGTTTTGGCCCCTAATAAAGGTGCATTTGTTGTGATTCACTGATAGTCCCTTGTTTGCCTTTTTGCACTTTTGGGATCGGTGAAAAGAACCATCACGACACCCCACACCAAGCGGATCATGAAAGTTCCACGAGGCCCTGCAGTGTCACAATGGCCCCAGAGTGTCCCAGTCATCACAGAATGACAGAATCAAATAGGTTGGAAAAGACCTTTGGGATCATCAAGTCCAACCAATGCCCTAATACCGCCTTGTCACCCAGACCATGCCACTGAGTGCCACTGGAGAGGGACAGTGACTCTGCCTGCATATCTATGCCTTCAGGAGTCAAGTGGGCCCCCAGGAGGCATGTCAAACCTTATATTCCCAGACAGTCAGTGAGTCGGAGCGATACAGTGCCAGTGGATGCAACCAATGATCCCACCAACCAACGGGTTGCATCCAATCACAGGCGCTGCAGAAAAGGGAGAGACTCAGCATCTCCCTAAAAAGCACTTTTCCCACATCTACCTCAGCCTGTGTATGTCCCCAGCCCACGCTTGTAATAAAGTTGTCACCCCAGTTCCCCTATCCCCAAACACCCAGGGAAAAAACAGCTCCAGCGCCATCTCCAGGCCCTCTCCATCTACAAAGCAGTCACAGCAGCAGAAGAAGCTAGGAGAAGAGGCCACTGGGCAAGAATCCAAATGGAAACAACTGTCATTTTTATATTTTTTAAAGCGGGGAGATGTTGCATCCTGGCTTTGAGTTCAAATTATGAGTTTTTTCTTTGTTAGTTTTCTGGTTCTGTGTACCCTTGTGCAGCTCACGGGTTTTTCCCTACTCCTGCGGTTTCCGTGCCCGTATCTCCGTTCCCGCAGTCTCACTCGCTCCAAAGCCCTACATTAGCCCCTGCCGTGTTCCCACTGGTCGCTGTAGTACACGTCATCACCACGATGTCTGTATCCATTGGGTGGGAGGACTCCCCGTCTGCCCTGTCCCACCCCTATTTCATCCAACTCTGCTCCATGCTTGGGGCCATTTGCGTCCGTGCAAAGTTGGGAGTGGGCTGCAGCTTTCCACTGCAGCTCTTGCAGCCAATAAAGCATCCAGCCCCCACGTGGATGGATTTGGCTGAATTTCCTGCCTCTTTGTTTCTTCCCTTGTGCTGATGGTGAAGCACGGCCAGCAGCCCACCCCGGAGTGTGGCAGCAAAGTGCCCAGGAATTGCAGTGAGCCCCGGCCCCGATGAAAAGCTGAGATGCCCAAGCTGGGTGCTCGAGAGCTGACCGGGGCCAAGAAAAGTAACGTGAAGCTGCGAGAGGTGCCCAACGTTAGGGCCACGGCCAGCGCAAAGCCGCGGAGCAGGCAGAGGGTCACCACAGAGCACCCAGGAGCCGCACAGAGAGAGCGCCGCTGCCGTGAATCACGCCGCCGACCAGTGAGCGCTGCGGCCGAGACGAGCGAGCATGATCCGCGTGGAAAACCGCTGTCACCACTGCAGGGTTGTGGTCTACAACAGGAAAGTGCTCCATGCCGGACTGAAAATGGGAGCAAGAGTCCCCCCGAAGTAAGTCAGTGATGTCTCCACCACCCACAGGAAAACACGCTGTGTTTTCCCGCGTGGGACTGGAAGCACAAGCATTCACGGCTACGGAAAGCTGAAGAATGGATGCTTCCCGCGAAAGAAGACCCTGGTAGCAGCTTTTATTTCCGAAGATTCCGGTTTGGTGAGTGATTAGCAGTGGGGCGTACCCAGCTAATACTTCACGTGGGTGGGCTCTGCCGCATTTCTGAGGGTACAGATCACGCATGCGCGGCGTGCGTGGAGAGCCACTGGGGTCTTTAGCGTTTTTTGCTTTTTTCTGCACCAGGGGTGAGGTTGCGGGTAGAAATAGCATGGGGACCATGCTATCTACCCAACAAAGGGAATTCTATACCCAAATTAAGGGGATTTTATCGGTAAAACGTCCCTACCCCAAAAATTCAGTCAAACAATTTGTACGATGGCTTTGCTCTTCCTTTCCACATGTAACTGTGGAGGATGCTCACAGAACAGAATTCTGGGAGCAAGTAGGGGCCAGGTCAGCAGAGGGAATCAACAGGGATCCCTCGGTGAAAGACTGCTTCCCCAAGCTGCATCTGTTGATCTCGGAGGTTGTAAAAACAGAGTCCGCATGGGACGCGAGCCGGGAAGGGAAAGAGCCATCGGGCAAAACTGTTGTTTCCCCTGAACCCATTTCCTCATCCTCTCCTACCCCTCTTTCCCCTAACCTGGGTAGGCAGAGGGGAGTATTCCGCCACTCTGAGGTGCAGGGCAGCTCCACAGACGTGGACCATGCTCCTGGCTCCCCCGAGCTGCCCCGGCACCCCCGCCTTAGCAGAATTACCTGCTTCACTGAGGAACCGACTCCAAACCCCTTCTCCAATCCCTTTTTCCCAGTCAGAAATCCTAGTTCTGGTGCTAGCCCACGCAGTTCTGAACCACGCAGTTCCCCTGAACCCTTTTCTTTGTTCCCCTGAGGAGGCCGCGGCCATGTGGTCAGGGTCTCTGTCTTCCCAAGATGGAGGGCGGCCATGTGGAGGGGTTTCTTCTTCCCATAATCCCTTTGTCCCCTTCGTTCCCTGTATCCCCACCTTTGACCCCACCCCCTCCTGCTTCCCTGTGGGTGTGGGCACCGCCCACTCCAGGCATCGGGTTGCCACCTCTCCCCCTGTTCCCCCTTGGGTGGGCCTTCCCTTCTTCCATGTCCTGCCTGCCGCAACATCAGCCCCACCCTCGCCCAACAGGGAGGGCTCTGTCACCTCCGCCCTGCTGTCCCTCGTACCCTGCCCCCACGTCCTCCCACTCTCAGATAGCCGGGGGGGGGGGGGGGGGGGCAGGGGGAGGGGAGTGGGGAGGGGACAGGGCCCAATCTACGAAGTTGAGCAGTCGCTCTGCACTCCAGCCTCCTACACCAGGGGAGGGGAAAACCCTACGTGGACACCCCTTCCCTACGAATCCATAAAAGAGGTCTGCAAAACATTGCGTGATTTCGGACAAAAAAGCCATTTTTTAAAGGCATTTTAAAAGCGACTTTAACGTCTAGAACTGTAGTGCCAGCAGACCTTAAGCATCTGTTTAGCTGCCTGCTTCTCCCATCAGAATATAGCCTGTGGGAGAGGAGGTGGAAGAAACTGGCAGCAGACCTGCTTCCCGAAATCTGAGAAGGGCCATACAGCCTGGATTTCGCGGAAGAACCAATCACTTTGGACCATCTCGTGGGTGAAGGAGAATGGAGTGAAGGGCAACTTCAAGCTTGGGGAATTCCAACAGCCATGCTGGACATGTCCAGGGTTGCAGCAGAGCGTGCGTTCCTGGGCATGCCCACCAAGGACCCAATGGTTCCCTATACAGCAATTAAACAAGGTGTTGCAGAGTCTTTTGTAGATTTCATAGACCGGGTCCGGGCAGCAGTCGAGAGATGGGTGGAGAGACCTGAACACTGAGACAGACTAGTCCTAGAAGTGGTGCACATGAATGCCAACACCATGTGCAAAAGGATCATCCTGTCACTGCCGGCCTCACCAGCACCGACCCTCGACCAGATCATCGAGGAGTGCACCCTGAAATCGCACCTGATGGAGGAGGAGACCCCAAAGAGACCTAGAGACAAGCTGGTCGCATCAGCTGCTGCTCCTCCAAGGAACTCAGCTCCGAAGCAACTTCCATCCACATGCCGGTGCTTCCACTGCCATCAGGAGGGACATTTTCAGGATCGCTGCCGACTTCTAAGGACTATACCACCTGGGGCTGCGGGAGGAGGGAGGGGGGATGGGAACCCCACAATTCCAAAAAACTAGGAAAGGAACGTGCACTTGCCTCGCGTGCTGATAAAAATGAGGCAAGTTGCGGTGCTGCGAGAGGAGCCGTGATACACCATTTAGTCCTGTGAGCGGCTGCCTCTCCACTACTGATATCAGGGAGCCTTATCGGCTCCGACTCACCAATTCTGTCCACTTTCATTCCCAGGACTGGTATTTCTTCATAGCATATGCAGAGCTTCTATCAAACATCTGCTGCTGTGAAACCAGGAGGAAGGAGGACCTTCTGAACTGCAGGTACCTCGTGGTCGGAGACACAAAAAGCACCCCACTAGAGACAGAAGTCCCTCCGGTAAGTTCCATCCTTAATCTGAGGCTCTTCTATCTTGCTGTGTCCATCCCCCCTCTTCCTGCCTAAGGGCCAGATTATTGCACAGGCAATTCCTCTTCCTCGTGCTCTGTGCAATGACCTGGAACTCTCAGTCTTTCATGCTGGGAAGTTGGGAAAGGAAAAACCCCTCGTATGGTGTAAGCTCAAGTGCGAGGGGCGTTCTGCATACCTTCGGGGGATGTTGGACACAGGGGCAGACGTGACGATCATCCCACCACACAAGTGGCCGTCACACTGGGAGCTGCAAAGCGTGGCCACGCCAGTCTTAGGACTAGGCGGGCCCCAGTCAGCGCGGCGCGGCCCCCCCCCACCCAAAATGTGCTGCTACAAATGGCGCCCAACTCTGGGTTCGAGGATCGACAACCCTGAGACCACCACCACCCTGCCGGTACAGCACAGAACCCCGCGGAACACCGTTTCAGCATCGCCTCCAGCACCACGGAGTGGCCGCACGGTGCTGCAGCTGCGGCCCCGTGCAGCCCCATCACCACCACGCAGATGCCTCAATCCCACCACCACCAGCCGGCGTGGCCCCGGTGCGGCGCAACCCCAGTGTGGAGCGGCCACAGTATGGACCGGGGCGCCAGTGCGGCCCCGGCCTGCCGTGACCCCGCTGCTGCACGTGCGCGCCCCGGCACCCAGAGAAGCTACGCGGAGCGCACCCGCCCCCCTGCCTAGTGGCAGTGGGGGAGCCCCTTCAGAGCAAGCAGACTGTGCGGAGCGCCGAGCCCAAGCAGCCGATGCCCTGGACCACAGCAGCAGCAAAAGCCCACCAGTTTCCACGAGGAAGCCACCAGACGATCCAGGCACCGCACCCCCACAAAAACTACTTTCCTCAGTTCTGTGACCTCCTCCCTCAGTCTTACTCTCTCCCTCCCTTGCTGCCCCTTCTCCCTAACTTCATCCCTAACCTGCCTTTTATTAAACAAAACCCCAGAATTATCCAACATAAGCCACGACCATGTGTCAGCCAAGATGGCTCCAGCCACATGGCATGGCACCATCTTCTGTTTTCTCTTTCCCTAAATCCCTTTCTTTCTGCTCTTTCTCCCCTGTGCTCCACCCCTTCCCTGTCTCTCATGAACCAACTCCCCCTTCAGCTCCTAATTCCCACCTTCCGCTTGGGGAAGAAGCTGAGAAACCAAAACCCACAGCTAAAATAATTTTGTAATACCAGTTTTAACAGCCTTGTATATTTAGTTGAATTGTAAATTGTACTTCATGATCTCCTTTTCTTGTTATTCTAAGAGCAGGATGATATCCTTCTCTGCAATCCATACCCCTTTTTTCCTTATTTTGCGTAGTTCACCAGGAGCAAACCGCTCGAAGGCGCAGGGTACTCTGAAAAGATTTTTCTTTCGCAGTGTCCCTGGCTCCCCGTAACCTCCCCAGTTCCCAACCCTATGCACTTGTTCTAGCTGAAAAGAGCTCATCAGCTAGAACTTTTATCCTAAAACTCTAACCTTATTATCATTCTTATCCCATACCTGTCTTCTCTCCATTTCCCTCCCATCCCCATGAAGTAGTTTTTACAATTATGCTTTTCTAGTTTAAGTGTGTGTTCATATTGCAGATTGTCTGTCCTGTTTTCAGTTTTAGAAAGCAGGGGCCTGTCAGGTCACAAGGGTAGATCCAACGAGAAGCAGTTTTCAATTGTTTCTTGAATAGCGAGTGTTCAGATAGTATTAGACTGCTGGACCAGAATCGCTTTTGGGTTTATGCTGTCCTCAGTAGGTTCTGAGTGTGACTGATAACCTAAAATGGTGTCTGGGAAAGTATTTTGCAATTTTTAACCCCTACCTCCACATTCCCATGGGCCCTGGAGATCTGGGTGGGAGGGAAAAGGAGGGAAGGGGGGATGACCTAAAACCGGGGGTCTTCTGGGTTAAACAGGTTGGAAGGTGGAAGCAGTGGCAAAGCTCAGATCCAAGGGTGAGAATCTGAGGCCACAAACCTGTGTGGAGTCCAGGGGGCTCCAGGTGTTTTCCTGTCCCTGAGAAGGGGAACAGAAGTCGATGCCATAGCCTAAAACTGGGGGTTGTCGTGGTCCAAAAAGCCAGTTGGAAAAGGTAAGACACCATTGGGCCAGTCACACTGAAAAGGCCAATTCCAAAACTCTCATATGAGTTTAGTGCCAAAGGCTGAAGCCCTTTAAGCACTCACCCATGCTTTAAATTTGCTTAAAAATCTGCAATAATGACCCACATAAGCCGTTTATTACAATTAAATACTCATTTTATCTTTGTACTGTGTTAACACCCTTGCAGAACTGAACAATACCTCCCACCAAAGGCAAACAGCAAGTCAAATGGACTGTTTATAGTACATTCAATTTATCCTCACTGCAATTGTACTTATTTTATGCTGTAAAACTGTGTAATTAATGCTTCATTTTAAAATTGTTAATTATCATAATTCTATTAATCTTTTTTCTAACAAAAAAGAGTGAATTGTGGAGTTATATTTTAGTTGAATGGTATGCTCTGTCTCACCCCTCGAAAATGTATGGTTTGTTCCAAGCCTGTTATCCTGCCCTGCAGTATCCTGTGTCTGTAATCCCATTGGCCCAATCTGTTCTTTGCCAACTTTGAAGCTCCCTGTTAAGTGTGCTGGGGGGACGGTGGGTTCTCTATCTTCGCCGGCTCTCCTGGCTGGTGCCTGCTCAGCCCTTCTCTCCCCTTCCCTTTCCCCCCTCACTCCCCTTTCCCCCCTCTCCCTCCGAAACCATGCTGCCTTCCAGAGGTAGGACCCCAATAAACCCTCATCCAATTAGCACCTTCAGAAGACATGTGGAGTCTCCTTACCTGCCTGCTGCTACCAGCAAAATCACAGCCTAGGGGGGCCCCCCCGGGAACACCCCCGGGGGGTTCCCCCTCCGAAACGCGCCGCTACACTGGCCTGCCCATTCCAATGCCCACTCACCCTTTCTGTGAAGAGCTTCTTCCTGTTGTCCAGCCTAAACCTCCCCTGGTGCAGCTTAAGGCTGTGTCTTCTTGTCCTGCCCTCCAGCAGATCCACACTCACACCCAGCTTGGTGTCATCTGCACATTTGGTGATGGCGGGCTCGATCCCCTCACCCAGATCATCAGTGAAGGTGTTAAACAGGACTGGGCCCAACACAGATCCCTGGGGGAGAGCACCAGGGACTGGACACCAGCTGGATGCAGCACCATCCCCACCGCTCTCTGGGCCCAGCCTCCAGCCAGCTCTTCAATCTCCCAGTGAGGAGGGAACCTGCCAAGCCGTGGGTGCAGCTTTTCCAGGGAATGCTGTCAGAGACAGTGTCAAAGGCTTTGCTGAAGTCCAGATGGACACATCCACAGCCTTTCCCACAGCCACAGGTGGATCATCTGGTCATAAAAGGAGATCAGGTTGGTCAGGCAGGACCTGGCCCTCTTAAATCCACGCTGGCTGGCTCTGATCCCTCGGCCATCCTGTGGATGCCCTGTGATGGCTCTCAAGGGGATCTGTTCCATAACCTTGCCGGGCACTGAGGTCAGGCTGACAGGCCTGGAGTTCCCCAGATTCTCCTCCCAGCCCTTCTTGGGGATGGGCTCACACTGGCACCTCCAGTGCTCTGGCACCTCCCTGGTGAGCCAGGACTGATGGTAAATGATGGAGAGCAGCCTGGGGAGCTCATCCACCAGCTCCCTCATCCCCCTAGGATGGATCCCATCTGATCCCATACACTTGTGAGCATCTGAGTGGCTCAGCAGGTCACCAGCTGCTTCCTCCTGGATTTCAGGGGGCTGTTCTGCTCCCTGTGCCCATCTACCAGCTCAGGAGAACTCTTGTCCTGAGGACAACCTGTCCATGTATTGAAAATTGAGACAAACAAGATGTTCAGTAGCTTGGCCTTTTCCTTATCTTTAGTTCCTATATTCTCCACTGCGTCCAATATAGAGTAGAGGTTCTCTCTATCCCTCGTTTTGCTATTAGTTTATTTATAGAAACATTTTTTATTATTTTTGAGAGAAGTGGCCAGGTGAAGTTCTAATTAAGCTTTCACCTCTCAACTTTTCTTTATAACCTGTCGACATCCTCAAATGCTTCCTGAGTTGCTGCTCCTTTTTTCCCCTGAGTTCCCACAAAAGCTCCACGGGCAGCCAGGGCAGTCGTTTTCCTCACCAGCTCATCTTTTCCCACACTGGGACAGGCTGCTCCTTCCCCCTTAAGATTACTTTCTTGAAAAGTGTCCATCCTTCCTGGACCCCTTTGTTTTTAAGGGCTGTTTCCCTTTAAAAAATTGGTACTTCATTTGGTACTCCTCAAATCAGCATCCTAAATAGGCCAAAGTCTGCCCTGCCTAATTCCAGTGTGGCAGTTTTGTTGCTGCACCTCCTTCTTTCAAAGAACATTGAAAACTTGATTATTTCATGGTCACTGTGCCCCAGGCAGCCTCCGACCCCCACATCTGCCACCAGCCCTTCTCTGTTTGTGAGCAGCAGGAGACAGAGCTTTCCTTGGGAGTGGGAGTGTTACCAAAAATTCGGTAAAACAGAAACTCCTTCACACCAATGCAGCATTAAGAAGCAGCATTCTTTATTCAGCCAGGTGCACGGGGGATAAGCTCCTCCCAAAGCCGAGCATGCTGAGTGCAGGAAAGTTTCTGTTCATATTCTGTATTTTGCACACATGTTCACTGATTGTCCTGGACTAAACACTCATCTGATAATCATTTCCCCATAATCATTAACATATTTCCCCTCCCCTTTACCCATGCATTCTTCTGTCCTGGAGGTTTCTCTGGTGGTCCCTGGTGGTCGTGGAACCCAGTGTTCCAGTGGGCCTGGCTGAGCTGTCAGGACACTGAGGCTGGTGAACTTCCAGTTCCCTTTCTCACACAATGGGCATTGTGTGGTGTCCATAGGCCTGGGGTTTTGGAGAACAAGCTCCAGGTGTCAGCTCACCAGGTGGAGGACAATTTATCATCTGGTAACATGAAATCACAGAGTGGGCTATGACATCACAGAGTGGATTATGTGAGGTCATTGAGAAGCTATGGCATCATAGACTGTCTCTGTGACATCACAGAGCAGGCTGTGACATCACAGGGCAGAGCTATGACATCATAGAGCAGACTGTGACATGACAGATTTTGCTCTGACATTACAGGGCGGTTTTGTGACATCACAGAATGAATTGTGGCATCAGAGACCAGCTTTGTGTCATTAAAGAATGGGTTGTGACATCACAGAGTAAGCTGTGACATCACAGGGGGACTGTGTGACGTCACTGGGTTGGTCACTCCGCCCCAGCTCCCCCTCACAGTTTCTCCCAACAAGTCCAATGCTGTTCATGCCCTGCCCAGGTCCCTGTCCCCCGGTATCCACCTGGTCCACCTGGAGCCACAGCCTCCACCAAAGGATGTTCCACAGGATCCGCCCCAGAGCCTGACATGGGAAAAAGGGGCCAGGGCTGTGGGACCACGACTTCAAGGACGTGGATTATCCAGGTCCCTGTGGCCTGGGTTGGGTTCCCCAGGGGCGGAAAGGTGTCTGGCAGCTGGAGCAGGGTTAGGGAAGGGCCTCCAAGGTGGGGCTGGAGTCCTTGGGCTGTGAGCAGAGGCTGAGAGAGCTGGGCTTGTCCAGCCCCGAGCAGGGAAGGCTGAGGGGCTCCTCATCCCAGCCTGGCAGTGCCAGCGAGGAGGGGATGAAGAACACAGAGCCAGGCTCTTCTCCGGGTGCCTGGTGGGAGGCAAAACCCAAAAGCAGCCTAACCCCCTTCTCTATCCACTACTGACAGCTTTGTAAATCAGGAATTGTTTGAGCTGTTTTGCTCCCACTACAGCACAAACATAATGATACAAGAACTTAATTGTGTTTATATATATCACAGAACCACGTTTGTGTAAAATCAGTTTTATTATGGAAATAACTTGTGGATGCTGGACTCATCAGACACTGCTGGGATGTTGCACATAGCTCAGGGAAGAGTGTGATTGCTATTAAATTGTGTCCTGTTCAAACCGTGATCTTTTGGCCATGAAGAGAAACTTTCTGTGCCTCTGAGTCTCACCAGTTCCTGACCCCCAAAGGACACAAACCTGATGAGCTGTGGTTCCCACTCCAGTGGTGGCACTTGGACCTCCCTCCATCCCCAGAGCAGAGCTCCCTTGTCCCAGAAAGTCCCTGGCAATGCAGGCATGAAGGAAACAGGACAGGCTGTGGGGATCAGGGGCAGGGCACGGCCAGGTATTTGGGGTGGTTGTGAGCCAGGGCAGGACCCGGCCCTTGGCCTTGGTGAACCTCATCCAATTGTCCTGGGCCCATGGCTCCAGCCTGTCCAGATCCTCTGCAGAGCTTCCTGCCCTCCAGCACAGCCACACTCCCACCCAGCTTGGGCTCACCTGGGAACTGACTGAGGGTGCCCTTGATGGCCTCGTCCAGATGATCAATTTCACTGACCTGGCCCCAGTCCTGAGCCCTGGGGACACCCTGGATGTGACTCCATTCCTCAGCTGCTCTGAGTGCCAGGGGTTGGATGAGGGAAATGGTGTGGAGGGGTTGGGGACAAAGTGTTATTGATTGTCAGCCATGAAGGGTCTTGATTTTCACATCTATTCAGACTGCATTAGAAGACATTGGGGGTCAATATCAATTGGACATTGCTGATATCAATCCAAAAACAGGAAAAAACAGGAAAAGAAAACAGGACAAAACAGTTCTCCCTGCACTGTTTTTAATATAGTATACTCAATTTGAATACACTTCTGAAATCTGACTAATTAACCAGAGAAGAATTTAAAACTTCAATTATTCCCAGTGGCATTTCTTGTTAGTGAGTTTTAAAAAAATTTTAATGAGCCTTTTTCACTGAATTTCTGAACTGAAGAGCTCAAGAAAGAAGAGGCCTGAGGAGTAGTAAAATTCATGGTCAACCTCCAAGTGGCTGAGGCTCCATCCCCATCAGAGCAGCAATGACCAGCAATGGGCACAGCTTTGTGGCTGCCCCAGCTCTGGAATGGGCCCTGGGCCTGGAGCAGGAGCAGCTCTGGAGGGCCCCAAGGCCAGGCTCTTGTGCTGGCCTGGGCAGATGGGATGGCAGCAGGAGCTGCAGAGCTCTCAGCACCTCAGCTGATGTGGCATGCATGGGATGGCAGCAGGGGCTGCAGAGCTCTCAGCACCTCAGCCCGAGGGGAGCAGGGCACCCAGGGAGCCTCCTTTGGCCTTGCCAAGCCCCTTCCCCCATGGCTGGGGCTGAGTCCTGGCTGAGCTGCAGCTGCTGCTGTGCCCTGGCCAGGGGCTGAGGCCGTGGGGCCAGTGGCCAGAGCAGCCTGGGCTGAGCAGAGCTGTGGGGCCAGAGCCGGCTGGGCTGTGCTGGGGAGAGGCCCTTGGTGCTGCACAGAGCTCAGGGCAGCTGGCAGAGCTTGCAGGGAGCTGGGCTGGGCTCAGAGAGCCTGGCACAGGAACCATCAGTGTCCATCTCAGCCTGGCTGAGCAGGCAGGGCAGGACTCAGCCCAGGCCTTGTGGGGCAGGGCCAGCGCCTGTGCAAGGCATGGAAAACAGGCAAGTGTCTGAGAGAGGAGGCTGCTGTGTGCCATTGAGGACATGGACACAGCAGGGAGGGGGCCCAGGACATTTGTCACCGCCAGCCTCTGTCCTCAGCCCTTGGCAGCCCTGGCTGCTGAGCCCAGCTTTGCCCTGGGCTGAGTTTGGCTGTGGCCCAGCTCCATCCTCCTGCGGGGCTCAGGGCCTGTTCCCGGCCATGGCCAGCCCTGGCTGGCCTCTCTGCTGGCCCAGAGGCCGGCAGAGCCCGGGGCAGGGCTGTCTGTGCAGCCCCACAGGTGCCACGGGCTCTGCAGGAGCTGGCAGAGGCTGCCCAGCAGGGAGGCCATGGGGCACAGAGCCCTAAGGCTGCTGTGGGCACCACGGCACAGGGGCCGTTCCCAGCCGCAATGCTCCTGTCCTGGGCTGGGCCTGCACAGGGGCTGTGGCACCATGGCCGGGCCAGCACAGGGTCACAAAGGGGCCACGCAGCCGCTGCCGGGGCTGGCAGCAAGGCCGGGCACAGACAAGGAATTGCTGAGCATGGCCTGCGCTGGCCAGGGCTGACTGTGCCAAAGGCAGAGCTCAGCTGCCCTTGGTGGCTGCAGGAACACTCAGGAGCCCAAAGAGCCTCCATGGCTGTGCTGGAGACCAAGGCTGGAGCAGGGAAATGCAGGGCTGCTGCGCCATGGGGAGGCATTGAATTCCAGCACACACCTCAGCTCTCTGATGGTCCCGGCACCATGCTGGGCCCTGTTTCAGACTGGAGCAGAGCAGATGTTGATGGCACAGGAGCCCTGTGGGGCTGGCAGGGACCTGCCGCTTGCAAGGTGCTCTGCTCTCCCTCAGCTCCTCTCTGAGAGATCCAATCCCAGCTCGGCCCTCAGGGCACAAGTGGCACTGCCTGTTCATGGGCACACAGCTGATGTCTGCCTGGAAAGGGGCACCGGTTTTAATACTTGTACATTTCATAATATGCAAGCACATTTTGATTATCTAGGTAACTTGAGAAGTTCAAGTAAATGGCAAAGTTTTCCCACCAGGAACAGGAATTTCCTGGAAGTGTACTGATGGCAGAATGAGAAGGAGAAGAAATACTGATCTTGCCTTCTACTTGGATCAGTAATATTCAGTTTATTATTTCCTCTCCCTCTTCCTTCAGGTGTTTCCAGCTATCCTGTTTAAATGGCCATGTCTAAGGACATCTCTTCACTAGACCAGCTGGATCTGTGTACTTCTCATTGCTTCCAGAATTCCTTCTCCAGATGCTCTCTGGACTTTCAAGTGCCTCTCAATGGACTGGTTTCATGCTTTGAGCTTCAGCGAAGTTCCCCAGTCTTTCTGAAATTCAAATAAATATCACATTAGTCAACATCTTCATTGTGTTTATATCTACCACACAGTTACCTTTTCTTATGTCTTTGTCTAAAACTATTCCTGTACAGAAATCCCTTGCGGAAGGTGAACATGTCAGATGCTGCTGGGACATCACAGAGAGCTGAGGGAAGAGCTGTGATGGTTATTAAACTGTTCAAAGGTGCAGCTTGTATTTGTTGGCAAGAAACCTTTCTGTGCCTCTGAGTGTCACCATCCCTGAGCCCAAAGGACACAAACCTGATGAGTTGTGGTTCTCACTGCAGGGTCACTTGGACCTTGGCTCTGCACAGGAGAGCTCTTCATCCACTTTCCCTCTTTTCCTCCCTCTGGGCATGGAGGGAGCTCCTGACTTCAGCCTGTGACTCGTGTGTGCAAAGAGCAAATCTGGGCAGAATCAGGGCAGGGAGGGTTTTGGGGGACCCTGGGATCTGTGCTGGGCACAGAAGGTGTTTTCCATTGCTCTGAGACTGTCTGCTGTGTAAAGTGGATTTAATATTCAGCAGAGGAATTACTTTTGCATTTATGGAGCTGTGCCTTCCCTGGGGTTTGTTGGCTGACAAGAAATGAACATCCCTCTGTGTCTCGGGCAGCTCCTTCTCCAAGGAAAGCAGGTGGGAGTTGGAGCCAAGGAGCTGAAACCTGCAGGTGCAGCCTGGGCTGGAGGGAGCTCAGATTTGCACCAGGCTGCTCTGAGTGCCAGGGCTTGGATGGGGGAAATGGTGGGGTGGGGGTAGGGATAGAGTCAGATTGATTGTCAGCCATGAAGGGTCTTGATTTTCATATGTATTCAGACTGCATGAGGAGGTACTTGGATTCAGTGTCAATTGAAGACTGCACATATAAATGTATTAACAGGAAAAAAAACCCTAAATAGGACCTAAAATAACTTTTCTCACTGTCTTTCTAAATATATTATTTTCACTTTGAATACACTTCTGAGATCAGACTTAACCACAAAAGATTTGGAAGATTAAATCAAATTATTCCCAGAGGCTTTGCTTGTTATGGTATTCTTAACATTAATGAGCCCTGGGGCACTGAATTGCTGAACTGAAGAGCTGAAGGCTGAAGAAGCCTCTGGAGCAGTAAAATTCAGCAGCAGCCTCCAAGTTGCTGAGGATGTCAGCAGCTCCCACTGAGGCCATCCCTGCCCAGAGACCGTGGGGGAATGGGCAGACAAGGAGAGCGTCCCTGGGGCTGGGGCAGCAGAACTCAGAGGCACCAGCGGCTCCAGCTGGGAAATGGAGTGTGGAATGGGGCTGTGAAAGCCCTGCCTGGGCTGTGCCAAGCAGCACACACAAGCCCTGACCCCCATCCCCCAAACAACTCTCTCAAGGAGACATTTCAAAGGAATTGCAGTTGTTTGTGGACTCTGGGTTGGATGCACTGGAGAAATACCAACAAGAGATTCTCAGGAGATCAAAACAACAAAACAGCCTTTACTGGGAACTTTAGGAAATCAGAGAAACTTTGGCAAAAGGTTTAATTTGATATTCAATCAACAAAAAACACTTCTCAAAGCATTGCCTTGACCCTTTCAACTTCACAAACTCTAAGCCTGTTCAATTTAAAGTTAATCAAAATTTGGAAGAGGACAGAAAAAGAAGAAGACACAGAAAGAAAGACAAATAAGATTTACAGAAGTGCACTCACAGCTACCAGCTCATGGATTCCAGTGGTGTTCAAATGGAAATTCCAAGATGAGGCAAGGTCAAGATGTGTGCTTGCCTTGTGGTCAGCCATAAATACCCCTTGGTGTTCCTGGGCCCTTCCCCCAGGTGGGACTTGGGGTCATTTGGTCACTCAGGAGCTGGGCTGGGGGCTCCAGAGGTGGCTGTGGAGCATTGCCTGTGCTGTGCCAGGGACTGGCAGACGCTGCTGGGCTGGGGTAGAGGCTCTGGGGGGATTGGGGTTCAAGGGCTGGGCAGGGCTGGGGTTCCAGGGCAGGGCAAGGCTGGACCTGCCCCTTCCTCCCCATACATTAACATTTTGAGACAACAATCTCCTCCAGTCTGTCACAACAGCAAATGTTGGAGGTGGAACTCAATTCTGGCCATGGGTGCCTGGCCAAGAGGGACAGTTCTTTAAGGGAGGCCCACCAAAGGTCAGAGGACTCCTATGCCTCTCACTCTCAGGAAATAGAGGGGCACCTGGCAGATGAAGGGGAGTGGAAATGCATCCCTGCTTGGGGAGGTAATAACAAATATCCCTCCTGCCTCCCATCCCCTAGCCAGTTCTGCTGCCCCAGCCCCAGGGACGCTCTCCTTGTCTGCCCATTCCCTCACGGTCTCTGGGCAGGGATGGCCTCAGTGGGGGCTGCTGACATCCTCAGCAACTTGGAGGCTGCTGCTGAATTTTACTACCACTTCAGAATAGGTATGAGGCCCTGGATCTAGAGAGCCAGCCAGATGATTTAAAAGAAAA
The DNA here is from genome assembly GCF_031753505.1 of Anomalospiza imberbis. Taxonomy (NCBI): domain Eukaryota; kingdom Metazoa; phylum Chordata; class Aves; order Passeriformes; family Viduidae; genus Anomalospiza; species Anomalospiza imberbis. The sequence continues at coordinate 9,242,384 of NC_089702.1, forward strand.
TTATCTGCCCAGTGAGCCTCCCAGTTATGACTCATCTGAAAAATGGATTACCACCTCTAACATCAAGTAGAAAAGAAGGGTAATCCTAGTGGGTGATTCCCTTCTGAGGGGAACAGAGGGCCCCGCATGTCAACCAGACCCATCCCACAGGGAAGTCTGCTGCTTCCCTGGGGCCCAGGTATGAAATATCACTGAAAGACTTCCTAAGCTGATTCAGTCCTCTGATTATTACCCACTGCTGATACTCCAGGCTGGCAGTGACAAGATTGAAAAGAGGAGTGTCAAGGCGATTAAAAGGGAGTTTAGGGCACTGGGTTAAGTGGTTGATAGGACAGGTGCACAGGTTCTGCTCAGTCCCTTTGGTGGCAGAAAAAAACGATGAAAGAAATAGAACTCACATCATTAACAAGTGGCTCAAGGGTTGGTGTCATCGGCAAAATTTCGGATTCTTTGATCATGGGGCAACTTCTACGGCACCTGCTCTACTGGAATCAGATGGGATACATCTCTCTGTTAAGGGCAGAAGTTTTTTAGCTCATGAACTGGCAGACCTTGTTGAGAGGGCTTTAAACTAGGTCTGAAGGGGGAAGGGGATGCATCTGGGCTGTCTGGAAGCAGGCCCAAGGATGTTAGGACTGTGCTAGGGGAGAAATCAGCAGCCCAGCTGAGGTGCCTGTACACCAATGCACACAGCATGGGTAACAAACAGGAAGAGCTGGAGGCCATGGGGCAACAGCAGAACTATGATGTAGTTGCCATCACAGAAACGTGGTGGGATGACTTACATCATTGGAGCACTGCACTAGATGGCTACAAGCTCTTCAGAAGAGACAGAAAAGGGAGAAGAGGTGGAGGGGTGGCCCTTTCTATTAGGGAGGTTTTGGATGTCATAGGTATTCAAACTAATGATGATGAAATTGAGTCCCTATGAGTAAGAATTAAGGGGAAGGCCAACAAGGCTGACATCCTACTGGGAATCTGTTATCATCCACCCAACCAGGAAGAAAACGTGGACAACTTATACTATGAGCAACTGAACAATGTTTCAGGATCATCAGCCCTTGTTCTTGTAGGCGACTTCAATCTACCAGACATCTGCTGGGAACTTAATACAGCAGAAAAACAGCAGTCTAGAAAGTTTTTAGAGTGTGTGGCGGACAACTTTTTGTCACAACTGGTGGGCGAGCGAGAGAGAGTTCCTTGGGAAAGAGCCCTTGAAAACAAAGGAGTCCAGGAGAGATGGGTGTGCTTCAAAGGAGAGATCTTGAGGGCGCAAGAACAGACTGTCCCTGTATGCCAAAAGATGAGTCGATGAGGCAAATGTCCAGTCTGGATGAGCAATGAGGTTTTGAAAGAACTTAGAAATTAAAAAAGAGGTATCATCTTTTTAAGCAGGGACTGATTTCTCAGGAAGTATTTAAGGGAGCTGCTAGGGCATGTAGAAAAAAAAATTATGGAGGCCAAAGCTCAGTTTTAACTTAACTTCGCAACTTCTGTTAAAAATAATAAAAATAGTTTTTACAAATATATTAAGAGTAAAAGGAAGGGCATAACCGACCTCTGTTCCTTTTTGGAACTGAAGATGAGGAAAAGGCAGAAATGCGTAATGCCTTCTTCACCTCAGTCTTTAGTGCTAAGACAGCTTGTCCTCAAGACAACTGTCCCCAGGGGTTGGTAGGTGCTGCCAGGAAGCTGAATGGTCCTCTTGTTATCCAAGAAGAGGCAGTCAGAGAACTGCTGGCACACTTGGATATTTATAAATCAATGGGACCAGATGGGATCCACCCTAGGGTGATGAGGGAGCTGGCAGATGAGCTTGCCAAGCCGCTCTCCATCATTTATTTAGAGTCGTGGCTCACTAGCGAGGTCCCAGATGATTGGAAACTGACCAATGTGACACCCGTTCATAAAAAAGGTAGGAAGGAGGATCCTGGTAATTACAGGCCAGTTAGCCTGACCTCAGTACCAGGTAAGATAATGGAACAGTTCATACTGAGTGCTATCACACAGCACTTATAGGATGGCCAGGGTATCAGACCCAGCCAGCAGGGGTTTACGAAGGGCAGGACATGTCTGACCAACCTGGTCTCCTTCTATGACCAGGTGACCCATCTGGTGGATGCAGGAAAGGCTGTGGATGTTGTCTATTTAGACTTCAGCAAGGCCTTTGACACTGTCTCCCACAGCACACTCCTGGAGAAGCTGCAGCCCACGGCTTGGACAGGAGCACTCTTTGCTGGGTTCAGAACTGGATGGCCGGGCCCAGAGTGGTGGTGAGTGGTGCTGCATCCAGCTGGCGGCCAGTCACCAGTGGTGTCCCTCAGAGCTCTGTACTGGGACCAGTTCTATTTAATATTTTTACAGATGACATGGATGAGGGCGTCAAGTCCTTCATTAGTAAATCTGCAGATGAGACTAAGCTGGGAGCTTGTGTTGATCTATTGGAAGGAAGGAGGGCTCTGCAGAGAGACTTAGATCGGTTGGATGGATGGGCAGAGTCCAACAGCATGAAGTTTATTAAGTCTAAGTGCCCAGTTCCACATTTTGGCCACAAAAATCCCCTACAACATTACAAGCTGGGGACAGTGTGGCTGGACAGTGTGGGAATGTTGTTGTGCTGTCGGGCCTCACCCCCTGGTTGGGGTGGCCCAGAAAGGTGGAAAAGTCTCTCCTCCAAACCCGTGTGTCCAAAGAAAGACTCAGTAGTCTTCAGCCGTCCGGTCTCAAGGTAGTTTATTGTATGTTATCTAAAAGATTTCTCCCTGAGCTGCTGCGGTCCGTTCAGCAGTCAGGCAAAGGCACACTCCGACATCCAGGGGGCTGGTGCCTTCTTTTATATCATATATTATGTGTTAAATGTTTATGGTTTTTCCCCAATGCCCATCACCTATACTGAACAGTGACTTTATGCTCTAAACCAGTCTGTGAGTGCCAACATCACCAAGAACATGGAGGTTAGGAAGAAGAAGGAAAGAGGACAGGGCACACCCAAGTGCCTCCATCTTAGAACTTCTGACCCCCATGTACAAAACTCAGACCCCTCTGTACAAGGCCTAAAACCCCCCTGTACCGCACTCAGAAACTCTTCCTTTCACTTTGTGACTACTTCTACTATAATATCTAAACTTTTGTGATTTGTTGCTCTTCCTGCAAAGTTGGTAAATTGTTCCATGGATCAGGTTCAAAGCCACAGGGGTCTGTGGCTGCATACCAGGGTCTCAAATGCTTCTGACCTGGGCCCGGAACATCCAAGGGTGTCCAAGGGACATTCTGGGTTCTGACAGACAGTGTCCAGGTGGAAAGGGACCTGGGGGTGCTGGTCGACAGCCGGTTGAATATGAGCCAGCAATGTGCCTTGGTGGCCAAGAAGGCCAATGGCTCCTGGCCTGTATCAGGAATAGTGTGGCCAGCAGGAGCAGGGAGGTCATTCTTCCCCTGTACTCGGCACTGATGAGACTGCATCTTGAGTGCTGTGTCCAGTTCTGGCCCCTCAGTTTAGGAAGGACGTTGAGATGCTTGAGTGCGTTCAGAGGAGGGCAACAAGGCTGGTGAGGGGCTGGAACACAAGCCCTGTGAGGAACGTTTGAAGGAACTGGGGTTGTTTAGCCTGGAGAAGAGGAGGCTTAGAGGTGACCTTATTGCTCTCTACAACTTCCTGAAGGGAGGTTGTAGACAGGTGGGGATCGATCTCTTCCACTGGGCAGCAACTGACAGAACAAGAGGACACAGTCTCAAGCTACGTCAGGGAAGGTATAGGTTGGATATTAGGAAAAATATTTTCACCGAAAGATTAATAAAGTACTGGAATTTTCTTCCTAAGGAGGTGGCAGAGGCAGCATCTCTGGATGCTTTTTAAAAAGACTGGACATGGCACTTGATGCTAGAGTCTAGTTGAGGTGTTAGGGCATAATTTAGACTTGATGGTCTTAGAAGTCTCTTCCAACCTCATTATTCTGTGATTCTGTGATTTTCCATGGGAAGGACAGCTCAGAGCCCCAGTGTTTGGAAGGCAGGTGAGAGCCTCACCAGGTTAAGGCAGGGCAGACTTGTTAGGAATGGCAGATTTTGTCTGGGAACTTTCTTTGGATATAGGGAATTTTGGAGGTGGAACCCAGGTCTCGGCCATGGGGCCCTGGAGAAACTGGGAGTGACTGAGTCTACATGGGGGGCAAGTGGGAGTGACTGGGACCATGCTGGGGAAGACTGGGATCATAAAAGACTCATACTGGGAGCATACTTGGAGTGACTGGGACCATGCGTGGGTTAGACTGGGATCATAAAAGACTCAAACTGGGAGCATACTTGGAGTTACTGGGTCCATGCTAAGGGCCACTGAGAGCAACTGGGATCATACTGGGAGCCACTGGGATCATCATGGCATCAGAGTAGGATCATACTGGGAGTGACTGGGTCTGTGCTAGAGGCAACTGGGATCACACTGGGAGGAAATGGGACCATGCTGGGGACAAATGGGATCATACTGGGAGCAACTGGCACCACACTGAGGGTGACTGTGATCAATCTGGGATCATACTGAAAGTATGGAGCAGGCTGAGGGCAACTGGGACCATGTTGGGGCAACTGGGATATACAGGAAGTAACTGGAATCATGCTGGAGGTGACTGGGAGTGGCAATGAGCAACTGGAATCATACTGGAAGCTGCTGGGAGCAACTGGGAGTGAGGGGAAACACACTAGGGGCAACTGGGATATACTGGGAGTCCCCATGAGTGACTGGGATCACAGAGGAACCATAAAGGAAGTCACTGGAATAATACTGAAAGTCTCTGGCAGTGACTGGGATCATACTGGGAATGACTGGAATCATACTGGGTGACTTGGAGTGACTAGAGCCATACTGAGGACAAATGGCACTGTACTGAGTGTGACTGGGTTCATACTGGAATCACACTGGGAAGGACTGGAGCCATTATGGGAGTAACTGGGATCATACTGAGAGGCACTGGAACCATACTGGGAGTGCCTGGAACTATAGCAGAGGTGAATGGGAACACCTGCGATCATACTGGGATCATACCTTGAGTGACCAGGATGATACTGAGATCATACTGAGTGCAACTGAAAGTGACTGGGACATCCTGGGGGTGACTGGCAGCCACAGGGCCCATGCTGGGAGTGTCCTGGGGGGAACTGGGGGAACTGGCCCAGCTGGGGCTCAGGGCTGTTCTCCCCCAGGGCTGCCTTGGGTCCTGCTGCCACCCCTGGCCCCACAGAGCCGAGGGACAGGGGACAGCCAAGGGACAGGAGACAGGGACAGGGCCCAGCCGAGGGACAGGGGATAGGGACAGGGCACAGCCGAGGGACAGGGACAGCGGAGAGCCGAGGGACAGGGGACAGGGAGAAGGCACAGCCGAGGGACTGGGGACAGGGACAAGGCACAGCCGAGGGACTGGGGACAGGGACAAGGCATAGCCGAGGGACTGGGGACAGCTGAGGGACAGAGGACAGGGACAGGGCCCAGCCGAAGGACAGGGGACAGGGACAGGGCCCAGCCGAGGGACAGAGGAGAGGGACAGGGCCCAGCTGAGGGACAGGGGATAGGGACAGGGCACAGCCGAGGGAAAGGGGACAGGGGAGAGCCGAGGGAGAGGGGACAGGGACAAGGCACAGCCGAGGGACTGGGGACAGGGACAAGGCATAGCCGAGGGACTGGGGACAGCTGAGGGACAGAGGACAGGGACAGGGCCCAGCCGAAGGACAGAGGAGAGGGACAGGGCCCAGCTGAGGGACAGGGGATAGGGACAGGGCACAGCCGAGGGAAAGGGGACAGGGGAGAGCCGAGGGAGAGGGGACAGGGAGAAGGCACAGCTGAGGGACTGGGGACAGCTGAGGGACAGGGGACAGGGGACAGGGGACAGGGCCCAGCTGAGGGACAGGGCCCAGCCAGGGAACACAGCCTGGCCGACGGACACTGAGCTCCAGCACTTTGGGCTGTTGCCCTTGGGCTCCCAGCACAGGCCCAGGGGCAGAATCCCCTCCACAAACTGTTGTTTGCTTGCAGCTCTGCTCTGGAACATTCCCCAGGAGCCCTGCAGTGGCTGCAGCCCGGCCGGGTGCCCGGGGCCACCAACGCCACTCCGGCAGTGCCCTCCTGCCTCAGGCAGGGCACACAACACCCAAGGAAAGGCTCGTGCTGGGCTCAGGGCAGGGACAGGGCACTCCCCTGGCACTGCCACGGGCACAGCAGAGCCGGCCTGGGCAAAGGATAGGGATCGATGTCCCATGGAATTCCAGCAGGGATTACTTCTCATTGCACTGCTCTCATTGGATTGGTCATCAATTCAAATCATTTCCCCATGGAATTCCCATGGCAGTGGGTTAGTGGGGAGATGCATCCATGGAATTCTCACATGACTGGGAAGAGAGTGAGATCTGGCCTTGGAAATTCCATGGGAATTCCTGCATTCCCAAGCCCCCCATTCCTGAATCCCCCATTCCCATAGGAATGGCCCTTCGCCTCCCGCACCCCTCCTTTGTGCTCCAGAGCCTCCCGACCATATCTGATGTATTTTGGGGGCTCATCCACACAGGTGTGTCCCAGGTAATGCTTCATCTGCTCCACCATGATCCCTTTGGATTCCCTGCACCTCTGGGTGATCCAGGCGGCACCGTCAGACACTGCAAAGCTCCCGGATCCCATCTGGAAGGAGATGAAATCCCAGCCCTCGTAGCCATACCGGTGGGATCCATGGACGCTCCGTTGGACAGGAGGTCACAGCTGGAAGCCACCTGCACCCTGTGGAGACCTGGGAACGAGGGGAGAACGAACCCATGGATTCATGTCCCAGCCCCAGGGAGCCCCTTGGAGCTCCCTGGATTCCGATCCCAGCCCCACAGATCCCCCCCATCACAGAGATCCCATCCCAGCCTCTCAGAGTCCTCCATTCCCACAGATCCCAGTCCAGCCCCCGGCTCCCCCCACTCCCCCCAGCTCTGGTTGTACCGGCCCCGTCTTCAGGTCACTGTCGGCCATGGCTGGTTCCTGTCCTTCAGCTGGATCTGGCTATCCCAGTATCCCAGCTTTGGCTATCCCAGTATCCCAGCTCAGTCCCGCCCCCATCCCCAGTGTCTGCGGCTCCATCTGGCCCCACTCGTTCCTGCAGCGCTTGCAGGGGGTCCCGTCCATGTCCCCCACAATCAAGGATTGGGGGGACCCCGGGCTGGGCTCCGACAGTGCCATGTTCAGGGACTGCAGGGAGTGGAGAACTGGGGGGACACAGAGATTTAGGGGAGCTGGGAGGCTGAGAGTTTGGGGATCCAGGGGGATCAACAGGCCAAGGAAAGGGGGGACATGAAGAGCTGGCAGAGCTGGGAAGGAGGTTCAGGGGCTCAGAGCCAAGAAAAGGGGATGCAGGGACTGGGAGAGCTGGGATGGGGTGTCCAGGGAATCCTGTGCCCAGGAAAGGGGGTGCCAGGGCTCCTGAGTGTGAGGAAAGAAGGGGCTGGGGAATGGGGACCCAGGGGTCCCAGGTCAGGGAAAAGGGTGGGGCTGGGGGCTGGGAGAGGCAGGGGGCCGGGAACAGGTTGTGTTGGTGCCAGATAAGGGGGTGCAGGGGGGTCTCAGTGCCGGGCAAAGGGGTAAAAGGGGGTGTCGGCTCTCAGGAATGGGGGTGCAGAGGGGGCCTCAGGGTCACAGAAATGGGGGGGCAGGGACGTGGTAGAAGGGCAGAAGGGAGTTCCAGGGGTCCTTGAGCCCAGAAAAGGGGAGTCCAGGGTTTCCCAAAACGGGGGAACCAGGAAGGGGACACCCGGGATGTTTGGGAAGGGGGTGTTCAGGGGGTCTCTGGTTTTGCACAAAGATGGGGCTGGGGGCTGGGAAAGGCAGGAATGGGGGCCCAAGGCGTCCCAGGATCAGGCACACGGGAAGTCTGGAGGCTGGGAGCCAGGAAATGGGGAGCAGGGGGCCCTGACGTCCGGAAATGGGGGATTCAGGGGGCTCCCTGTGCAGGATAAGGGGAGCAGGGGGGTCCCGGTGCAAGCAAGGGCGGTTCAGGGTCCCGGTGCCGGGGGTCCCACTCCCCCCCTCCCGCCAGGATCGCCCCCAGCCCCAGCGCTGGAGCCATCGCGCTGCTCCTCCTCACTCCCAGTACGATCCCAGTATGATCCCAGTACAACGCAGTCACCCAGGAGCTGCTCCCAGTATGATCCCAGCACAGCCCAGTCACTGCCACTCCTGGCATCCCCCCCAGCCCTCTCTGCGTTCCGACCTGTCCCGGCTCCATCCCCGCCCCTCCCGCGGCTGCGGGGGCTTCGGGAATGGGGAGGAGGAGGAGGAGGGAGGGAGGAAGAGGCGGAGCGGCAGCAGGAAGCGGCAGGAAGAGAGGCCGGGAAACCGCGGGGCTCCGGCGCTGCCTGAGCTCGCAGCACCCCGGGAGCATCGCGCCCATCCCGCAGGTGCCCGGGGAGGGGGAGCTCGGCCCAAATATCCCGGGGCTCCCTGGGTTTGGGGTTTTTGGGGGGGGATGTTTGGAGCCTGCAGGGCTCCAAAGCCGAGCCGCAGCTGGCCCTCGGGGGGACATCGGGGGGTCCCCGGGAGATGTTTTTGGGGGGTCCCGGTGGGCGGTGGTGGCGGCAGAGCCCCGGCGGGGGGACACCGGTTTTGGGGAGCCCCGGGAGAGCCGCGGCTGCCCTGAGCGGGAGCCCCGAGAGAGGAGAGCCCCAGAAGCCCCAGCGGGGAACCCGAGAGGGGGGGACCCCTGGCAGTGCCGGCACCCCGGCAATGGGGGGTGCTGGGGCTGGAGGGGCGGCATGGCCGGGAAAGGGGTGCGGGGCTCCCGGGGCCGCCAGGGGCTGCTCCCAGCAGGAGCCCAGTTGCTTCCCCCGTGTGCTTCCAGTTTCCTGGGCACTCCTAGTAGGAGCCTGCTCCCTTCAGCTCACTCCCTGAAGGATATCCCTGTTGCTCCCAGTAGGAGCCCAGGCACTCCCAGTCATTCCCATTATGATGCAGTTTGTCCCCAGCACAGTCCCAGTTCCTCCCCGTTCCTCCCACTCTCACCAGTGTGTTCCCAGTTCTCCCAGTTGCCTCCAGCATAGTCCCAGTCACTCCCAGTGTGATCCCAGTATGAGTCCAGTATGATCCCAGTCTCCCCCAGCAGGGCCCCAGTCACTCACACTTGTCCTCAGTTGCCCCCAGCATGGTCCCACTTGCCCCCAGCACATTCCTAGTGGCTCCCAGTGTGGTCCCAGTCACCACCTGCATGGTCTAAGGAACTCCCAGTAAATCCCAGTTGATCTGAACATTCTCATGGTCATAGTCAGGCACTCCCAGTTACCTCAGTGTGGTTCAGCTGCTGCCAGTTTTATCCCAGTCACTGCCAGTACGTCCCAGTTGTCACCAGCATGCATCCTGTCATTCCCAGTTGCTCCCAGTTCTTTCCAGTGTGTGTGCAGTTGGCTCCCAGCATGGGCCTGGCAGCTCCCAGTAACCCCAGTCAGGGTCCATTGACACCTACTATAATCCCAGTCACTCCCAGTATGGTGCCAGTGCCCCCCAGTATGATCCCAGTTGTTCCTTGTCAATGCCAGCATGACCCCAGTAGCCTCCAGTATGATCCTCGTGACTCCCTGTCTTTACCAGTCTCTCCCAGTCACCTCCAGCATGATCCCAGTCACTCCCACTTCCTTCCAGTTGTTTTCAGCATGATTCCAGTTGCTCACAACCACTCCCACTCAATCCCACTGTGATTCCAGTCTCACCCAGCATGGACCCAGCTGCTCCCACTGTCATCCCAGTATGATCCCAGTTGCTGCCAGAATAGTTCTAGTTGTTCCCAGCTCCTCCCAGTCTGATCCCAGTCGTCCCTAGAATAGTCCCAGTCCCTCTCAGCATGGTCCCTCTCACTCCCAGCTGTCCCCAGCATGGTCCCAGCTCTTCCCAGTGTGGTTCCAGTCCCCCATGTATGGTCACAGACACTCCCAGTATATCCCAGTTGGCTCAGTAAGGTTCTGGTTAGCTCAGAATGATCCCAGTCTTTCCCAGTTACTCCCAGTTGCTCCCAGCATGATCCCAGTTTCTGGCAGTTGCTCAAAGTGTGGTCCCAGTTGCTGCCAGTATGATCCCAGTTTCCCAGTTGTGGTCTCAGTCCCCTCAGCATGGTTCCAGTACCTTCCAGTTGATCCCAGTTGCTCCCAGTGTGTCCACATTTTCCTCCCAACATGGGCCCAGTAGCTCCCAGTAACCCCCAGTCAGGATCCATTCACACCTGCTGTAATCCCAGTGCCTCCCAGAGATGATCCCAGTTCCACCCAGTCACTCCCAGTATGGTTCCAGTCACTCCCAGTCACCTCCAGCATGATTCCAGTCACTGCAAGCACCTTTCCCGGCACTCCTAGCATTGTTCCCAGTAGGATATCAGTCACTTAGGGATATGCCCAGTTCTATTCCAGTCACTCCCAGTTTGATCCCAGTCAGTTCCAGTATGACCCCAGCACAGGCACAGCTGCTCTCATTATTATCCAGTGTGCTTCCAGTTGCTCCCATTTACCCCCACTGTAGTCGCAGTGTCTCTCAGTATATCCCAGTTTCCCCCAGCATGTTTCCAGTCACTCCCAGTTGTCCTCAGTTGCTCCTAGCATGCTCCCAGTTGCTCCCAGTCACCCCCAGTACAGGGATGATGTGCATGGTGTGTTCCCAGTCACTGTCAGACACTCCCAGCATTAGTCCAGTCCCTCCCAGTATGATCCAGAGATGACCCCAGTGTGCTCCCAGTCACTGCCAGTATGAACCAGTTGTGCCCCACATGGTTCCAGTTGCTCCCTTTCACCCTCACTTTTGTTCCAGTCACTCCCAGTCTCTCCCAGTGTACCCCAGTTCTTTCCAGCATATTCCCAGTCACTCCCAGTTCCTTCCAGCATGATTCCATTTCCTCACAACCACTCCCAGTCAGCCTCAGTGTAGTCGCACTCACTGCCAGTATGAACCCAGTCACTTCCAGCACGGTCCCAGTTCATCCCAGTATAAGCCCAATTGCTTCCAGTCACCCCCGGCATGCACCCAGTGACTTCGAGTTCCTCCCAGTTGCTTCTAGCATGATCCCAGTTTCTCACAGCTGCTCCCAGTCACCATCAGAATGATCCCAGTCACTCCCAGTATATCCCATTTGCCCCAACATGGTCTCAGTTGTCCCCTGCAGGCTCCTACTCACTCCCAGTCTGATCCCAGTATGATCCCAGTCTCCCTCAGTGTGATCACAGTCTCCCCTGGCATGGGCCAAGCTGCTCCCAGTATGATCCCAGTATGATCCCAGTACAAACCCAGTACTGTCACAGTCACTGCCAGTATGGTCCCAGTATGATCCCAGTAGGGCCCAGTCCCACCCAGTACTGCCATTCCTGGGATCCCCCAGCACTCTCTGCGTTCTCCCCTCTTGGATCTCCCGAGAGGAGCCCCAAGGGCTGGCAGTCCCCTGGCAGGGTCCCCAGCAAGGCCCAGTTTGGATGTGCAGCCCCTAGTTTTCCCAGTTTGCTTCTCTTTTGGCCCGGGCCGGGTTCCCCCTGCCCCCAGTGGGTGGGAGCAGCTGAGAGCCCCACGCTGCCCATCCCGACCTGTACCGGCTCCATCCCCGCTCCTGCCGCGGGCTGCCAGGGCTGCGGGAATGAGGCACCGAGGGTGTCACTGCTCCTGGGGGAGGAGGGAGGGAAGAGAAGGGATGAAGGAGGATAGCCAGAAGGGATGGAAGTAGGAGAAGACGGTAGGCTTAGGGAGGAGTAGGAGGAGGAGGGCTGGAAGCGGAGGAGTGGGTGGAAGAGGAGGGACAAAGGAGGATCAAGGAAAGGAGAAGGAACCAGGAGCTTGAGCACTTCCTGAATTCAATGCCCCCCAACTGTGGGATCATCGCCCCCCCCACCCTGCATGTGCCTGGTGAGGGGGAGCTCATTCCAGATATCCTGGGGGGTCCCTGGGTTGGCTTTTTTGGGGGGACGTTTGGAAAATGAAGATTTCCAAAGCTGGGGGAAAAAGGCTCCTTGGGGGCACATTGAGGGTCCTGGTGGCGGCTGCCAGCAGAGGCAGCCTGGAGGAGCAGAGCCCTGTGTCCCCCAGGAGCCCAAAGTGGGGAGCCCAGCGAGGGGGGAGCGCTGCCATCAGCGGGACCCTCAAGAGCCTGGAGAGGGCCAGGGGGGACTCCTTGGAGCCCCTGCAGCCCCAAGCAGAGAATAACGGGACCCCAGAATCCCAAAAGCCCCAGCATCCCTAAGTGGGGAGGTGGAAAGGGGGGGAACTTTTTGGATTGTTGGGACTCCCAGCAGCCTGGGGAGGGCGGGGACCAAGTAGACGGGGGACCCCCAATACAAACGTGACCCCCAGCATCTGGGACAGGGGGAGCCCCCAAACACCAAAGGGGAGAGACCAGCGGCAGGGATCTCCTGGGAGGCATTTTCAGGGCTGAATCTTGGTGTTTGGGAGGTTTTTATGGACCCCAGATGGCCGGTGACTTCTAGAGATGAACTTGGGCAGAGGGACCTTCAAACTCAATATGCTCATCCCTTGTTTTTCCCCAAACCAGGATTTCCCATTCCCAAACCTTGGCTGCATGGAGGAAGAGGCTGCAAGGAAGAGGAAGATGTCCCAGGACACCCAGGCAGGTGAGGAGGAAGTCACTTCCCTTTCTCCCTCTCTCCTGCTCCATCTCCCAGCCCAGCACGGCCCCCGGCTGCAGGACAGCCCTGCTGCCGACCCCGTCCTGCCGGGGGCGCACTGAGCCCCTTCCCTCTGGCACGGAGGCAAATCCCATCCTCTCCTTGCCCTTCCTCCCCCAGACAAGGAGCTGAGGATGGAGACCAGGGAGGACAAATCCCTGCGGCAGAACCTCGTGGAAGAGGCGATTTTGAGTGGCTCCATGGCACAGGAATCCAACGGGGAGGAAAAGCCCTGGAGATCCCGCAGGAGGAGGGGCTGCAAACCCAACCCAGGGTGCTCTGAGGGGGAAAGACCCACCCTGTGCCAGGAAGGTGGACAGAGCTCCAGACAGAGCTCACAGCAGGTGGTCCCTGAGCAGCTTCATGATGGGGAGAAGCCCTACAAGTGCTTGGAGTGTGGGAAGAGCTTCAGGCAGAGCTCCAAACTGATCCGCCACCAGATGATCCACACCGGGGAATGGCCCTACGAGTGTGGGGAGTGTGGGAAGGGCTTCAGCTGCAGCTCAGAACTCGTCAGGCATCAACGCATCCACACCGGGGAGAGGCCCTACGAGTGTCCCAAGTGTCAGAAGAGGTTTCACACCAGCTCCAGTCGCCTCATGCATGAGCGGATTCACACGGATGAGAGGCCCTTCCGCTGCCCCAACTGTGGGAAGGGCTTCAAGTACAACTCTGCCCTTGTCACTCACCGGCGCATCCACTCCGAGGAGAGGCCCTACGAGTGTGAGGAATGTGGGATGAGCTTCAGGTGCAGATCCTACTTGATCAGCCACCAGAGGATCCACACTGGGGAACAACCATATGAGTGTGGGGAATATGGAAAGAGCTTCAGCTGAAGGTGCCAAGTGATCATCCACCAAATGATCCACAGCAGGGAGAGTCCCTACAAGTGTCCCCAGTGTAGGAAGAGCTTCAGCCAGATCTCTGCCTTGACCCAACACCAATGGAGGCACCGCTAAAGGAAGCCCTGTGAGTGGCCTGACTGCAGGAAGAGCTTTGTGCCCTGTGTGAGAGACAGTCCGAAGTTTCCTGCATTTGCCTCACGACTGTCACAAGGGCCCTGCAGACCCTGACAGGAGTTCTGGCCTGGCCCAGGTGGACGTGGACGCTTGCCCAGTGACTGTCAGCAGCTGCGCTCGCTGTGCTCCTACAGAACGCTGCATTCCAGCAGGTTGTGACCAGCGGTGGCTCGTCCCTGCGTGCCAGCACCTGCTTCACAGACCAAGGGGCTCTTCACAATGGCCCATCAATCTTCCCCACCTTCTGGCCAGATGCCACTCGCTTTGGCTAAAGACTATATAAACTGTAACTTCTTGGGAAGACTTTGGTTAACCCCGACAGACGACGGCAAATCCATGTGGCTGGACCATTGAGGATCTCATCTCGACGGTGGTAGCTATATTTCCCTTCCCCTCTTTTCTCTCTATTCTTTATTTCCTTTTTCTGTCCCCTCTATCGCATTTGCTGTTGGTACCTAAATAAAGGTGCATTTGTTGTGATTAAACTGATGGTCCCCTGCTGTTTGCTTTTTGCACTTTTGGGGTCGGTTAACGAACCATCACAACACCCAGCACAAGCGGATCGTGACATAAAATTGGCATCACAGACAGAATGGGTGCAGGTTAAAAGGCACCCACACTGTGTTTGGAAAATTACAAAGGACCTCTTAGTGCCAAAGGCGGGACACTTGTTTTGTTGTTGTTGTTGTTGTTGTTGTGTGTGTGAATTTTGACTGCTTGGTGTAGTGAAGAGACAATCAGATATTTGTACTCAAGGAGTACCTCCCAAACAGCTTCAGTCTCTTCACCCACCCAGGGAAGCGAAAGGAGACACAGCGAAGGCTGTGTGGTTTGCGTAACTTAAGTTTTTACGTCCCTGTCGTGGTTTTGGTCCCTTCACAAAATGAGCGATAACCCTAATGATAAAGTTGGATTTTATGTTCTACTAGCTAAACACAATGCCACACCTTCTCCGGGAGGAGAGGAATGGGCACAAAGTAACTGGTTTGATTTGGAAAATGTGGTTGACAGAGTATGTTCTTTACAAGATGAAACAAAATTTATATTGGGCAGAAATAAAACTATCTTATGCTCAGTTTGGGGAGCTTGTCTTACGGCAGCTGTAGAAACTTGATTCGAGCGAAGAAGTGAGGAAAATGCTATAATAGACTCCCTTCAAAACCTAGTTGAAATTTTCCAAAAACAATTAGATGAAGAAAAGAACAAAAATCATTTATTACAAGCTGCCTTGAGAGAGGAACATTTTAAAAATTCACAGAATGCTAGTTCCTCAAAAGAGACAGAGGAGAAGAAAACTCCTCACATTAATCAAAATCACCCTGAAAAAGAATTAGCTCTAGAAAAAAATTGTGGGGAACACTGTTGTCCTAACTTGAGACCTTTAATTAAAACAGAATGTGATTACATTAATGATGAGGATTTTGACCCACACATAACCACTAAAGAAATTCCGTACACTGCTACTGAATTAGCTAAATTAAAGGAGTATGGGTGTCTCCCTCATGAAACTGAGACAGAATACGTATTCTGAGTGTCTTTAACCTGGGGAGATGAAATTCATTTGTCAGAACAAGAAACCAGTGGGTACTAGGGACATGAGGTGTTTTAACAAGGGGAGACCCTTTAGCCATACTTGGTACCCCTGACCAACCCTGAAAAACATTCACAAAGCTGCCTGCTTGCAAATGATACATGAAAAAAAAAATTAACTACAGGCTATGAGTCATCAATGCAATTACCTGTAAAGTCTGAAATTATGGCCCCTTTAATTCGAGGGCTCCCAGAATCACTCAAACCTACAGCAATTCTCCTTCAAAAAACCATAGCAGCTGTATCTCCTGTAGAAAGACCAGATAGATTTCCTAGTAACCAGAATGACCCATTTGTTCCCCTTTATGACTTGCTGAGGAAAGGGGTGAAATGGGATTGGACTCCTTCTCAGGAGAAAGCATTGCAATTGCTGATTTTTGAAGTAACAGCTCATCAAGCACTGGGCCCTATCCATCCCACAGATCCTTTCCAGGTGGAATGGGGATTTGCCTCCTCAGGGCTGTCAGTACACATATGGCAGCAGTGTCCTGAGGGTCTGACGAGGCCTGTTGGTTTTTATTCCCGTGGTTTCAAAGGTGCTGAGAAAACATACACTGCCTGGGAAAAAGGGTTGTTTCTGGTCAGTTTAGCTCTCACAGAAGTGGAAAAAATTGCATGACAACAACCAATTGTATTGAGAGGCCCTTTCAATGTTATTAAGACAGTCACCACTGGGAGCCCCCCTCCTGACAGCGTGGCCCAGAGGGCCTCAGTGAGGAAGTGGCATGCTCAGGTTGAACATTACTGTAACATCTTCTCAATAAAAGAAGGAGCTGTAAAAATTTTAGCAATCCAAGAAACTGAGAGCTTGGGTAGCAGCCATGACAAACCTGCCTCTGTAAGCAAAGTAGCCCCTCCTTTCTGACCCAAACAATTAGCAAGTTCTTGGTTCACTGATGCCTCTGCAAAACGAGAGGGGAAAGTGTGGAGATACACGGCAGCAACCCTCCACTTTTCCCTCAGTGAACTAATTATTACTGAGGGAGAAAGCAGGGCTCAGGTTGTGGAGCTGATAGCTGTTTGGAGTGTTTTCCAACGTGAGGCACAGAATACCTCTCTCGTCTGTATCTACACTGACTCCTATGCTGTTGTTCTGGTTTGAAAAGCAAAACCAGTCAGAGACTTTTAAGTCAGAAATACAATTTATTAGGAAAAAAAAACAAAACTAAATACATGCAATAATACAAAAGGAAAGAAAAGAAGCACTGACAGAGTCAGAATACAACCTGACACTCGGGTAGTGGTGGGAGTCCAGACTGGAATGGTCTCAGTCTTCCTAAAGTGGCAGATGTGGTTCTGTCAGATCTTGTAGAAGGGTGTAATCTTCCTCTGACGGTGCAGTGGAGAAAACCCGAGCTGGTCCCAGTGGGAAGCTGCCTTGGGTCTCAGGGACCCAGATTATATTCAGTCAGGAAATGCTTGTCTCCTCCCTCTGGGCAGAGCATCCCACAATGGGATGATGTAATTTTAACAGTCATGCAGTGACATTGAATGGGCCATTAACAACAGATATCTTCCGGGGGGGGGGGTGGGGGGGGGTTAAGATAAGAAGATAAGAGATAAGGAGGAGGTAGAAAAGATAAGGAGAAACTGCTCACAGATGGGAAATGAATAACATCTTGCATTTCAACCTGTGACATTATCCACTCCTTATTCAATTTCCATCTGTATCACGATGAAACCTTACACATAGTTCTCGCTTAAGACTATATTTCCCTGTGGTACACAACGGATTTCCCTATCCTTCTGCATTACCCAATAGGTGTAACCGGGTCCTTGAGCAAAAACAACCCCACATATGGGTTTGTCTTTGTCTGAGGTGAGATTAATCCAGACAGTCTTCCCTAAAATACCTTTCATGTGTATCACAGGAACTTTGTCTCTATCTACTGTCTGCAGGGGTTCAGACTGGGCAGGACCAGCGTGATTGATGGACCCTCTGGTGTTGACCATCTAGGTGGCTTTTGCCAAGTTCAACTCCCAATTTCTCAAAGTTCCCCCACTAAGTGCCTTCAGGGTAGTCTTAAGTAGTCTGTTGCACCGTTCAACTTTCCCGGCAGCTGGTGCATGATAGGGGATATGATATATCCACTCAATGCCAAGTTCTCTGGCCTAAGTGTTTATAAGGCTGTTCTTGAAATGCGTTCCATTGTCTGACTCAATTCTCTCTGGCGTACCATGTCTCCACAGGACTTGCTTTTCTAGGCCCAAGATAGTGTTTTGGGCAGTAGCATGGGGCACGGGGTAGGTTTCTAACCATCCTGTGGTTGCTTCTATCATGGTCAGCACGTAGTGTTTGCCCAGGCAGGTTTGCGGAAGCGTGATGTAGTCAACTTGCCAGGCTTCCCTGTACCTGTACTTCGACCATCGCCCACCGTACCACAGAGGCTTCACCCGCTTGGCCTGCTTGATTGCAGCGCAGGTCTCACAGTTGTGGATGACCTGTGAGATGTTGTCCATAGTATGGCCCACCCCTTGGTCACAGGCCTATTGGTATATTGCATCTCTCCCCTGGTGACTAGAGGCATCATGGGCCCAACGAGCTAGGAATAGTTCTCCCTTATGCTGCCAGTCGAGATTCACTTGTGTTACTTTCACCTTGGCAGCTTGGTCCACTTGTTCATTGTTGTGATGCTCTTCATTAGCCCGACTTTTGGGTATGTGCGCATCCACGTGTCGAATCTTTATGGTCAGCCTCTCTACTCGGGTGGCAATGTCCTGCCAAATCTCGGCTGCCCAGATGGGTTTCCCTCTGCACTGCCAGTTGGCCTTTTTCTAGCGATCCAGCCATCCTCACAGAGCATTAGCCACCATCCATGAGTCAGTGTAGAGATAGAGCCTTGGCCACTTCTCTCGTTCGGCAATATCCAAAGCCAGCTGGATGGCTTTAAGCTCTGCAACCTGACTTGGTCCACCTTGTCCCTTGGTAGCTTGTGCAACTCGTCGTGTGGGGCTCCACACTGCAGCTTTCCATTTCCAGTTAGTGCCTACAATTTGGCAGGAACCATCAGTGAAAAGGGCGTATTGTCTTTCAGTCTCCGGTAGCTCATTATATGGTGGGCCTTCCTCGGCATGTGCCACTTGCTCCTCTTCTTGAGAAGATAATCTAAAAGTCTCCCCTTCAGGCCAGTTTGTTATAATTTCTAGAATCCCAGGGTGATTTGGATTTCCAATACGGGCGCACTGGGTGATGAAGGCAATCCATTTACTCCATGTGGTATCGGTGGCATGATGTGTACATGGAACCTTTCCTTTAAACATCCATGCCAGTACTGGTAGCCGGGGTGCCAGAAGCAACTGTGTTTCAGTGCCAATTACTTCTGAAGCAGCTTGTACTCCTTCATAGGCAGCCAAGATTTCCTTTTCTGTGGGAGTGTAATTTCCTTCAGAGCCCTTACAGCTCTGGATCCAGAATCCCAGTGGTCAACCCTGAGTCTCCCCAGGCACCTTCTGCCAAAGGCTCCAGGACAGGCCATTGTTCCCAGACGCAGAGTAGAGTATATTCTTCACCTCTGGTCCCGTCCTGACAGGGCCAAGGGCTACCACATGAGCGATTTCCTGCTTGATCTGGGTGAAGGCTTGTTGCTCTTCAGGGCCCCAGTGGAAATCGTTCCTCTTGCAGGTGACTAGGTATAGAGGGCTCACAATCCGGCTGTACTCAGGAATGTGCATTCTCCAGAAGCCTATGGCACCTAGGAAAGCTTGTGTTTCCTTCTTGTTGGTAAGTGGAGACATAGCAGTGATCTTGTTTATTACTTCTGTCGGGATCTGATGATGTCCATCTTGCCATTTGACTCCTAGAAACTGAATTTCTTGAGCTGGTCCCTTAACTTTGCTTCGCTTAGTGGCAAAACCAGCTTTCAGCAGAATCTGGATAATCTTTTCTCCTTTTTCGAAAACTTCTCCTGCTGTGCTCCCCCATAAAATGATATTATCGATATACTGTAGGTGTTTGGGAGCCTCATTCTTTTCTAGTGTGGTCTGGATTAGTCCATGGCAAATGGTGGGACTGTGCTTCTACCCCTGGGGCAGCCAGTTCCAGGTGTACTGCACTCCTCTCCAGGTGAAGGCAAACTGAGGCCTGCATTCTGCTGCCAAAGGAATGGAGAAGAAGGCATTGGCAATATCAGTGGTGGTGTACTACTTTGCTGTCTTGGACTCCAGCTCATACTGAAGCTCTAACATGTCTGGCACGGCAGTGCTCAGTGGTGGTGTAACCTCATTCAGGCCACGATAATCTACCGTCAGTCTCCATTCCCCACTGGACTTACGCAATGGCGATATAGGGCTGTTGAAAGGTGAATTGTAGATGACTGGCTAAGGGTTAAAGGACACGATACAGTTCAGTTAGTTAAGAGGGGCTGAGGCCTCAAGGCTATTGTGCCCTTGAAGGTTGCTGTGCTGATATTAGGCAGCTTTTAGGCAATAATAAGATGTGCAACCAGAATGTAAGAGCAGAAAAACAAAGCTACATTAATCACAGGAATGAGGAGCAAACTGGAAAGTCCCGAAGGGTGGAGATGGCCTTTGCAGCATAAACCAATAAGGAGCTTAGCTTTTGCAATATGCATGAACTTCATTATTATAGTTATAAATGTATTCACATATTTTGAATAAATGAGGCTTGTTGGACATCATCAGATGTGCTTGTCTCCCGTCTTTTCCACAAATGGTGACCCCGAACGTGATGTTTGGCACGCCACGGTGGAGGACGCAAAAAGGGGTTCGGGTCCTGTCGCAGCAAGGACGGCAAATAAGTGCTACAATTGAGAGCACCGTGCCCTGGGTGACCGCATAGGCGAGCCTGGCCGATACGTGCTGCCGAGACCTTGGAAGGCTGCAACAGCGCTGACGAAATAGGTATGGAAAGGCAAGCAGCATATGATTTATTTACTGCATTTTTGCAGAGAAGGCAGGTTAAGGGAATAGACCTGCAAAAGGAATTACCCGGTGTGGCGTCCCGGACCTAGGTCCCGCGGGGAAGCCCGCCAGTCGCAGGTCTGCAGGAGCCCCAGATGACTAAAGCTCGAATCCACCAAATAGACAGGTTGGCACACAGAGCGCTGCAGTTCTCAGAGGTTTATTCAAGGCAGGAAAAGGCAGGAAAAGGTAAAAGGAGCAAAGGGAGACAACCTCTTGAGAGGGGAGTTACCCTGAGTGCCTGGACTCCGAGGTCTGGGTGACCAGAGCCCTCGGAGACCCCCCCGAAGGAGGGGATAGGGGTTATATCCGAGAGAGAGGAGGTGGGGTCGGGGTACATACCTCCAATGGGGTAAGATCTTGTGGGAGGGATAGGGATAGTACAAACCAATGGGAGATAAGGGAAGGAGTGGTTACAAGGAGGGAACCAATAACAGAACTTAGAACAAAGAACTTTCCAGAACCTGGGATGGTACCATTGCTTAACTGACATTAACTGGGGAGGGTACACCAAATGATGGACATAGGGAACGGCGGGAATCTTATTACCATGCCCCTACACCACAGTAGTTTCCCATGGTAATCCCGGTAGATCTCTTCTGAGACCTCCTCCCACAACCCGGGTTATTAGCTTATGGGTATACTATAGGAATCTTTGTGAATCCCCATACAGTTCATGAGTTGTCAGAATGGCCAAAGTTTGGGGACAAGTTGTGGGAGGCAGTTTTAGAGGATGATAAGACAGCTAAAAAGATGGGCAAATTGTGGAAGATAGTGCAAAATGAGTTGTTACAGTGTCAATTAGAAAAGAAAGCTGCTGCGCAAGCAACTGCTGTGCAGGAAAAGAATAAGACCTATGATGGGGAATGGTTGCCTGGTGTTTCCATGCTGCCTGCTGTGACTACAGTGATGCTACCTCCATTACGTCCCACTTCAGTGGGTATGGAGGCAGAGCTTGGCGGTGAGCCTCCAACTCAAATGGGTACGGAAGCAGAGCCTCGCTGCGAGCCCACGGCTCCTCCGGCCACTTATGACCAGAGGCTGCAGACTCCCAGTAATCCATTTGTCAGCAAGCCGATCCCTGGGGCAGAATCTGACCTAGCGGAGGCCCTGGCTAAGGAACGGCGGGAGGCTTGGGCGGCTCTGGTAAAGGAAGAAATAGCCAGAGGGGATGGGCAAGATTTACAGCTAGCAGCAGAACTGGCTTGCCCCGTGACCTTTCAGCAAGCGGCAGGGGGAGGGTTAGCGGCTCAGATTACTCCGTTCGATTGGAAGTTGTTAGCGCAATTGCGGGCTACAGTGAGTCAATTTGGCGTGACTAGTGAGCCGGCTAGACAAATGCTGGATTATATTTGGAGTGCTAGTATGTTAGTACCAGGAGATTGTAGAGGGATTTCTAAGCTTGTTTTTTCTTCACATCAGTGGCTCTTGTTTAATGCACATTGGCAGGCAGAAGCTAGTGAATCTGTAGCTATGCAAAGACAGCCAGGGGACCCACTGCACGGGGTTACGTTGGAGGAATTATTGGGATTAGGGCCATATTTTCGTACGGAGGCACAGGCTTTAGTAGGACCTGATAAGATTCGAGAAAGGATGAGGGTAGCCCGTCAGGCTATAGAGAAGGTGAAAGAGCCTGGCGGTTTGCCAGCCTATATGGGCATTAAGCAAGGTAGAGATGAAACTTTTGGATCTTTTATCGACAAGGCTGCAGCAGCAATTGATAGGGCAGGGGTACCTGAATATATGCTGTCTTGGTTTGAAAAGACAGGAGTCTGTGGAGGAAGGCAAAAGCCTCCTGTGAAATGGAAAAGGTAAACCCCCTCCTTCCGAATTATCACAATTTCAGAATTAAAAGGGCTCTCAGGCAAAGATATGAGAAGGGGAATAACGGTTTTTTACTAGGAAGGAAAAAAAACTAAATAACAATGCAATTTAGCACAAGCAAAAAAAAAAAAAACACTGGCAGAGTGAGAAAAACCTGACACCCTGAGAAGTCAGGGTGTTGATAGTAGTCCAGCCAGATGGTGGCTGCTCCTCCTGGAGCGGCAATCTGCAGAAGGGTGTAGGTCCTTTCTGAAGATGCGGCGAAGGAGCAGCTGGGCCTGGTTCCTGATTCCTCTGGGAAATCCGGCGAAGAAGGCTGTGTGTTGTCTCAGAAATGCTTGTTTTATGGTGGCAGGGATGCTTGGCTCCTCCCTCTGGGTGGAGCATCTCACAATGGGATGATGTAACTAGTCTTACCAGCCACAGTGAGTAATTCAATAGCCCATTAACAGGAGATTATCTTCCTGGCAGTGTCATTGTTCTTGAAAGAGATAAGAAAAACTGCCTAACTCCCAACAGATGGCAAAAATAGAATACATGCTTATTTTACAAGCCAGGACATATGCGAGGTGCCTTATTGAAGCAGTGTGCCTTACAAAATTGTAATCCATCTACAAGAAGTGTGCTTAACACACTGGTCTATAGAAGAGGCTCTAGAGAGAATAGCTTCTATGCCGTCAAGGACACAAGCACTTTTAGTGGAAGCTATCAGAGAGCTTGGGGTGGGACTGAAAGAACAGGCACAAGCGTCACAGACTCAGGTGTTAGCTGCCCTTGCCCCCCTCCAAGCCTCTGCAGCAGCCAGCCAAAAGCTCCCCCCAGGTGGCCGAGCAAGATGCTTCTGATGCGGAGGAATGAGACATTTTTGGCAGGAGTGTACCGTGACGGGCGTCTAACCAGCCACATGAGAGAGCCTCGGGATGGACTTGGCAGTAAAAACTGTGTTGATGACATCACGTCCTCAGAAGATCCCCACAGGAATCAAGGGACCTATTATTGTTCAAGGATGAGTAATGGGAGCCCTGCTATTGGGAAGGTCATCAGCTTCCATGCTTGGACTATTTGTCATACCTGGAGTAATTGATGCCGATTTTACTGGAGAAATTATGATTATGGCCTATACCCTTTTCCCCCCATCAAGATTAATAAAGGACAGAGAATTGCTCAGTTAGTTCCTTTAGAACCAAATACTAAAGGAATTTCCCCTGCAAAAGAGCAGACTCGAGGAGACGGTGGATTTGCATCCACTGGAGGCGTCATGCTATTGACCCTAGATTTGAGTGATAGACCCAGAAGGAAAGTTATGATAGAATACAAAGGTCAGCAGTGTGAGCTCATAGGCCTCTTTGACACTGGAGCGGACTCTAGTATTATAACACCTCACTGCTGGCCACACCAATGGCCCCTACAACCAACCACCACTGCAGTAACAGGGTTCGGAGGGCTCACAGGATCGCTCTGGGTGCCAGCCCGGTGGACAAAGGCAGTGCTGAATGATGCGCGGACCAGCACGATTGACGGAACAGGATCAGAGGAGGATTGAGGAAAAACTGGTACTCACTTTGAGACCATTTCTTCAAAAGATCAGTGGTCTCTCTCCGGACACTGACCACCTTTTGCCTGCAGAAGTGACCTTTCCAGCACTTGTAACTGCTATAGAAGCATTACAGACTGTTCATATAAAGGGGCCACAAAATCGCGAATGTTTAGGCTGTGGGAATTCTAATTGTACTGCTTGGATTGCTTTTGCTTGTGGGGGTTGTGGTAAGAAGTACTGGGAAGAACAGGCATATTTAAAACGCCACTTTTGGTGCAAAGGTTGTGCTTTTAAATCACAGAGAGAGAGTTGGCAAAGAGACTTGCGGAGAGATACTGGATTAACACCTTAGCTTTACAGGTTTTTGAAGCACCGGAACAGAAGATAATAGCCTATTATAGGTGGAAAATAGCCTTTGCTTACTGTAGGTTATTAGGACAAGCGAAATCAAAGATTTTGTCAACCAGGTGCCAAGGTCAAGTGAAGGTGCCAATAGGGTGGTATTTGACAAGGCCTATCATGGGAAATCCGGATTAACAATTGGGCCCTGGTTAAAAACTGTGATTTTATATGCAATAGGGGTTTTTACCGTAATTTTGCATCTTTTGCTGATATTGCCATGTTTATTCACTTGCTTTCAACGAGTAGCAGAGTGTGCTATGAATAGTATGTGGCAAACCAATTTGTTGGTTCAAAAAGAAAACGGGGGAAGTGTGGAGTTTTGTAGACAACTGGCTAAGGGTTAAAGGACACGATACAGTTCAGTTAGTTAAGAGGGGCTGAGGCCTCAAGGTTATTGTGCCCTTGAAGGTTGCTGTACTGATATTAGGCAGCTTTTAGGCAATAATAAGATGTGCAACCAGAATGTAAGAGTAGAAAAACAAAGCTACATTAATCACAGGAATGAGGAGCATGCAAACTGGAAAGTCCCGAAGGGTGGAGATGGCCTTTGCAGCATAAACCAATAAGGAGCTTAGCTTTTGCAATATGCATGAACTTCATTATTATAGTTATAAATGTATTCGCATATTTTGAATAAACGAGACTTGTCGGACATCATCGGATGTGCTCGTCTCCCGTCTTTTCCACAGTGAATGATCTTTGCTGACCACCCCTTGGCCTTCTATTTATGGATCATTTCATGGATGGGAATCATAGAGTCTCTATTGGTACGGTATTGCCGGCGGTGTACTGTTGCTGTGGCGATTGGTACTTCTTTTTCTTCAACTTTCAGTAGTCCCACCGCAGAGGGGTCGTCTGAGAGCCTAGGCAAAGTATTCAGTGTTCTGTTGCCTTCTGTCTCTACAGCAGCTATCCCAAAAGCTCAGCGATGACCCTTTGGATCTTTGAAATATCCATTTCTGAGATAATTTATGCCAAGGATGCATGGGGCCTCTGGGCCAGTCAAGATGGGGTGTTTCTGCCACCCGTTCCCAGTTAAACTCACTGTGGCCTCTAATACAGTCAGCTGCTGGGATTTTCCTGTTACCCCAAAAATAGAAATGGATTCTGCTCTTACATATCTTGATGGTATCAGGGTACATTGGGCACTGGTGTCAACTAAAGCTGTGTATTTTTGTGGGTCAGATGTGCCAGGCCATCGGATCCACACAGTCCAATCGATCCGATTGTCCCTATCCTCTACTTGGCTAGAGGCAGGGCCCCTCTATTCTTGGTTGTGGTACACGTTGCCCTCTTCCTGTAAATAGGTTCCTGAGGTTCCTTCAAGAGGATCAGTCATATCATCATTCCTATATTGTCTGGAATTCTGTGTATGAGAGACTGGAGCAGCATTGGCTCTAGGTGAGCTTCCTGTGTTAGGTGTTCTAGTTTTCAGTTCACATACCTGGGCTGCTAAGGAGGAGGTGGTTTTCCATCCCACTTCCTCATGTCTTCTCCATGCTCCTGAAGGAAAAACCAGAGGTTACCTCGTGGAGTGTATCCTCTCTCCTTGGCTGGGGGACGCTGGCTCTTAATGGCAGAGACTCTTGTTGGTTCTGGCAAGATGTGGTAGACTTCTTCCTTGAGTTCCTTTTTTAGTTTCTGATGGCTCTCTACAATCAAGCTCCAGACTTGCTCAGCTAGTTTTGTTTCTACGGATGAGACATGAGTACGATATGGGGCGGCGACAGTGTCCTCGTAAATTCTTAATTTATTGGCCAAGACGCCTACTCTGTCTTCACTTTCTTTCCATTGCAGTGTTGCCAGGTAATGGGAATATATCTCTGGTCCAAGCTGTGCAAATCTCAACCACATTTGTGATGTGCACTGGACACAATCTGGGCTTTTAGGAAATTTCTCGTCTTCTGAGAAAATTATCTCCAGCACAGCCAATTCCCTTAGGCATCGGATACCTTGTTCCATTGTGCTCCACTTTCCTTGGTGCACCTGGAGGTCTTCTTTACAAAGGTATCTGTCCCTTACACTCGTCAGCCGTCACTGCCAGAGACTGAGAGTTTCTTGGGTTCTCCCGATCCCCTGGTCAATGACTACATTTTGGGACAGTGCTCCCAGTTGCCTGGCCTCACTTCCATCCAGAATAGTGTCATTGGCTGCAGCATCCCAGATGCGAAGCAGCCTGGTCAGGATGGACTCGTTTGTCTGGCGGGTGAATTCCCTCCGCAGGTCACACAGCTCACCTAGAGATAGAGAGCGAGTGATGATTTTTGGTTCTGTCTCTTCCGCGGGGTGAGAGGGTCCCGCTGCAGCTTCATCAGTCACTATGCGGACTGATTTGCTCTTTGATTTCTTTTTCTGAACGGGGGCAACTGCTATTGGTTCAGGCTGTTCTGATTCGATGATGGTTTGTGTGGAGATGCTGACGGCGCCTTCGATTTCTTCTTCTTCTGTGACAGTCTGTGTAGATACAGACACTGTTGTTTTGCTTTCGGCTCCTTCCTTTTCTGTGTCAGTCTGCGTAGACATGGATGTTGTTGTCTGGCATTTGGTTCTTTCCTCCTCTGTGGCAGTCTGCGTAGACATGGATGTTGTTGTCTGGCGTTTGGTTTTTTCCTCCTCTGTGGCGTTCTGTGCGGACACCGACGCTGTTGCTTTGTTTTTCTTTTCCTCTTCCTCAAGAAAACGCTGCATCATACCATGTAGTGTTTTGTTCCTAAGCATGTTGCAGGTTGTGCAGAGAAGATAAAACAGAACCAACAACAACACTATGTTGTCCTTGGCATCCAGAGGGAACTCAACTTTTTCAAAAACTGCTGGGTCAACCCTGAAAGGCTGGAGAAAGTAATTCTTTACCCCTCCCCCCAGGGGTTGGGTGCAATTGTTGAAGCCCCAGATGTAGCAGCCTAGATTAGGACAAGCAAACAAAATTGAGTACATGTTCCAAATTATGTTCATTGTCTCAGAGGTTATCATGCTATAGACATAATAGATCAATAAAGCAATTTTCATACTATACCCTGATTTACACAGGAACACTAGAATCGGCAGATAACGCCCTGTGTGTGGAAAAATATAGAGAGCTAGATAAAAGACCCATATAAGCATGTTAAGCATCATAATGAATAGGTACCTTCCACAATACAAAATTGTAATTCTGACTTTTCTCAGTACCTCAAGCCCCATGTAGGGCGCCAAAATTATGTTTGGGTTTGAAAAGCAAAACCAGTAAGAGACTTTAAGTCAGAAATACAATTTATTAGGAAAAAAAAAAACAACCTAAATACATGCAATAATACAAAAGGAAAGAAAACAACCACTGACAGAGTCAGAATACAACCTGACACTCGGGTAGTGGTGGGAGTCCAGACTGGAATGGTCTCAGTCTTCCTAAAGTGGCAGATATGGTTCTGTCAGATCTTGTAGAAGGGTGTAATCTTCCTCTGACGGTGCAGTGGAGAAAACCCGAGCTGGTCCTAGTGGGAAGCTGCCTTGGGTCTCAGGGACCCAGATTATATTCAGTCAGGAAATGCTTGTCTCCTCCCTCTGGGCAGAGCATCCCACAATGGGATGATGTAATTTCAACAGTCATGCAGTGACATTGAATGGGCCATTAACAACAGATATCTTCCCGGGGCGGAGGGGGGGTGGGGGGGGGGGGGAAGATAAGAAGATAAGAGATAAGGAGGAGGTAGAAAAGATAAGGAGAAACTGCTCACAGATGGGAAATGAATAACATCTTGCATTTCAACCTGGGACAGCTGTGTACCAAATGATCCTTATAATCCAACACATTACCCTGGCCAACCTGTTCTGGTGGACCTCCCTTACTATAGGGCTAGTACCACTTGTGCTAAAACCCCCTCTGAATAAATATGCATGGGAAGCCTCTGGTGCTCTAGGGAAAGAGCATCAGATAAATACATGCTGGATAATTCCATTTTAACTTTGGTGCCTCTTGGTGGCAGGATTCTGCTGTGTTTACTTTTTCAGAACTCCAAGGGACATGAAGACCACCTAATCCATGATAAAACTGGTGATACTTTTCTGCATCCTACCACAACCACATGGCCAGAAACCAGCTGAGTGGCCGTGGTCTGAAATAATTGTGGTAGCATGCAGAAAAAGTGAAAGGCTCTCTTTAAGCACCAAAAGGTTTGTATGCACCCAAGCATACAGGATTGTTGGCACAATTTCACATTAACACACACTGTAGAAGTAGTTTGTCTTTGGTCCAAAAATACTGAAATGCTTTCTTTTAAGTTTAAAGTATTGATTTAAATACTGGGGAGAACTTGATGTTAATGTTGTGACACCTATCACCCAACCACCGGTTACGCTTAGCCTGAAAATTTTTGAAATTGGACCCTATATAATCGGGAAAACAGATCAACAACAAATATTCTTTAATCCAGCGTGGTCTCACAAACAAGTCAAATTTCTGATGCAAAACAATGTCTCAGAAATTCAGCCAGCTTGGTCACCTTTTTTGCAAACTTCTTTTCAGGGTTGGACGACCTGTTTGTGACAGCAGAACCCTTCTAAAAGACAGATGCTAAGAGACATAACCAGTGTTGTGGGAACAGGATTGGGAATTTTAAACAGTATTAATTCAGAGATATTAATGAACAAATTGGCAACCACCATTAGAGATTTAACAAAATTACAACAACCACTACAGTCATCCTTATCAGCATTGGGAACTCAGCAGTGGTTGCTATCAAACATGTTGCCAAATTGGGAAAAGGTAAATGTGAATGACCACAAATTGGTAATTGATGCACTTGGTGCTACACAAAACAATGTTTCCTTGGCCCTTAGCTGTATCCAGGCACAGCTGTGGATGCAGTCAGTTGCTGCCTCATTGATAAGAGAAGGTGAAGAAGGCACTTTCCCTACTGAAATTTGGTCAGTGCCACTGACTTTGAAATCAGAGATTTCCAATCCTGGTGGAATTTAGTGAATTTCCACCTATGACCCTAGCACAAACACAGCCACAGCCTTTGTATTAACCATATGGAATGCTTCGGTGTACACAATTTTCCCTATCATTGCATTAGGGCTGAATCATGATGGAGCTGTTCTCTATCCTTTTGAGCACAGGGGATGGGCCCATCATATCGGGAGAATTGGCAAACTATTAATTTAGAATCTTGTATTGTCCGGGAACAACAGGGATTTATTTGTGAAAGTAATGCAATTATAGCCCAAGACATTTGTTTAGACACAGAACAGAATATTTGCCACTTCAAAATTCATCCTAACAAGACTTCTGAAACAGTCCTTGTATATATTGGCAATGGTTGTGCATGTTTTAGAACTGCTTGTGATGTAGTACTTGTAGAAAACATAGTAGTGAATACTAAAACCCATTCAAATTTTTGTGTTTGCAACATTACTATCGGCAATCCTATACATCATGAATTCGAAAATGATGATCTATAATGAATGCACACAATTTGGTCAATACCCCATTTACTGTAGACACTCCCAGGGTTATTGACACAAGGTGAATTACTTGAGCATTACAATAGGCAATCGGCCCTCGTGATAAGATTTTTGATTGTGTTGTAATTTTTTAATCAAAATTGATTATTAGTTTTTAATAAGAAATTGAATGTATATTTTTAATTGGAGAATTATTATTTGGTTTTGTTTTCCTTTTTCCTTATTTCTTTCCCTTATCTTTTTCCTACTTTTCTTTTTCTGTCTAATTTTCTGTCTCTGTTTCTTGGAATATGCTACTATCACCGTGATGAGTCCTGAAGACTTCAGAACAGCACTACGGATGGAGCTCTCTCATACGACAATTATTAGTCATGGGGTGGTGTGAGAGAGTCTGGAGTTCCCGTCCTTTGCCTCACGGCCGTCGCAAGGGCCCTGCAGACCCTGACAGGAGCTCTGGCCTGGCCCAGGTGGACGTGGACGCTTGCCCAGTGACTGTCAGCAGCTGCGCTCGCTGTGCTCCTACAGAACGCTGCATTCCAGCAGGTTGTGACCAGCGGTGGCTCGTCCCTGCGTGCCAGCACCTGCTTCACAGACCAAGGGGCTCTTCACAATGGCCCATCAATCTTCCCCACCTTCTGGCCAGATGCCACTCACTTTGGCTAAAGACTATATAAACTGTAACTTCTTGGGAAGACTTCAGTGCACCCCCACGGACAATGGCGAATCCATGTGGCTGGACCATTGAGGACCTCGTCTCGACAGTGGTAGCTATATTCCCCTTCCCCTCTTTTCTCTCTATTCTTTATTTCCTTCTTCTGTCCCCTCTATCGCATTTGCTGTTGGTACCTAAATAGAGGTGCATTTGTTGTGATTAAACTGATGGTCCCCTGCTGTTTGCCTTTTTGCACTTTTGGGATTGGTTAACGAACCATCACGACACCCCGCACGAGTGGATCTTGACATTAAATTGGCGTCATGGACATGACTTCTGTCTAGACAGAAGGGTGCAGGTTCTGTGTATTCCGTAACAGGGGAAGGGATTTCTCTCCAGCCACACCTAGACTGCCACCCAAAAGGCTGAGTCATTCTAGATAGCAAGGGGTGAGAATTCAAATTTCCCGCAGACTGCACATTGCCTAGGTGAAAAAGCAACCACACTGTCTTCAGAAATTTGCAAAAGATTTCTTAGTGCAAAAGGCAGGACACTGTGTTTTTTTGTTGTTTTTGTTAACGAACCATCACGACACTCCGCACGAGTGGATCATGACACCAAGGCCAGCCAGACTTGTTAGAAATGGCAGATTTTGTCTGGGAGCTTTCTTTGGATATAGGGAATTTTGGAGGTGGGACACCAGTCTCGGCCATGAGGCCCTGGAGAAACTGGGAGTGACTGAGTCTACACGGGGGGCAACTGGGAGTGACTGGGACCATGCTAGGGGCCACTGAGAGCAACTGGGATCATACTGGGAGCAAGTGGGAGCAACTAGGAACATACTGGGAGCCACTGGGATCATCATGGCATCAGAGTAGGATCATACTGGGAGTGACTGGGTCTGTGCTAGAGGCAACTGGGATCACACTGGGAGGAAATGGGACCATGCTGGGGACAAATGGGATCATACTGGGAGCAACTGGCACCACACTGAGGGTGACTGTGATCAATCTGGGATCATACTGAAAGTATGGAGCAGGCTGAGGGCAACTGGGACCATGTTGGGGCAACTCGGATATACAGGAAGTAACTGGAATCATGCTGGAGGTGACTGGGAGTGGCAATGAGCAACTGGAATCATACTGGAAGCTGCTGGGAGCAACTGGGAGTGAGGGGAAACACACTAGGGGCAACTGGGATATACTGGGAGTCCCCATGAGTGACTGGGATCACAGAGGAACCATAAAGGAAGTCACTGGAATAATACTGAAAGTCTCTGGCAGTGACTGGGATCATACTGGGAATGACTGGAATCATACTGGGTGACTTGGAGTGACTAGAGCCATACTGAGGACAAATGGCACTGTACCGAGTGTGACTGGGTTCATACTGGAATCACACTGGGAAGGACTGGAGCCATTATGGGAGTAACTGGGATCATACTGAGAGGCACTGGAACCATACTGGGAGTGCCTGGAACTATAGCAGAGGTGAATGGGAACACCTGCGATCATACTGGGATCATACCTTGAGTGACCAGGATGATACTGAGATCATACTGAGTGCAACTGAAAGTGACTGGGACATCCTGGGGGTGACTGGCAGCCACAGGGCCCATGCTGGGAGTGTCCTGGGGGGAACTGGGGGAACTGGCCCAGCTGGGGCTCAGGGCTGTTCTCCCCCAGGGCTGCCTTGGGTCCTGCTGCCAACCCCGGCCCCACAGAGCCGAGGGACAGGGGACAGCCAAGGGACAGGAGACAGGGACAGGGCCCAGCCGAGGGACAGGGGATAGGGACAGGGCACAGCCGAGGGACAGGGACAGGGGAGAGCCGAGGGACAGGGGACAGGGAGAAGGCACAGCCGAGGGACTGGGGACAAGGACAAGGCACAGCTGAGGGACTGGGGACAGGGACAAGGCATAGCCGAGGGACTGGGGACAGCTGAGGGACAGGGGACAGGGCCCAGCCGAAGGACAGGGGACAGGGACAGGGCCCAGCCGAGGGACAGGGGACAGGGACAGGGCCCAGCTGAGGGACAGGGGATAGGGACAGGGCCCAGCTGAGGGACGGGGATAGGGACAGGGCACAGCCGAGGGAGAGGGGACAGGGAGAAGGCACAGCTCAGGGACTGGGGACAGCTGAGGGACAGGGGACAGGGACAGGGCCCAGCCGAAGGACAGGGGACAGGGAGAAGGCACAGCCGAGGGACAGGGGACAGGGACAGGGCCCAGCCGAGGGAAAGGGGACAGGGACAGGGCCCAGCCGAGGGAAAGGGGATAGGGGAGAGCTGAGGGACAGGGTACAGGGACAGGGCCCAGCTGAGGGACAGGGCACAGCCAGGGAACACAGTCTGGCCAACGGACACTGAGCTCCAGCACTTTGGGCTGTTGCCCTTGGGCTCCCAGTGCAGGCCCAGGGGCAGAATCCCCTCCACAAACTGTTGTTTGCTTGCAGCTTTACTCTGGAACATTCCCCAGGAGCCCTGCAGTGGCTGCAGCCTGGCCGGGTGCCCGGGGCCACAAAAGCCACTCTGGCAGTGCCCTCCTGCCCCGGGCAGGGCTCACAACACCCAAGGAAAGGCTCGTGCTGGGCTCAGGGCAGGGACAGGGCACTCCCCTGGCGCTGCCATGGGCACAGCAGAGCCGGCCTGGGCAAAGGATTGGGACCGATGTCCCATGGAATTCCAGCAGGGATTACTTCTCATTGCACTGCTCTCATTGGATTGGTCATCAATTCAAATCATTTCCCCATGGAATTCCCATGGCAGTGGGTTAGTGGGGAGATGCATCCATGGAATTCTCACATGACTGGGAAGAGAGTGAGATCTGGCCTTGGAAATTCCATGGGAATTCCTGCATTCCCAAGCCCCCCATTCCTGAATCCCCCATTCCCATAGGAATTGCCCTTCGCCTCCCGCACCCCTCCTTTGTGCTCCAGAGCCTCCCGACCATATCTGATGTATTTTGGGGGCTCATCCACACAGGTGTGTCCCAGGTAATGCTTCATCTGCTCCACCATGATCCCTTTGGATTCCCTGCACCTCTGGGTGATCCAGGTGGCACCGTTGGATACTGCAAAGCTCCCGGATCCCATCTGGAAGGAGATGAAATCCCAGCCCTCGTAGCCATACCGGTGGGATCCATGGACGCTCCGTTGGACAGGAGGTCACAGCTGGAAGCCACCTGCACCCTGTGGAGACCTGGGAACGAGGGGAGAACGAACCCATGGAGTCGTGTCCCAGCCCCAGGGAGCCCCTTGGAGCTCCCTGGATTCCCATCCCAGCCCCACAGATCCTCCCATCCCCAGAGATCCCATCCCAGCCCCTCAGAGTCCTCCATTCCCACAGATCCCAGTCCAGCCCCCAGCTCTCCCCACTCCCCCCGGTTCTGGTTGTACCAGCCCTGTCTCCAGGTCACTGTTGGCCACGGGCTGGTTCCTGTCCTTGAGCTGGATCTGGCTATCCCAGTATCCCAGCTTTGGCTATCCCAATATCTCAGCTCTGGCTATCCTAATATCCCAGCTCTGGCTATCCCAATATCCCAGCTCTGGCTATCGCAATGTCCCAGCTCTGCCTATCCCAATATCCCAGCTCAGCTCCCGCCCCCATCCCCAGTGTCTGCGGCTCCATCTGGCCCCACTCGTTCCTGCAGCGCTTGCAGGGGGTCCCGTCCATGTCCCCCACAATCAAGGACTGGGGGGACCCCGGGCTGGGCTCCGACAGTGCCATGTCCAGGGACTGCAGGGAGTGGAGAACTGGGGGGACACAGAGATTTAGGGGAGCTGGGAGGCTGAGAGTTTGGGGATCCAGGGGGATCAACAGGCCAAGGAAAGGGGGGACATGAAGAGCTGGCAGAGCTGGGAAGGAGGTTCAGGGGCTGAGAGTCAAGGAAAGGGGATGCAGGGACTGGGAGAGCTGGGATGGGGTGTCCAGGGAATCCTGTGCCCAGGAAAGGGGGTGCCAGGGCTCCTGAGTGTGAGGAAAGAAGGGGCTGGGGGCTGGGAAAGGCAGGAATGGGGACCCAGGGGTCCCAGGTCAGGGAAAAGGGTGGGGCTGGGGGCTGGGAGAGGCAGGGGGTCGGGAACAGGTTGTGTTGGTGCCAGATAAGGGGGTGCAGGGGGGTCTCAGTGCCGGGCAAAGGGGTAAAAGGGGGTGTCGGCTCTCAGGAATGGGGGTGCAGAGGGGGCCTCAGGGTCACAGAAATGGGGGGGCAGGGACGTGGTAGAAGGGCAGAAGGGAGTTCCAGGGGTCCTTGAGCCCAGGAAAGGGGAGTCCAGGGTTTCCCAAAAAGGGGGAACCAGGAAGGGGACACCCGGGATGTTTGGGAAGGGGGTGTTCAGGGGGTCTCTGGTTTTGCACAAAGATGGGGCTGGGGGCTGGGAAAGGCGGGAATGGGGGCCCAAGGCGTCCCAGGATCAGGCACACGGGAAGTCTGGAGGCTGGGAGCCAGGAAATGGGGCGCAGGGGGCCCTGACGTCCGGAAATGGGGGATTCAGGGGGCTCCCTGTGCAGGATAAGGGGAGCAGGGGGGTCCCGGTGCAAGCAAGGGCGGTTCAGGGTCCCGGTGCCGGGGGTCCCACTCCCCCTCTCCCGCCAGGATCGCCCCCAGCCCCAGCGCTGGAGCCATCGCGCTGCTCCTCCTCACTCCCAGTACGATCCCAGTATGATCCCAGTACAACGCAGTCACCCAGGAGCTGCTCCCAGTATGATCCCAGCACAGCCCAGTCACTGCCACTCCTGGCATCCCCCCCAGCCCTCTCTGCGTTCCGACCTGTCCCGGCTCCATCCCCGCCCCTCCCGCGGCTGCGGGGGCTTCGGGAGTGGGGAGGAGAAGGAGGAGGGAGGGAGGAAGAGGCGGAGCGGCAGCAGGAAGCGGCAGGAAGAGAGGCCGGGAAACCGCGGGGCTCCGGCGCTGCCTGAGCTCGCAGCACCCCGGGAGCATCGCGCCCATCCCGCAGGTGCCCGGGGAGGGGGAGCTCGGCCCAAATATCCCGGGGCTCCCTGGGTTTGGGGTTCTTTGGGAGGGATGTTTGGAGCCTGCAGGGCTCCAAAGCCGAGCCGCAGCTGGCCCTCGGGGGGACATCGGGGGGTCCCCGAGAGGTGTTTTTGGGGGATCCCAGTGTGGGTGGCGGCAGAGCCCCGGCGGGGGGACACCGGTTTTGGGGAGCCCCGGGAGAGCCGCGGCTGCCCTGAGCGGGAGCCCCGAGAGAGGAGAGCCCCAGAAGCCCCAGCGGGGAACCCGAGATGGGGGACCCCTGGCAGTGCCGGCACCCCGGCAATGGGGGGTGCTGGGGCTGGAGGGGCGGCATGGCCGGGAAAGGGGTGCGGGGCTCCCGGGGCCGCCAGGGGCTGCTCCCAGCAGGAGCCCAGTTGCTTCCCCCGTGTGCTTCCAGTTTCCTGGGCACTCCCAGTAGGAGCCCAGGCACTCCCAGTATGAGCCTGCTCCCTTCAGCTCACTCCCTGAAGGATATCCCTGTTGCTCCCAGTAGGAGCCCAGGCACTCCCAGTCATTCCCATTATGATGCAGTTTGTCCCCAGCACAGTCCCAGTTCCTCCCCGTTCCTCCCACTCTCACCAGTGTGTTCCCAGTTCTCCCAGTTGCCTCCAGCATAGTCCCAGTCACTCCCAGTGTGATCCCAGTATGAGTCCAGTATGATCCCAGTCTCCCCCAGCCGGGCCCCAGTCACTCACACTTGTCCCCAGTTGCCCCCAGCATGGTCCCACTTGCCCCCAGCACATTCCTAGTGGCTCCCAGTGTGGTCCCAGTCACCACCTGCATGGTCTAAGGAACTCCCAGTAAATCCCAGTTGATCTGAACGTTCTCATGGTCATAGTCAGGCCCTTCCAGTTACCTCAGTGTGGTTCAGCTGCCCCCAGTTTTATCCCAGTCACTGCCAGTACGTCCCAGTTGTCACCAGCATGCATCCTGTCATTCCCAGTTGCTCCCAGTTCTTTCCAGTGTGTGTGCAGTTGGCTCCCAGCATGGGCCTGGCAGCTCCCAGTAACCCCAGTCAGGGTCCATTGACACCTACTATAATCCCAGTCACTCCCAGTATGGTGCCAGTGCCCCCCAGTATGATCCCAGTTGTTCCTTGTCAATGCCAGCATGACCCCAGTAGCCTCCAGTATGATCCTCGTGACTCCCTGTCTTTACCAGTCTCTCCCAGTCACCTCCAGCATGATCCCAGTCACTCCCACTTCCTTCCAGTTGTTTTCAGCATGATTCCAGTTGCTCACAACCACTCCCACTCAATCCCACTGTGATTCCAGTCACGCTCTGTGTGATTCCAGTCTCACCCAGCATGGACCCAGCTGCTCCCACTGTCATCCCAGTATGATCCCAGTTGCTGCCAGAATAGTTCTAGTTGTTCCCAGCTCCTCCCAGTCTGATCCCAGTCGTCCCTAGAATAGTCCCAGTCCCTCTCAGCATGGTCCCTCTCACTCCCAGCTGTCCCCAGCATGGTCCCAGCTCTTCCCAGTGTGGTTCCAGTCCCCCATGTATGGTCACAGACACTCCCAGTATATCCCAGTTGGCTCAGTAAGGTTCTGGTTAGCTCAGAATGATCCCAGTCTTTCCCAGTTACTCCCAGTTGCTCCCAGCACGATCCCAGTTTCTGGCAGTTGCTCAAAGTGTGGTCCCAGTTGCTGCCAGTATGATCCCAGTTTCCCAGTTGTGGTCTCAGTCCCCTCAGCATGGTTCCAGTACCTTCCAGTTGATCCCAGTTGCTCCCAGTGTGTCCACATTTTCCTCCCAACATGGGCCCAGTAGCTCCCAGTAACCCCCAGTCAGGATCCATTCACACCTGCTGTAATCCCAGTGCCTCCCAGAGATGATCCCAGTTCCACCCAGTCACTCCCAGTATGGTTCCAGTCTCCCCCAGTATGACCCCAGTCACTCCCAGTCACTCCCAGTATGATTCCAGTCATTCCCAGAGTGACTCCCTGTCTCTCCCAGTGTGGGCCCAGTTACTCCCAGTCACCTCCAGCATGGTTCCGGTCACAGCCAGCACCTTTCCATTCACTCCCACTCTGGTTCCAGTAGGATATCAGTCACTCCTAAATATTCCCAGTACTATTCCAGTCACTCCCAGTGGGATCCCAGTCAGTTCCAGTATGAACCCAGCAAAGGCACAGCTGCTCCCATTATCATCCAGTGTAGTTCCAGTTGCTCCCATCTAGCCCCACTCTGGTTGCAGTGTCTCCCAGTAAATCCCAGTTGCCCCCAGCATGTTTCCAGTCACTCCCAGTTGTCCTCAGTTGCTTCCAGCCAGATCCCAGTTGCTCACAGCCACTCCTAGTTGCTCCAAGATCCAGTATGATCCCAGTATAATACCAGCATGGGCCTAGCCTCTCCCACTGTGATCCCAGTAGGATCCCAGTTGCCCCTAGCATAGTCCCAGTCACTCCCAGCGTTGTCCTAGTGTAAATCCAGTCACTCCCACTCGCTCCCATTTTCCCCCAACATGGGGTACCAGTTCTCCCCAGCATGGTCCCTGTTGTTCCCAGTGTGTTCCCAGTATGGTTATAGACACTCCCAGTATATTCCACTTTCCCTCAGCATGTCTGTAGTTATTCCCAGATACTCCCAGTGATCCCAGTAATGTGCTTGTTATCCCAGTATGATCTCAATCATACCCAGTATATCCCAGTTGTCTCCAGCCTGCATCCAGTCATTCCCAGTTCCTCCAGTTTGCTTGCAGCATGATCCCAGTTTCTCTCAGTTGCTCCCAGTAGCCCAAAGTGTGATCCCAGTTGCTCCCTTTCAACACCAAAATGAGCCCAGTAACCTCCAGTATGATCCTTGTCACATGCCAGCACTCCCAGTCTGGTCCCAGTCTAATCCCAGTTACTTCCAATTACTACCAGTATGGTCCCAGTTGCCTCCAGTTAGATCAACCCAGTCTGTCCCAGTATGATGCCATTTGCTCCCAGCATGCTCCCAGTTGCTCCCAGTCACCCCCAGTACAGGGATGATGTGCATGGTGTGTTCCCAGTCACTGTCAGACACTCCCAGTATTAGTCCAGTCCCTCCCAGTATGATCCAGAGATGACCCCAGTGTGCTCCCAGTCACTGCCAGTATGAACCAGTTGTGCCCCACATGGTGCCAGTTGCTCCCTTTCACCCTCACTTTTGTTCCAGTCACTCCCAGTCTCTCCCAGTGTACCCCAGTTCCTTCCAGCATATTCCCAGTCACTCCCAGTTCCTTCCAGCATGATTCCATTTCCTCACAACCACTCCCAGTCAGCCTCAGTGTAGTCGCACTCACTGCCAGTATGAACCCAGTCACTTCCAGCATGATCCCAGTTCATCCCAGTATAAGCCCAGTTGCTTCAAGTCACCCCCAGCATGCACCCAGTGACTCCCAGTTCCTCCCAGTTTTTCTTAGCATGATCCCAGTTGCTCATGGCTGCTCCCAGTCACCATCAGAATGATCCCAGTCACTCCCAGTATATCCCATTTCCCCCAGCATGGTGTCAGTTGCCCCCTGTAGGCTCCTACTCACTGCCAGTCTGATCCCAGTATGATCCCAGTCTCCCTCAGTGTGATCACAGTCTGCCCTGGCATGGGCCCAGCTGCTTCCAGTATGGTCCCAGTATGATCCCAGTACAAACCAGTCCCACCCAGTACTGCCATTCCTGGGATCCCCCAGCACTCTCTGCGTTCTCCCCTCTTGGATCTCCCGAGAGGAGCCCCGGGGGGTGGCAGTCCCCTGGCAGGGTCCCCAGCAAGGCCCAGTTTGGATGTGCAGCCCCCAGTTTTCCCAGTTTGCCTCTCCTTTGGCCCGGGCCGGGTTCCCCCTGCCCCCAGTGGGTGGGAGCAGCTGAGAGCCCCACGCTGCCCATCCCGACCTGTACTGGCTCCATCCCCGCTCCTGCCGCGGGCTGCCAGGGCTGCGGGAACGGGGCACCGAGGGTGTCACTGCTCCTGGGGGAGGAGGAGGAGGGATGAAGGAGGAGAGCCAGAAGGGATGAAAGTAGGGGAAGGAGGTGGGCTTCCCCGGTGAGGGGGAGCTCGTTCCAGATATTCTGGTGGTTCCCTGGGTTGGCTTTTTTGGGGGGACGTTTGGAAAATGAAGATTTCCAAAGCTGGGGGGAAAAGGCTCCTTGGGGGCACATTGAGGGTCCCGGTGGCGGCTGCCAGCAGAGGCAGCCTGGAGGAGCAGAGCACTGTGTCCCCCAGGAGCCCAAAGTGGGGAGCCCAGTGAGGGGGGAGCGCTGCCATCAGCGGGACCCTCAAGAGCCTGGAGAGGGGCAGGGGGGACTCCTTGGAGCCCCTGCAGCCCCAAGCAGAGAATAACGGGACCCCAGGATCCCAAAAGCCCCGGCATCCCTAAGTGGGCAGGTGGAAAGGGGGGGAACTTTTTGGATTGTTGGGACTCCCAGCAGCCTGGGGAGGGCGGGGACCAAGTAGACGGGGGACCCCCAATACAAACGTGACCCCCAGCATCTGGGACAGGGGGAGCCCCCAAACACCAAAGGGGAGAGACCAGCAGCAGGGATCTCCTGGGAGGCATTTTCAGGGCTGAATCTTGGTGTTTGGGAGGTTTTTATGGACCCCAGATGGCCGGTGACTTCTAGAGATGAACTTGGGCAGAGGGACCTTCAAACTCAATATGCTCATCCCTTGTTTTTCCCCAAACCAGGATTTCCCATTCCCAAACCTTGGCTGCATGGAGGAAGAGGCTGCAAGGAAGAGGAAGATGTCCCAGGACAACCAGGCAGGTGAGGAGGAAGTCACTTCCCTTTCTCCCTCTCTCCTGCTCCATCTCCCAGCCCAGCACGGCCCCCGGCTGCAGGACAGCCCCGCTGCCGACCCCGTCCTGCCGGGGGTGCACTGAGCCCCTTCCCTCTGGCATGGAGGCAAATCCCATCCTCTCCTTGTCCTTCCTCCCCCAGACAAGGAGCTGAGGATGGAGACCAGGGAGGACAAATCCCTGCGGCAGAACCTCGTGGAAGAGGCCATTTTGAGTGGCTCCATGGCACAGGAAACCAACGGGGAGGAAAAGCCCCGGAGATCCCGCAGGAGGAGGGGCTGCAAACCCAACCCAGGGTGCTCTGAGGAGGAAAGACCCACCCTGTGCCAGGAAGGTGGACAGAGCTTCAGCCAGAGCTTGGAGCTGGTGGTCCCTGAGCAGCTTAATGATGGGGAGAAGCCCTACAAGTGCTTGGAGTGTGGGAAGAGCTTCAGGAAGAGCAGCAACCTGCTGCACCACCAGATGATCCACACCAGGGAATGGCCCTACGAGTGTGGGAAGTGTGGGAAGGGCTTCAGCTGCAGCTCCAACCTCATCACTCACCAACGCATCCACACTGGGGAGAGGCCCTATGAGTGTGGGGAATGTGGGAAGGGCTTCAGCTGCAGCTCCCACCTCATCACCCACCAACGCATTCACACCGGGGAGAGGCCCTACGAGTGTCCCGAGTGTCAGAAGAGGTTTCACACCAGCTCCGGTCTCCTCAGGCACCAGCGGATTCACACGGATGAGAGGCCCTTCCGCTGCCCTGACTGCGGGAAGGGCTTCAAGCGCAAGTCCCACCTCGTCACCCACCAGCACATCCACACTGGGGAGAGGCCCTACGAGTGTGGGGAATGTGGGATGAGCTTCAGCTGCAGATCCTACTTGATCTGCCACCAGAGGGTCCACACTGGTGAACAGCCCTATAAATGTGAGGAATGTGGGAAGAGCTTCAGCCAGAGGTCCCCCTTGATCAGCCACAAGAGGATCCACACTGGGGAAAGACCATACAAATGTGGGGAATGTAAGATGACCTTCAGCCGAAGGTCCCACCTGATCATCCACCAAATGATCCACACTGGGGAGAGACCCTACGAATGTCCTGAGTGTCAGAAGAGGTTTCCGACCAGCTCTGATCTCCTTGTACATCAGCGGATTCACACGGATGAGAGGCCCTTCCGCTGCCCTGACTGCGGGAAGGGCTTCAAGCAAAACTCCAACCTCATCACCCACCGGCGCATGCACACTGGGGAGAGACCCTATGAGTGTCCCCAGTGTGGGAAGAGCTTCTCCAGGAGCTCTCACTTGACCAGACACCAACGGAGGCACCGGTAAGGGAAGCCTTCTGAGTGCCCCGACTGCAGGAAAAGTTTTGTGCCCTGCTCCAACTCCATCCCCCATGGGAGTACCCACGTTGAGCAGAGCCCTAGTGACCCCCATTTCCTGGGATCCCTGCTGAGAAGACACCTGGCTGGTGGTCTCCACGTCCTCTTGGATCCCCATAGGCACCTGGTGAACTCAGGGCAGGAACATCCATTGGGACTCTAATCAACATTGAAAATTAATTGGGAAGAGCTGATTCTTTGACTTTACACCCCAAAAAAATCTCACCTTTGCTGTCATTTTTTCTTCTGGTGGCATCAAGCAACAATGGATGATCTTGGAGATCTTTTCCTACCTGAATAATTTCCATGTTTATCCCATCAAAACACCTAGAATTGGGGTAAAAATAAAGAAATTAAGCAAAGCGATCTAAAGCTGAATCATTTTACTGGGATTTGAGCGTGAATTTGGGGTTCAGGGGAAGATTCAGGAGGATTTAGGTGTTCTGGGACCATCCAAGCCAAGGCACATGGCCATGCTCTTGTAGTTGTTCCAGCAGAATGTGTCCATCTGACCCCGTCTGTTCCCCAGGAATTCTGGTTGTCTGTCCCAGTCCCTGGCCTGGGTCTGCCCATCCAGGGTGTCCCCTCCAAAGTGCCCAAATCGCTGCTGAAGTGCCTGAGCTGCTCTGGGCTGTAAATGTTCCTGTCCACCGACCTCTCCTGGTCAGCTCCATGGAGGGCTGGGAGGGGTTTTAGGGACTCCTGGTGGGACTGAGAGAGGCTTTTGTGGCTCTTGAGGGCATTTGTGGTGCTGGGAGGGGGTTTGGGGGCCTGCTGGAGGTAACTGGGATATACTGGTAATGAGTGAGTTCATCCTGGGGGCAAGTGGAACCATACTGGGGTCTCTGGGGTTACTGGGAATGAGCATGCTGGGGTCAGCTGGGATATACTGGGAGTGTCTGGAACCATACTGGAGGAAACAACACTGGGAACAGCTGGGACCATGCTAGGGTCAACTGGAGGCAACTGGGATTAACTGTGTCTATACTGGGGGCCACTGAGATCATACTGGCAGTGTGTGGGACTGTGCTAGGGGTGACTGAGTGCAACTGGGATGACACTGAGGGGGATTAGGAGCATAGTGGGAGTGACCAGGAGCATGCTGAGGGCAGTTTGGACCAAGTTGAGGACAACTGGGATATACTGGGAGCAAATGGAAATGCACTGAGGGTGACTTGGAGTGGCTGTGGGCAACTGGAACCATGCTGGAAGCAACTGGGAGGAAGTGGGAGTGACTGGGAGCATGCTGGGATCAACTGGGATATACTGAGAGAGACTGGGAGTCACTGGGATCATACTGGGAGTGACAGGAACCACGGCAATGGCCTGGCTGGGTGATGTGGGGCCTCAGGGGGTGAAGGGAGCTCTGTGACACTGCGGGGCCTGATGGAACCAAGGGGACATTGTGACACTCTGAGCCTGGCCTGGCCGTAGGGTGTTTCGGGAGCCCCTGGGTGCCCAGGGCAGCAGAGCAGAGCCCCTGGCTCAGGGGCAGCAGCTCCCCGGGACACCCCGGGCGGGCGGCAGGGGATGCCCAGGGAGAAGAGGAAGCCAAGGCCCAGCACCCCAAGGGCGGCACCGGCTGAGGGACGGGGCAGGAGGGAGAGGCCACTGCTGGGACGGTGCCGGGGCTGCCCAGGACTGGGCCAAGGTTGTGTGACATCAGAGGGGGCTGTGTGACATCACAGCCATGGCTGAGACGTCACAGAGCTGGCTGAGTAACAGGTCAAAACTGGCTGTGAAACAGAGATTTTTGGAGTTCACTTGAGTTAACAAAATGAATTAAGCATTTATATTCTAGCTGGTAGAGTTATGTGTTAAATTTTACCCTTTCACTTAAGAAACCTCTGCCATGGTACAAAGGGCATAAGAAAATTCAAATATCTGAAGCTTCTTGCATAAAGAACAATACCAGAAAGGACCAAAGATGCAAAGAACCCAGATAAAGAGGTTCCTCTGTCTCCAAGCCCACCAAGACTGACAGACCTACTCAGATAAGCGCCAAAGGACCAAAAGCGCACGCGCAAAGGAGAAAAGTTCAAAAGTTCAGCCATGAAGAAGACCACAATCTTCAGCCTCAAGAGACCACCAAGAGATCCCGTATGACCATCATAGCAAACCACACGTGCCCAGAACGGCGCAGACCTATTTAGCATGAGAGGAGAGGACAGGCGGGGCCAAGGGTTGAATATGCATGGGAAAGTTGTGTAATGTATTGCATATGGAACACCTTTGTGAATAAAGTGTGGGTCAGACTGAGGCTCGGGGCACAAGTGTTTGGAGAGCTATCTCACTTGTGCCGGGCGCTGACAATACATACCCACTTCATAACTACCCCACGTTGTGGAGTCTATTTATTTATTCTGTGAATCACTTCAGCTGGCGACCACGAAGGAACAACCCTGCTCACCTGCAGGTCCGGTTGGGGGCAGATGCACTCAGGCCCCACAGGCCTTTTTCCCGGAGGGAGTCTGTGCCTCAGCTGTACACTGCGGGAAGCAGACCACGGCCCGTCGACAAGCGGATGGAAGCGGTATGTATTAATTTCTTTTCTTAAGGTTGGCACTGATAAGTCACATTAAGACTTTTTGCACGCAGTTTTGCCCAGGGCCTTGCAAGCCGAACGCCACCGGGGGTGAGACCGGTG
Source organism: Anomalospiza imberbis (assembly GCF_031753505.1). NCBI lineage: Eukaryota > Metazoa > Chordata > Aves > Passeriformes > Viduidae > Anomalospiza > Anomalospiza imberbis. The sequence continues at coordinate 9,286,193 of NC_089702.1, forward strand.
GTGGGAGAACCCCCCTGGCTGATAGTGCAGCTCGCGGAGGGAGAAATCGTGATTTCAGTGTGGTGTGTCCCAATTTCGGTGTGGTGTGTCTGTTACGTCCGGACGTGCATGCTTGTGTGTGTGTGTATGTGTGAATGAATGAAACAGTGAAGCGCAGCATGGCGTTACTAGGATACAAAGACGCGGTGCAGGAAAGCGCAGGTGCGAGGCAGCTCCCAGCTGGCACTGTCTGATAGAGCAGACAGGCACATTCGCCTGATAGAGCAGGCAATGCACACGCACGTCACAGGCTGTCTCTGGTGAGTGGGGGCAGCGCAGCGCGGAGCTTAAGTCAGGGCTTGCAAAAGCACTCTAGGCGCAGCCTAGCTGATAGCGCAGCGGGCGCGTGGGCACAAGCCGGGGTTTGAGGAGCTGCTTTGAACGCCGCTAGCTGATAGCGCAGCTAGTGGGAGCGTGGTACAAGTTGGGACTTGCAAGCACCACTTACAAGCATCGCTGGTTGGTAAAGGGTTTGCAAAAGTAGCCAGTGAACCCGGCTGGGCTAAGAGTTGAGTGTTTGTTGTGCGATAACACTGCCCTTTAGTGCTAAAAGCTGTCACTGGGAGATCCTTTGCATTATGGTGTTTGCTGCTAGGCTCTTATTACAAGTGAGAGGCGATCTACCCACAGTGGCTGCAAAACTTCAAGCCTGGGCTGAGAGAGCCCGGTCTTCGAGACAGGCTCTCCACAGGTGGTTTCATCTTGAACCAAGTCAGTCTCTTCATCCATCAGGGGACTGGGTAGTCATAGAACGGGAGGATGGAGGGAGACACAGAGTGTTCTTGGGAAGGATATACCAAAGTCCAACAAGTTGCTATCTAGCCTTTGACTGGGAACAACCGCCAGTTGAAAGGGCGCTTAGAAACCCCTTGAGGTGGGGTCTAGAAGGGGTAATCCCCTGTTTTGTGTGCGGACTGACAACCTTTTGCTGGAAGCCAGACTGGCACACAGCTTGGGTTCTCCTCCGATGCTTGAAATGTCAGAGGAGGTGGTATTTCATATAGGCGGAGATCCACGTGTCGTGCATGTAGCCCTCAATTACCGAGATACTATAACCCAGGGGTTGAACAATCAAGGTGTGAAATAGTGAATTTAATCTGTGGGAAAAGCCACCTAGTCCCCGAAGCCTGGGACGGGTTTGAAGAGGACTGGGAAAAAAAATAAAGGAGTAGCACAGCCTTGGGATTAAAAAGAAGAACTAAAGAAATTTGTTTTCTTTTCTTTCCTCCCCAGTGGTTTAGATTGGACCCTTAAGAGTTCGTAAATTTGTGTGGGACTGGGCAAACAACAAATTAATAAAAGTTAATGGTTAATTAATTTTTACAATAACATTTTAATATTAAAGGTAATTAATTGAAGTATTGTTGATTATTAATTTAGCTATTAATATTTAATTTGTTTATTTAAATAACTATAAATTAATATTAATATTTTAATTTAAATATTTGAGTAATTATTTTTTTAACTAAAAAAAATAAAAGGGGTTAATCAAATGTTGCTCCCATTGATGACCATTATATTGTCTAAAGGAGGAGGCAAGATAGCCTCCTACAGGTACATTCAAATATAATACCTTGTTACAACTAATGTTATTTAAGTGAGACCAGAAGAAACTACCCCAGCAGGCCTTCTAGTTGTAATTCTGAAGCTGGGAGAAATGAAGAAAGAATTAAAATTGCTAGTTGATAATGGGGCAACGTACTCAGTTCTAAATACAGCCTTGATGCCCATAAGAGAAAAATATGCTATAGTTATAACAGCGACTGGCCAAACAGAAAAGGCATTTTTCTTTAGGCCACTAAAATATAGCAGAGGGGGATCCACAAATTTCTATATATGACCAATTTCCCTGAGCCACTTTTGGGCAGAGATTGGCTGGGACAATTACATGCAACAATTACATTTAAAAATGGGGAGATGACTCTGGAGGTAAATGATCAAAAGTATGTAAAAATATTAAGTTTGATTTTAACCACTAGCTGCATCTAAGATTATTAAAAGAATGTCAATCTGATTTTAATACCCCTAGCCTACCAGTTCACAAACCTGATGGGTCATACCGGTTAGTACAGGATCTGCGAGCCCTGAACAATGTAACTGAGGATCTATATCCTGTAGTGGCCAATCCTTACACGTTATTAACTTGCTTAACACCCGAACTAACTTGGTTTACCGTTTTAGATTTAAAAGATGCCTTCTTTTGCCTTCCTATCCACGAAGCCAGCCGGAAAATTTTGCATTTAATTGGGAAAGTTCTAAAAGCGGGCTAAGAACTCAACTTAGATGGACCAGATTTCCACAAGGATTTAAAAATCTCACCCACTTTGTTTTCGAGAATAACTTGCAAAGGAATTAGAGACATGGGAAGCCCTCCAGAAGAAGGGAAGCTGCTACAGTATGTAGATGACATCCTGATAGCCACACAGACAAGGGAACCATGTGTGGCCTAGACGGTAAGCCTCTTGAACTTTCTGGAGCTCCAAGGGTACCGAGTATCAAAGAAGGGGCCCCTAAAAATTCTACTGGATTGAGGGATAAGAGTGCCCGAGAGTATCCAGGTTTCAAACCTGCTGGGTTGAGGGATTAAAATTCCAAAAGCATCCAGGGCTGAGCAAAATTCTGCCAGATTGAGGATATGCCCAAGAGCATCCAGAGTTGGACAACACAGCTAGATTGAGGGATATCCAAGAGCACCGGGACTAGCCAAATAACACCTAAAAGTCTGTTGATCTGGGTCACAAAGTCAGTGCTGGACAACGTACCCAGGGCCAAAGCCAGAAGGAGGCAATATGCCAGACCCCAAAACCTCAGACTGTAAAAGAACTACGAACTTTCCTGGGGATGACAAGGTGGTGCAAGTTATGGATCTATAACTATGGACTGTTTGTTAAGCCCTCATATGAACTGATTGCAACTGAAAGCAGGGACATCCAATGGACAAAGGAAACTACACAGGCTTTCAACCAACTCAGAAAAGTCTTCATGTCAGCACTGGCTCTGGGATTGCCAGACGTGAGTAAGCCTTTCCTTTTGTTCTCCCATGAGAAGCAAAGAATCACCTTGAGAATATTAGCGCAGGACCTTGGCCTGTACGAGAGAGCAGTTGCTTATTTCTCTAAGCAATTGGATGCAGCAGCTAAAGAGTGGCCTGGATGCCTCAGAGCTGTTGCAGTAGTCGTACTGAACATCCAAGAGGCACGTAAATTCACCCTGGGCCAGAAAATGACTGTGCTAATGTCTCAAACAGTGTCTGCAGTGCTAGAGGTGAAAAGCGGGCATTAGCTTTCCCCACAACGGTTCCTGAGATACCAAGCTATTATGGTGGAGCAAGATGATGTGGAGATAGTGGTGACTAACATTGTCAATCCAGCCTCCTTCCTCAGTGGAAACCAAGGGGAATCAGTGGAACATGACTTCCTGGAGACCATGGAAGCCACCTATTCCAGCCACCCTGATTTGAAGGACACCCCTCTCGAGAATGCAGATGTCTGGTTTACTGATGGAAGCAGTTATATCATCAGTGGAAAACGGCATGCCGGGTACACAATTACTGCCTGCAAGGAGGTAATAGAATCTGGGCCCCTGCTAACAAATACCTCTGCACAAAAAGCTGAGATAGTTGCTCTAACTTGGGCCTTATAATTGGCAAGAGGGAAAGAAATAAACATATACACGGACTCAAAGTATACATTTAGAGTAGTGCATACTCATGGAGCCATTTGGAAAGAGAGAGGACTACCGAACTCTCAAGGGAAAAACATTAAACATGCATCAGAAATACTGCGAGTTCTAGAAGCAGTCCAGTTGCCAGAGAAAGTAGCAATCATGCACATTAAGGCACATCAGAACATAAACTCACAATTGGAAGAAGAGAACGAGCTGGCGGATAGGGAAGCAAAAGAAGCGGCAAAAATTTAAGTAATAACTGAGGCAGCCCTGATTCCAGACGAACACATTTCCCTCAAAGGTAAGCCAAAATACAACAAATTAGGCAAAAATTAATCCATGAGCAAAAAAGAGACTATAACCAAGAGGGATGGGCCACCATAGAAGAGAAATTAGTTATACCCTTCTTTTATTATGGTCCCCTAATAAAGGAGGAACACCAGAAAAAAACATTGGGAAATTGATGCCCTATATAAATGTCTAAATAAAAAGATCATAACTAGACATTTACAAGCCACTATCACCCAAGTCACTTGACAATGTGACCTCTGCCTCCAGACCAACCCCAAAAATATTCCCAAACCAAAACTTGGCCAGATTGAGAAGCGTCATAAGCCTAGGCAACAATGGCAGATTGATTTCACAGAATTGCCCAGAAAAGTGGGGTATAAGTTTTTACTAGTATTAACAGATACCTTTTCAGGATGGCCAGAAGCATTCTCCACCAAGACCTCTAAAGCTCAAGAGGTAACTAAAGTATTGATACAAGAAATCATACCACGCTTTAGAGTCCTGGCCACAATCTCCTCAGACACGATCGCTCTAAATAAACAACTTAGAGCAATTGAAAAATATGTGGCCAGAACTCGGGGTACAGGGCTCGATGCACTAGTACAACCTGGAGACTATGTATGTGTTAAGTCTCTTACAGAGAAGGCCCTGGAACCACAATGAGAGAGATCGTACCAAGTGCTTCTTACTACCTTCACTGCAATCAAGATTAGAGGACAAAATGCTTGAATCCACCACAGCCGTGTTAAGAAAGCTCCAGAAGCCCCTTGGAGAATAACAGTGGGTGATAGTGAACTGAAACTAAAACTTACCCAGACAAAATGAATGTATCATGGTGGGTGAAGATTTCTGCTGATCTGTCAAGAATCATTCCAATTTTTCTATGTGCAACTTTATTAAGGTTACTAGGTGTGACTTTGTATATTCAGCACCAATCGTATCTCACCAGTTAATAAACACAAGTCAGAACTTATGGCATGCAGTATTTAGATGGTCACCAACTGCAACTGGGATCATAAACACTGTATGTCACCACATTATGGTGTTATTAATTTTAGTTTCGTAGCTCAGAATTTAGATCAGGACCCCGATAGTGAAAGAATTTAATATATTTTTAAGAAAAGGGGGGACTGAAATAGAGACTTTTGGAGTTCACTTGAGTTAACAAAATGAATTAAGCATTTAAATTTTAGCTTGTAAAATTATGTGTTGAATTTTAACCTTTTACTTAAGAAACCTATGCCATGGTACAAAGGGCATAGAAAAATGTACATTTCTGAAGCTTCTTGCATAAAAAACAATACCAGAGGGGACCAAGGATGCAAAGAACCCAGATAAAGAGGCTCCTCTGTCTCCAAGCCCACCAAGACTGACAGATGTACTCAGATAAGTGCCAAAGGACCAAAAGCGCACACGCAAAGGAGAAAAGTTCAAAAGTTCAGCCATGAAGAAGACCACAATCTTCAGCCTCAAGAGACCACCGAGAGATCCCGTATGACCATCACAGCAAACCACACGTGCCCAGAACGGCGCAGACCTCTTTAGCATGAGAGGAGAGGACAGGTGGGGCCAAGGGTTGAATACGCATGGGAAAGTTGTGTAATGTATTGCATATGGATGCCTTTGTGAATAAAGTGTGGGTCAGACTGAGGCTCGGGGCACAAGTTTTTGGAGAGCTATCTCCCTTGTGCCGGGCGCTGACAATACATAACCACTTCATAACTACCCCACGTTGTGGAGTCTATTTATTTATTCCCTGTATGGCTTCAAAGGCACCATGCTGGGCCCTGTTTCAGACTGGAGCAGAGCAGATGTTGATGGCACAGGAGCCCTGTGGGGCTGGCAGGGACCTGCAGCTTGCAAGGTGCTCTGCTCTCCCTCAGCTCCTCTCTGAGAGATCCAATCCCAGCTCGGCACCTCAGGGCACAAGTGGCACTGCCTGTTCATGGGCACACAGCTGATGTCTGCCTGGAAAGGGGCACCGGTTTTAATACTTGTACATTTCATAATATGCAAGCACATTTTGATTATCTAGGTAACTTGAGAACTTCAAGTAAATGGCAAAGTTTTCCCACCAGGAACAGGAATTTCTTGGAAGTATACTGATGGCAGAAGAAATACGGATCTTGCCTTCTACTTGCATCACCAATATTCTCTTTATTCTTTCCTTTCCCTCTTCCTTCAGGTGTTTCCACCTCTTCTGTTTAAATGGCCGTGCCTAAGGACATCTCTTCACTAGACCAACTGGATCTATGTCCTTCCTGTTATTCCCAGATTTCCTCATCTAGGTGCTCTCTGGCCATTCAATTGCCTCTCAACTAAACTGGCTTCATACTTCGAACATCAGGGAGTTGTCCAATCTTTCTGAAGTTCAAATAAATATCACATTAGTCAACATCTTCATTGTGTTTATATCCATCACAGAATTGCGTTTTCTTATGTCTTTGTCTAAAACTGTTCCTATACAGAAGTCCCTTGGGGATGGGGGACATGTCAGAAGCTGCTGGGACATCACAGAGAGCTGAGGGAAGAGCTGTGATGGTTATTAAACTGTTCAAATTTTCAACTTGTGTTTGTTGGCAAGAAACCTTTCTGTGCCTCTGAGTGTCACCATCCCTGAGCCCAAAGGACAGAAACCCAATGAGTTCTGGTTCCACTGCAGGGGCACTTGGACCTTGGCTCTGCACAGGAGAGCTCTTCATCCACTTTCCCTCTTTTCCTCCCTCTGGCCATGGAGGGAGCTCCTCACTTCAGCCTGTCACTTGTATGTGCAAAGAGCAAATCTGGGCAGAATCAGGGCAGGGAGGGTTTGGGGGGCCTTGGGATCTGTGCTGGGCACAGAAGGTGTTTTCCATTACTCTGAGACTGTCTGCTGTGCAAAGTGGATTTAATATCCAGCAGAGGAATTACTTTTGCATTTATGGAACTGTGCCTTCCCTTGGCTTTGTTGGCTGACAAGAAATGAACATCCCTCTGTGTCTCGGGCAGCTCCTTCTCCAAGGAAAGCAGGTGGGAGTGGGAGCCAAGGAGCTGAAACCTGCAGGTGCAGCCTGGGCTGGAGGGAGCTCAGATTTGCACCAGGCTGCTCTGAGTGACAGGGCTTGGATGGGGGAAATGGTGGGGTGGGGGTAGGGATAGAGTCAGATTGATTGTCAGCCATGAAGGGTCTTGATTTTCATATGTATTCAGACTGCATGAGGAGGTACTTGGATTCAGTGTCAATTGAAGATTGCACATATCAATGAATTAACAGGGAAAAAAACCTAAACAGGACCTAAAAAAAAGGTTTCTCACTGCCTGTGCAAATAAAATACATTCACTCCAACTACACTACTGGAATCTGCCTAATTAACCACAAAAGATTTGAAAACTTAAATCTAATTATTCCCATAGGCTTGGCTTGTTAAGGTGTTTGGAATGTTAATGAGCTCTGGGACACTGAATTGCTGAACTGAAGAGCTGGAGGCTGAAGAAGCCTCTGGAGCAGTAAAATTCAGCAGCAGCCTCCAAGTTGCTGAGGATGTCAGCAGCCCCCACTGAGGCCATCCCTGCCCAGAGACCGTGGGGGAATGGGCAGACAAGGAGAGCGTCCCTGGGGCTGGGGCAGCAGAACTCAGAGGCACCAGCAGCTCCAGCTGGGAAATGGAGTGTGGAATGGGGCTGTGAAAGCCCTGCCTGGGCTGTGCCAAGCAGGACACACAAGCCCTGACCCCCATCCCCCAAACAACTCTCTCAAGGAGACATTTAAGAGGAATTACAATTGTTTGTGTCCTCTGAGTTGGATGCACTGGAGAAATACCAAGGAGAGATTCTCAGGAACTCCAAACAACAAAACAGCATTTACTGGGAACTTTAGAAAATCAGGGAAACTTTGGCAGAAGGTTTAATATGACATTCCATCCACACAAAACACACCTCAAAGCATTAACTGGGCCCATTCAAATTTACAGACTCTAAGCCTGTTCAATTTTATCAAAATTTGCAAGAGGATATATATAGAAGAAGAAGACACAGAGAGAGAGAAAGACAAAAAAGATACACAGAAGCACACACAAAGCTAACAAATCCTGGATTTCAGTGGTGTTGAGATAGAAATTCCAAGAGGAAGTAGGATCAAGATGTGTGCTTGCCTTGTGCTCAGCCTTAAATACCCTTTGGTGTTCCTGGGCCCTTCCCCCAGGTGGGACTTGGGGTCATTTGGTCACTCAGGAGCTGGGCTGGGGGCTCCAGAGGTGGCTGTGGAGCATTGCCTGTGCTGTGCCAGGGACTGGCAGACACTGCTGGGCTGGGATAGAGGCCCTGGAGGGATTGGGGTTCAAGGGCAGGGCAGGGCTGGGGTTCCAGGGCAGGGCAAGTCTGGACCTGCCCCTTCCTCCCCCACACATGAAATGTTTCCAGCCAACAATCTCCTCCAGTCTGTCACAACAGGCACTGTTGGAGGTGAAATCCCAGTTTTGGTCACGGGCACCTGCAGGAGAAGGACAGCTCTTTTCCACATGAAGGAAAGCCCCAATTCTTGGCTCATTTCTGGTTTGATTGCCTGGATTCTGTTTGGTTTTGTTGTTGCTTTGTTTCCTTGGTGTGCCTGAAGTGTCCAGTCAGGAGCAGAGTGACTCTTGCCAAGGAACTTTGTGGTGCTGTCGCTTAATATTAAATCTGGTTTTTGCTGATCCCTTTCTGGGGATTTTTTCAGTGCTCTCAAGCCCTCGTTGGTAACAGGGTGAAGGAACCCTGGCCCAGGCTCTGGCCCTGGGGGACACGGGAACACTGCTGGGGGGTTCCTGTCCCCCTGTCCCACCCACCACAGCCCCAGCCCCCGTCCCCGTGTCAGGCTCTGGGGTCGATCTCGTGGAACATCCTCTGGGGGAGGCTGCGGCGCCGGGGGCGGGGGGACCTGGGGGGACAGGGGACCCCGCTGTGCACGAGCAGCGTTGGACTTCTCTGGGGGAACTGGGAGGGGGGGCTGGGGTGGAGTGACCTCCGCAGTGACCTCACACAGCCCCTGTGATGTCACACAGCCCCTGTGATGTCACACAGCTGCCCTGTGATGTCACACAGCCCACTCTGAGATGTAACAGGCCACCTGTGACTTCATACAGGTGCCCTGTGATGTCACAGCCTGCTCTTTGAGATCCCAGTCTGCTCTGTGATATCACAAAATCTGCCCTGTGATGTCACAGCCCAGCCTGTGATGTCACAGCCAGCCCTATGATGTCACAGCCACCTTTGTGATGTTATGCAGCCATGCTGTGATGTCACAGCCTGCTCTGTGATTTCAGAGTCAGCTCTGTGATGTCACAACCCACTCCGTATTGTCTCAGCCTTATCTGTGACATCACACAGCTGCTCTGTGATGTCACAGAGCCCTTTTCTATGATGGCAGAGTCTTCTCTGTGGCCTCACAGCCCATTCTGTGATGTCACACTGCCAGCCTGTAATGTCACAGCCGACTTTGTGGCATCACAACCTCCTCTGTGATGTCACAGCCTGCTCTGTGATGTCACAGCCTGCTCTGTGATGGCAGAACTCACTTAGCATGTCACACAGCACCTCTGTGGTCACACAGACCCACCGTGTGATGTCACAACACCTTCAGTGATGTGACACAGCCACCCTATAATGTCACAGCACACTCTTAGACCTCACAGCTTGCTCTGTGATGTCATACAGGCATGCTGTGATGTCACAGCCTGCTCTGTGATGTCACATAATAAATCAGTGATGTCACAGCCAACTATATGATGTCACAACCTGGTCTGTGATGTCACAAAATCACAGAATCACAGAATCACAGAATTACTGCATTGGAAGAGACCTTTAAGATCATCAAGTCCAACACCTGCTCTAACACCACCTCAGCTAAACCATGGCACTGAGTGCCACATCCAGTCTTTTTTTAAACACAGCCCATGATGGTGACTCCACCACCTCCCTGGACAGACAATTCCAGTAATTTATCACCCTTTCCATAGAAAACCTTTTTCCTAATATCCGACCTAAATTTCCCTTGGTGCAGCTTAAGACAGTGTCCCCTGGTTCTGTCAGTTGCTGTGAGGAGAGAGACTGACCCCCACCTGACTGCAGCCACCTTTCAGGGAGTGTAGAGAGTGATAAGGTCACCTCTGAGTCTTTTCCAAGTGAAACAACCCCAGCTCCCTCAGTCGTTCCTCATAGGACTTGTGTTTCAGGCCCCTCACCAGCCTTGTTGCCCTTCTCTGAACACGCTCCAGCCCCTCCAAGTCCTTCCCAAACTGGGGAGCCCAGAACTGGACACAGCACTCAAGGTATGGTGCCAGTACAGGAGAATGCCAAGTACACCAGTGCCAAGTACAGGGCAAGAATCACTGCCCTGCTCCTGCTGGCCACACCATTCCTGATCCAGGCCAGGAGCCATTGGCCTTCTTGGCCACGTGGGCACACTGCTGGCTCATGTTCAGCCTGCTGACGACCAGTGCCCCCAGGTGCCTTTCTGCCTGGGCACTGTCCAGCCACACCGTCCCCAGCCTATAGCAGTGCAGGGGGTTATTGCGGCCAAAATGCAGGACTGGGTACATGGACTTATTGAACTTCATCTTATTGGACTCTGTCCATCCATCCAATTGTTCCCGGTGTCCCTGCAGAGCGCTCCTGCCTTCCAACAGATGGACACATGCTCCCAGCTTAGTGTCGTCTACAGATTTACTAATGAAAGCCTCAATCCCCTCATCCACATGGTCAATAAAAATATTGAACAGAGCTGGCCCAGCACAGAGCCCTGAGGGACAGCACTGGTGACTGTCCCCAGCTGGATGCAGCACCGCTCACCACCACTCTCTGGGCCGGCCATCCAGCCAGTTCTGAACCCAGCACAGAGTGCTCCTGGCCCAGCCGTGGGCTGCAGCTTTTCCAGGAGTGTGCTGTGGGAGACAGTGTCAAAGGCTTGCTGGACTCCAAATAGACAACATCCACAGCCTTTCCTGCATCCACCAGGAGGGTCACCTGGTCATGAATGGAGACCAGGTTGGTCAAACACGACCTAGCCCTCCTAAACTCCTGCTGGCTGGGTCTGACACCCTGGCCATCTGTCACAATCTGCTTGTGCGGGGTGTCGTGATGGTTTTTTTCACCAATCCCAAAAGTGCAATAAGGCAAACAAGGGACTATTAGTTAATCACAACAAATGCATCTTTATTAAGGGCCAAAACAGTAAATGCGATAGTGGGGATCAGAAAGGAGATAAAAGGATAGAGAGAGAGAGAGAGAGAGAGAGAGAAGAGGGGGATGGGAATAGCTATCAACACAGGCGAGATCCTCAGTGGTCTGGACGATGGGGATCCGTCTATCATGTTGGGGAAGTCTCCCAAGTTTTGGTCAACTCAGGGGTCCAGTTATAGTCCACAGAGGAAAAAGGGGGGAACATGCCGGACAATGAGAGTCCATTGTGATTGCTGCGGGGGAACAGGTAAGTCCACTGAAACCACAAAGGCAGGATGAACACAATGAAGAATAAGTCCATTGAAATTACTGAAGAAGAACAGGTCATGTCATTAGTGGTTTCCCCACTCCCTGTGGTAGGGGTCTCAGTCTCAGTCCTTAGGAGGAGGGTTCTCAATCTCCGTCCGTCTGTCACAGTGGTAACGGGGCAGATGAGAGGTCTTCAGTGAGAGATCATTAGGGTCACCCCAAAAGTTCATTCAGCTTCAAAAGGAGAGTGGGCAAATATGCAGTAAGCCGTTCCTTGCGTTCCTTGCCGATTCCTTGGCAATCGGAATTGCCAAGTCCTTGCCGATTCCTTGCCAAGTCCTTGCCAACTCCTTTCCAAGTTCTTGCCAGGCCTTGTTCGGAACAGCTAACGTAACGGTACAGCAACTGCACCTGCACTGCCGCTCTCTCCAAGCCGGTACTGTAGTGGGGGAAGGGGTTTCTCCTCATGGCAAACGGTAGGCAAATGTGGGGGCTTCAGACGGCCTCTTACACCTTCCCCGAGCTGTCTGCAGAGGAATCCACATCAGCCCAGGCTGGGCTGGTCAGTGGCCAGTCAGTTCCATTGACTGGACGCGGCTCTGGACACTTCCCTTGGAGCAACTCCAGGGAGGGAACACTGGGGCTGTCACTGCTGGGGTGTCACAGGCAGGGGAATGCTGGGGCTGTCACTCTGGGGTGTCACAGACAGGGGAACGCTGGGGCTGTCACCGCTGGGGTGTCACAGGCAGGGGAACGCTGGGGCTGTCACTCTGGGGTGTCACAGACAGGGGAATGCTGGGGCTGTCACTGCTGGGGTGTCACAGACAGGGGAACGCTGGGGCTCTCACTCTGGGGTGTCACAGACAGAGGAATGCTGGGGCTGCCAGCACTGGGGTGTCACAGACAGAGGAATGCTGGGGTTGCCCCACTCCTGCCCTGTCCCCAGCAGGTCTGCCAGTGCCTCGAAGGGACACAAAGGCTGATCCAAAGGGTGAGAATTGCAGAAGGGGCTGAGCTGGGAGGGACCCATTGGGATCATCAACCCCCAGCCCTGCACAGACACCCCAACAATCGCAGCCTGTGCAGCCCTGGGAGCGGGGTCCAAAGGCTCCTGGAGCTGGCAGCCTCAGGGCTGTGCCCATTCCCTGGGGAGCCTGGGCAGTGCCTGAGCCCCCTCTGGGGGAAGAAGCTTTTGCTGATCTCCAGCCCAGCCATGCTCTGGCCCAGCACCAGCCGTTCCCTTGGGTCCTGTGCCTGCTCACCTGGGCAGAGATCAGAGCTTGCCCACAGAAGCTGTGGCTGCCCCTGGATCCCTGGCAGTTTCCAAGGCCAGGATGGACAGGGCTTGGAGCAGGCTGGGCTAGTGGAAGGGGGCATGGAATGAGATGAACTTGAAGGTCTCTTCCAAGCCAAGCCCTTCTGTGATTCTGTGATTTTGGGGGAGATGCTGAAGCTCGGTCTCGGCTTTATCTCACCCAGAGTCTGGACCCACCAGCAGCCATGGATGGGATCATCTCCTCCTCCCTCTCCCTGTGGCTGGAACTCACCCAACAGCAGCAACTGAATAATGTCCCTCACGGGGCAGTGAGTGCCAGAAAGGAGCATTGCTCCCTGGGGAAACACAATGTCCTTGGACTTCAGCAGAGCGTTGAAATGGGCCCCCTCGAGCACCTTAGCCCCACTGAAATCTTCTCTTACTGGACTTGGCCCCAGAGATCTCCCAGAGCAGCTGCAGAGGAGTCGCTGTCAGGAGGAGGGACGTGTATCAAAGGCTGATGGAGATCAAAACAAGCCCTGGCACCATTCCACATTTTTGTTTGTCACTGGGAAATAAATACAGATGTCCGCATGCCACAATCTCAGTCTCTCCAGGGTTCCTGTGTTTGGTTTTATCCCCTGGTATGGAGACACAGGAGCTCTCCCAGCTGCACAGGCTGTCAGGAATCCCTTCCTGAGCTTGACACCCTTGGAGAGGGTGAACAAGGAGGTTCCTTGCTGCAGGAGACTGTGTGGGTTTTGGAAACAGGCCAGACCTGGAGAAGGCTCCTTCTTACAGCCCCTCAGCACCTGGTAATCCCATGTCTTTATTTGTGTGACTGTCTTGTCAGGGTAGGGAGAGGGGAGAGAGGAGCCTCCTTTGGGTAGGGAGAGGAGACAGAGACACCAAAAGCAGGAGTCCCAAAGGGATCTGGGCAGGCCTGGATCCAATGGCTGCAGTAGGTGTGCCATTCCTAAATCCAGTTTGGGAGAGTCACGGCCATGTTGCTATGTAAGCTCTGAGGTATCTGCTGGTGGGAGATTCTCAGGTTTGTCCTGTTTGCATCCCCAGTTCCTGCAGAGCCGGTGTTAAACAGTGCCAGGGGATGCTCCTGGCACTGACCCTGGCATGGCTCAGGGTTCAGGTTTCCTCCATCAGTCCCACTTCAGAGCTTCACTCTGATGGGAAAGTTTTAGTGGGTCAGGTACAGCACAGTCCAGAGAACTGGAGAATGGTTTTATGTTGGTAATTCTGGGAATGGGTTTCTCTGGCAGGATGCTGGACACCAGGGATTTCTGCCCTCCTTTCTCAGAAGAGTTTGGGTTTCTTGTGTTAGTGTTGTTCCACAGCTTCCACCATCCCTACTCCTTTCATTGACACTTCCCCAGCTTCCCAGTGTCCTTTCTGAGGGACAAGAAAGGAACATTGAGGGTGGTAAGTGGTGGCTGCCTCGGACTCCAGCTGCTCCTGGAGTTCCAGCATGGCTGGCACAGCCGCTCTCAGTGGGGCTGGGACTTGGTTCAGGCTCCCACAGGCCCTGTCAGTGGCCACTCCCCACTGGGCTCACACTCTGGCCACGTGGGGCTGCTGAAAGGTCAGCGGGTCTGGCTGAGCACTCCCAGCTCTGCAGTTCCTGACTCACCCCAGGGATGGGGTCCCGCAGCCCCGGTCGGTGCCGTGTTGCCAACGGGGCCCTGTTTTGGGGTGGCCATCGGTCCCTGCTGTTCCTCCACCCTCAGCAGCCCCACAGCAGAAGGGTCCTCTGGGAGCCCCGACAAGGGATTCAGCTGTGGAATTCCCTCTGTCTCCACAGCAGCTCTCCCAAAAGTCCTTTGGGCGCCCTGGAATACTGTCTCCTGAGGTGATCCACGCCAGGGAGTCCCGGGGCCTCTGGGCCAGTCCCAGTGGGGTGTTTTTGCCATTCCCAGTCGTGGTCACTTCAGCTTCTGATGTGCCTAGGCCTGAGTGGCAGGCCTCAGCCAGAGCTGGCTTACAGGATGAGCTCTGGGCATTGTGTGACTAACACCATCAGTTTTAGTTAGCTAAAAATGGATGACCCAGTTGCTTTTTCCAGCTCTTTAACACCAAACGGGCTGCTTTAGAAACTGTCACATAATCTTGTGCAGTTACCTGCAAGAAATGTATCATTTTAAGAAAAGTTCCCAACGGACATGACTGGAGGCTTGTAGGATATTTTAGGGGAAACCGTCCAAGCCAGGGACTGGGCTCTGGCCAAGTCCTGGGCTCTACAGGTCAGCAAAAGTGCTGTGAGACCCAGGAGTTTATGTGCTAAAAATATCATCAAGTCACTTTGACTTTTCTGATTTGGGTCTATAAAAGCTGGACCCACTTTTGGAGCAAATTTGGAGACCTCACCTACAGGTGGATGCAACATATTTGATTTTCCCAGTTGCTTGGAAGGGTTCTCCAGGTCCTCACTCTGAAAAGGAACTCCCCAGCGACTGCAGATTCTGGATGATGGTAAAGTATTTAGGAAATTGGGGATGTATCATCTCAATCTCTATTCTTTCTCTCCTGTAATAATGGTTAGGTGTCGGAGTCCAGAACATCCCTTTGGCTGCTCTGGATGCCTCGAGACCCTGGCAGGGGGCTCAGGGACATTGGCAGCAACTCAAATACACCCGTGGCTTCGATTTTAGCCCATGGGAGAGGCTGCCAACCTTATATGAGGAATTACAAGCCAAAAGGACTTGAGTAGTGTAATAAGGGAATTGAGACAGGGTGAAAAAGTAGAATTTTGGGGTTTTTTAGAATGTAATTCAGGGGTACAAGATGGAGGAATGTGGGCGTGCCCTAGCCTTTTCTTCCTTCTTCTTGTCCTCCATGTCTCGGTGTGATGGTGACACTTTTCAATTGGTTTAGGATAGGGACACACTGTCCAACATAGATTTTAGGTATTGGTACAGGAACTGTAAACATGGTACACGTAATTTTGAGTATATAATGTGGGAGACGCCCAGGGCTCGCGGCAGACTGCCATGGCTTCTGTACTAGCTGGACCTTGTCACGTCAGAAAGAAAATATTTTAAATAAGAAGAAATAAACAACCTTGAAAACTCAGCTTCACGCCCTCCAGATGTCTTCTTTGGCTGCCAGGTTAGGGAAAAGGGACTTTCACACTGTTGGGGTTTTGCCAACCCGACCCCAACACTGTGTCACAACGGACCTTTGGTTCCATGATGCCCCATAGTATCTCAATGGCATCCTTGGTTCCACGGTGTCAGAATGGCCCCTTCATCCCATGGACACCCACATTGTTCACTGTAGTCCTCTTGATTCCACGAGGCCCTGCCATGCTCTAATGGCCCCTTGGTTCCAGTGGGTCCAAAGTATCAGAACAGTCTCCATTGTTCCATGAAGCCCTGAATAGTCATTGTGCCTCCCTTGATTCCACAGGGCCCCTCAGTGTAACAATGGACCATTTGTTCCATGAGGTTCTGCAGTAGAACACGGTCACCTTGGTTTCGTGAGGTCCCACAGTGTCACAATAGACCCATGGCTCCACGAGGCCTTGCTGTGTCAGAATGGCCCCTTGGTTCCAAGAGGTTTCTCAGTGTCACAATGGTCTCCTTGGATCCGCAGTATCACAATGGACCATTGGTTCAGTGCGGCCCCAGTGTGCCAAAATGGATTTTAGTTCCATGGGGTTCCGCTGTGTCACCATGGACCCTTTGTTCCATGAGTTTGCTCAGTGTCACAGCTGACTCCTTGGTTCTGTGAGGCCCCGCTGCCACCAAATCTCTGAAATATCAGAATGAGGCTCCTTAACACTCATTTGCTATTTCAGAGGGTATCATTTATTCAGGCCTGAGGTCTAACATGGGATAACTCCTAACCTGACGTGGACATGTAATTCTACCGGTGTGTTGCTCATCTACAGTCGCTAAATGCCAATCACAATTTACCCATTTCCATAAATCCCACCCCAAGTTCCCAGATTCAGTCCTTGTTTTCTCTATCACTGCACCCTTGAGCCAGATGTCTTCTCTTCCAGCCATCCTTGCTGGGAAAGCAGCCCCTGCATGCCTTGTTCCTGTGCTGAAAGTTCACAGGCACGGTAAAAATTGAATGAACCCTTTGGGTCTCAAGGCCAAGGCTTTGTGTGGCCAGGCAGGGGCAGGCAGGAGGCAGAGCTGTCAGCAAAGGAAGGGGCCAGCGAGGTGGGGCAGCCGGGGGATGACGACAGCCTGCAGGGACAGAGGCCAGGGCAGGGACACCGCAGGACAGCCTGGGCTGCACAGGGCACAGGGATGTGCAGCAGCTGCAAGGCCCTGACAGAGCCAACCTGTGCAGCCCTTTGGCCATGGCTGCTGGCCCTGGGCCTGAGGCCACGAGGGGACAAGTGACCCTTGCAGCCCTGGGCCCTCATTGCCTCCCTGTCCCTGCTCAGCAGCCTGGCAGGGGCCGCCCCATGGTCCTGCCCTTGGCATTGCACATCCCCTCATCCCAGTGCCCATCCCGGGAAGAGCCCTGAGCAATGAGGGAGGGACAGGATCTGCCTTGCCAAGGGCTGTGGTTCAGGACTTTGCCCTTTGCATTCCTGAGACACATCCAGGTTTGCTCAGCACCAGAGACACCTTTGCCTTGTTTGTCCCTACCTGTCATCAGTGCCTCCAGTGTTCTGCTCTAACTGGAACCTGGGGACACTTTGATATGAATTGTGTCCTTGAGTGGAACCCATTAACAGTTAAAGAAGCTTTGGACTTTGAATCTGACTTTGAGTTCTTGAGAAGTTCTTTGAGCACACTCTGAGGTCTGGGTCCGATGCAAAGAGCACCAAAGCCCCAGAGGGTCATTAACGTCCTGGTGCTGTGTCTGTGCGGCTGAGCTGGGCCAGGCTCCTGGCCCAGAGGCAGCTCCTGGCAAGGGCAGCGCTGCAGAGAGACAGCTGTGGCCAGGAGCAGCTCCTGTGCACAGCCCAGCAGGGCTGGGGCACTGCCAGGGCATCGCAGGGACACGAGCAGGGCGCAGACAGAGCTCACAGGGGCTCAGCACTGGCAGGGGCTGTGGGGTGTCCCAGAGGGGGCTGTGTCACAGCAGCACCTCTGTGGCTGTGTCACGGAGGCACAGAGCAGCTGTGATGTCAGAGAGGGGCTGTGTGACAGCACAGCGTGGGTTGTGTGAGGTCACAGATTGGGCTATGACATCACAGAGCGTGTTGTGTGAGGTCATCAAGCAGCTATGGCATCATAAAGGGGATTCTGTGACATCACAGAGCAGGCTGTGACATCATGGCATGGCTGTGAGGTCAAAGTGTGTGCTGTGACATTACAAAGTGGCAGCATGACATCACAGGGAGGGTTTTGTGACATCACTGAGGGGCTTGTGACATCACACAGCAGGGTGTGACATCATAGTGTGAGGCCATAGGGCAGACTCTGCCGTCATGTAGAGAGTGGCTCTGTGACATCAGAGTGTGGGTTGTGACATCACAAAGTTGGCTGTGTAACATCATAGAGCAGGCTATGACATCATGGAACAGACTGTGATGTCACAGGGTGACTGTGACATCATAGAACTGACTATGACATCACAGGGTGAATTTCTGACATCACAGAATCTTCTG
Organism: Anomalospiza imberbis; assembly: GCF_031753505.1. NCBI lineage: Eukaryota > Metazoa > Chordata > Aves > Passeriformes > Viduidae > Anomalospiza > Anomalospiza imberbis. Next base: position 9,304,477 of record NC_089702.1, read on the forward strand.
TGACATCTCAGCACAGCTGTATGACTTTGCAGAGTTGTGACATGACAAGGGAGCTATGTGGCATCCAAGAGTGGGTTGTGATGTCACAGGGGCTGTGTGAGGTCACTGGGGAGGTGACTCTGCCCCAGCCCCCCTCCCAGTTCCCCCAGAGAAGTCCAACGCTGCTCGTGCACAGCGGGGTCCCCTGTCCCCCCGGGTCCCCCCGCCCCTGGCGCTGCAGCCTCCCCCAGAGGATGTTCCACAAGATCGACCCCAGAGCCTGACACAGGGCCATGGGGGGTGGGACAGGGGACAGGGCCCCCCCGGCAGCGTCCCCGTGTCCCCCAGGGCCAGAGCCTGGGCCAGGGCTCCTTCACCCTGTTACCAACGAGGGCTTGAGAGCGCTGAAAAAATCCCCAGCAAGGGAGCAGCAAAAACCAGATTTAATATTGAGCAACAGCACCACAAAGTTCCTTGGCAAGAGTCACTCTGCTCCTGACTGGACACTTCAGGCACACCAAGGAAACAAAGCAACAACAAAACCAAACAGAATCCAGGCAATCAAACCAGAAATGAGCCAAGAATTGGGGCTTTCCTTCATGTGGAAAAGAGCTGTCCTTCTCCTGCAGGTGCCCGTGACCAAAACTGGGATTTCACCTCCAACAGTGCCTGTTGTGACAGACTGGAGGAGATTGTTGGCTGGAAACATTTCATGTGTGGGGGAGGAAGGGGCAGGTCCAGCCTTGCCCTGCCCTGGAACCCCAGCCCTGCCCTGCCCTGGAACCCCAATCCCCCCAGAGCCTCTATCCCAGCCCAGCAGTGTCTGCCAGTCCCTGGCACAGCACAGGCAATGCTCCACAGCCACCTCTGGAGCCCCCAGCCCAGCTCCTGAGTGACCAAATGACCCCAAGTCCCACCTGGGGGAAGGGCCCAGGTACACCAAGGGGTATTTAAGGCTGAGCACAAGGCAAGCACACATCTTGATCCTACTTCCTCTTGGAATTTCTATCTCAACACCACTGAAATCCAGGATTTGTTAGCTTTGTGTGTGCTTCTGTGTATCTTTTTTGTCTTTCTCTCTCTCTGTGTCTTCTTCTTCTATATATATCCTCTTGCAAATTTTGATAAAATTGAACAGGCTTAGAGTCTGTAAATTTGAATGGGCCCAGTTAATGCTTTGAGGTGTGTTTTGTGTGGATGGAATGTCATATTAAACCTTCTGCCAAAGTTTCCCTGATTTTCTAAAGTTCCCAGTAAATGCTGTTTTGTTGTTTGGAGTTCCTGAGAATCTCTCCTTGGTATTTCTCCAGTGCATCCAACTCAGAGGACACAAACAATTGTAATTCCTCTTAAATGTCTCCTTGAGAGAGTTGTTTGGGGGATGGGGGTCAGGGCTTGTGTGTCCTGCTTGGCACAGCCCAGGCAGGGCTTTCACAGCCCCATTCCACACTCCATTTCCCAGCTGGAGCCGCTGGTGCCTCTGAGTTCTGCTGCCCCAGCCCCAGGGACGCTCTCCTTGTCTGCCCATTCCCCCACGGTCTCTGGGCAGGGATGGCCTCAGTGGGGGCTGCTGACAGCCTCAGCAACTTGGAGGCTGCTGCTGAATTTTACTGCTCCAGAGGCTTCTTCAGCCTCCAGCTCTTCAGTTCAGCAATTCAGTGCCCCAGGGCTCATTAACATTCAGAACATCTTAACAAGCCAAGCCTATGGGAATAATTAGATTTAAGTTTTCAAATCTTTTGTGGTTAATTAGGCAGATTCCAGTAGTGTAGTTGGAGTGAATGTATTTTATTTGCACAGGCAGTGAGAAAAGTTTTTTTAGGTCCTGTTTAGGTTTTTTTCCCTGTTAATTCATTCATATGTGCAATCTCCAATTGACACTGAATCCAAGTACCTCCTCATGCAGTCTGAATACATATGAAAATCAAGACCCTTCATGGCTGACAATCAATCTGACTCTATCCCTACCCCCACCCCACCATTTCCCCCATCCAAGCCCTGTCACTCAGAGCAGCCTGGTGCAAATCTGAGCTCCCTCCAGCCCAGGCTGCACCTGCAGGTTTCAGCTCCTTGGCTCCAACTCCCACCTGCTTTCCTTGGAGAAGGAATATTCTAAAATATTAGGGAATCCTGATTTCTTCACCAAAGTTAAGTTTAGAAACCACTTCCCTCCAAAACCCTGCTCAATTTTTGTACAGAGAACCTAATGACAACCTGACACACGATTGCTTAAAAGTTATTGAGGAACAGACAAAGATAAGGCCTGATTTGGAGGAAGAGGAACTAGAAAATGGTGAAAAATTATTTGTGGATGGGTCGTCTACAGTAATAGATGGAAAAAGAAAATCAGGTTATGCAGTAATCGATGGGAAAACCCTGAAGGTAATAGAATCAAGGCCATTAAACTCTGGATGGTCAGCACAGGCTTGTGAGTTATATGCAGTATTACGGGCCTTAGAACTGTTAAAAGGAAAGGTTGGAACCATTTATACAGACTCAAAATATGCTTATGGGGTAATACATACATTTGGAAAGATACGGGAAGAAAGGGGCTTGATTAATTCACAGGGAAAGGGATTAATTCATGAGGACCTAATTAGGAGAATACTGCAAGCTCGAAGATTGCCTGAAGGTATTGCTGTAGTCCATGTAAAAGGCCACCAGAGGGGGATACGTGACCAAGTAAGGGGAAACAATGTAGCTGATCAAGAGGCAAAGAATGCGGCTCTTAGAGTATTAAAAGAAACTATAATCACCAAAGGGTTAGAGAAAACTGCCCCGATTGTGGAGCTGATTTAGAGAGCGAACCTTGCTACGACTGTGGGAAAGAATTTGGGATGGACGGAATAACTTGTGCTTGCGAGAACCCCAACAAGAAGTATTGTATACTACATGGACCAATTCAGATATTCGTGTTCACCGAAAAGGAGCGGGAAAAACTAAGAGAAATGGGAATCATAGAAAAGGGAAATAGAAAAGAATTACCAGATGGCCGTGAGGTACTCCTGAAGTCAGTGGCTCGGAAGATCCTGGAAGCAATTCACACAAAAACACACTGGGGTACCCAGGCATTAATAGATCAGTTTGCGATTAAATACACTTGTATTGGGATGCACACCTTAGCTAAACAAATAACACAACAATGCCTAACCTGTCAACAGGTCAATAAGAGTCAATGGAGACAAAGAAAGAGGGGGAAGGGCATTGGCACATAGACCATTTTCCCACATTCAAATCGATTTTACTGATTTGCCTAAGGTAGGAAGGTATAAACACCTATTAGTGATAATAGATCACTTGACTCACTTTGTAGAGGCATTCCCTACCTCCAGGGCAACTGCACAAACAGTAGTAAAAATACTATTAGAAGAGATAACCCCCCCCCCCCCCCTCCCCGCTATGGATTAGCTGAAGCAATAGACTCAGATAGATGTCCACACTTTGCCTCCAAAATAATTAAAGAAGTAGTTACAGCTCTAGGAACAAAGTGGCAATATCATACTCCCAGCATCCACAGAGCTCTGGTAAAGTGGAAAGGGTAAACGGGGAAATTAAGAAACAACTAACCAAATTAATGTATGAAACTCAGTTATCTTGGGTAAAATGTTTACCTTTAGCCTTGTTAAATATACGTACCCAGCCCAGAACTGATATGGGAATTTCTCCGTTTGAAATGCTTTATGGAATGCCTTATGACCTGGATTGTCCCATAGATCACCCTGAAATAAGTAATCAACAGATTAACCAATATGTTGTGCAGGTCATGAAAGCTCAGAAGGGGCTTAGAATAACTGGATTACTAGTGCAATTTAGACCTAGCAATCCATGATGTAAAACCAGGTGATAGGGTGTTAATAAGAACCTGGAAGGAAGCCTCACTGACTCCAAATTGGGAAGGCCACTATGTTGTTTTACTCACTACAGAAACTGCAGTCAGAACTGCTGAGAAGGGGTGGACACATGCGAGCCGAATAAAGGGACTGATTACTGCTGCTGCCAAAGACCTCTGGAGAATAACCAGCCAACCTGGGAACCTGAAAGTCACACTTAAACGGACTTGATGGACTCAGTAAGAATTGTGCAAACTAGTTGGTATAGCGAGATATTCGACTATGGATATCCTATAACTGATGATTTTAGAGTATACTGTACAAATCAGGATTGCGATTGTTACCCATTTGTATGCTACATTTGGGAAGTTTGCCAGGAACGGTGGTGGGTCCATAGTCATAGAGGCACTCCTCCTAGGGGTATTTGTAAAGAGTGTTATAAATTAGAAAGATAATTGACAGAGTTAGTCTTAAGGATTGGAGAAGAGAACGGGACCCTACCAAGGGAATCCCCGGAGTGGTGGGAGGTGTTTACTAAAGGGGCTAGGCCTAAAAATTGTTGTTTCCACTCCAACGAACCAGTTCCCCTAATTGTTCAAATTATAAAAGGGAGTTGTCGGAAAACTATACCTGAGATTCAGTGTGGCTCACCACAAGTGAAGGATAAAAAATGGGAATCACTCAAAAAGAGGCAACAAAAACAGAGTAAGGGTACTCCTGAAGAATATCCTTGCTGCCGAGAAGATGGTACACCTCACGGCTCAAAGCAACCGAGTCGGTGAGCGAGGCAGAGGGATAAGAAACAGTGGAGGAAAGAGCCCTCAAACTGGGACAATTCAAAGGTATTTCAAGAACTGCCTCAAGGATACTAATCTCCCAGGAGTAAAGGTGAGCCCGACAATAACATTTCAAAACAAATATTGAGTACGGGAAGACAATATTTATCAAACCCCCGGGTGGTTTGGACTCCACCCTTACTGGCAAACTATCTTCATTTTGGGCATGTTCTGTAAATTGTCACAAGGAGAAAATATTCACCAGCCATATACTTGGACTCTGACCAAAATAGACAAAGGGAAGGTTGTTAAGTATAATGCTACAACCGGAGCTCCCACCTTTTTGTCATTAATGAGAAGTTAGTAAACTCTTTGGAGGGATGGAGTAAGCCTGACCACCTCGCCACCTACTGGTGTCCTAGTTCCAATCCTGGGAGGGGATATTTTAATTATCCTGGGGAGTATCTTTGTGGGTATTGGGGCTGTGAAACCATAGCAACTGCCTGGACTGTCACCCATCCAGATCAATCTTTAAGGGTTTCATGGAACCCCGAAGGGTGCAAGACTCCGCAGTATGGCACTCAAGGAGAAATCCTGTATAAGGGAAACTGTAAGTCCCTGAAAATACAAGTGCTTAACCCCCTGGACTCGGGATGGCTAACAGGAAAAACTTGGGGAGTAAGATTTTGGGAACGGGGGAGGGATCGCGGGGGGTATCTCCAAATAAGAAAGGAACCCCTACCCCACGATCCCCAGGAAATTGGACCCAATCCTGTAGTTGCTGAAAGGGAATTATTGAAGGAAGGAAAAGCTCCCCTCGAGATTAATGATACCTTAGCAATTGGAAAGGGGACTTTCACCTCCCCAGCCGTTAGTCCCCAGTCAAATACCCTTTGGAAACTTATGCAAGCGGCATACCAAGTCCTCAATGTAACACGACCTAACCTGACTGAACAGTGCTGGCTGTGCTTCGATATCAAACCTCCTTTCTATGAGGCAATAGGGCTTACCAAGAGACCCAAGCGAGTCAATGGAAGTAATCCTCCACAATGTAGCTGGAAGGACCCCCAGACCCAAGGAATAACTTTAGCAGCAGTAACTGGGAAGGGATGATGTATAGGGAGGATCCCATGGCACAAAGAACATTTATGTGGGACAATAGGTAGGGCACAGCAGAAGGGTAACCCGGCAAAATGGTTAGTTCCAGCAAAAAACACTAAATGGATATGTTCTAGAGGGGGGCTTACACCTTGTATTGCACTCAACCTGTTCAATGAGACTTCTGAGTTTTGCATATAAGTGTTAATAGTTCCTAAAATCATTTATCATCCTGAGGAATATGTGTTTAACACCCAAGTCACTCTTGAGCATCATTTATCAAAAAGGGAACTCCTTACAGCCTTGACAGTGGCCACCCTAATGATTGTAGGTGGAGCAGGTATCGGCACCAGGGTGACATCCCTAGTAAAACAGAAGCAAGAATTCAATTTGTTAAGGATAGCTGTAGATGAGGATTTGGACCGCATCGAGAAGTCAATCGCAGCTCTTGAGACATCTGTAAGATCCCTGTCAGAGGCAGTATTACAAAATTGGAGAGGGTTAGACTTAATATTTTTACAACAAGGAGGATTATGTGCTGTTCTTAGGGAAGAATGCTGTGTATATGCAGACCATATGGGAATGGTAAGGGATACAATGGCTAAACTAAGAGAAGGCCTCGAATGGAGAAAGAGAGAAAGAGAGGCACAGCAAAGCTGGTATGAGACTTGGTTTAATAGTTCCCCCTAGCTTACCACGCTACTATCAACCCTGGCAGATCCCATGATATTGTTAGTACTAGGTTTGGCTTTTGGACCTTGCATTTTCAGAGAAATCATAGATCTTGTAAAAAGAAGACTAGAGGCAGCTCACTTAATGCTTATTAGAGATAGGTACGAAGCATTGCCCGAGGACCTAAAAGTAAGTGAAACCTTTGTTCTAAGCCACCATGAATTAAAGCATTTTAATGAACAATTTGATAAAGAGAAAAAGGAGGGATTGTAATAAATAAAAGTTCTTTGTTCATCAAAACAAACACTGAAGGAGATTAAGAATTTGAGCGGAGTAGGGAGTTATATGGGAGGGAGAGAGGCCCAAGGGGGATCGCTAGTACTTTGTTTAAGGATTGCTCAAATGTAGCTAGGACAGCAGATTATATAACCAAATATGTACAAGTTAACCTTTAGGCCAAAGATGATCCGTGAAGAAGACGAGGAACCTTCATCCCGACGACCACCAGAAGGCAAAGTACGACCCCCTAGCAACAGGCTGTGCAGACACAGAATGTACCAAAAAGGACATGTCAGTTGGAAGCAGGAGGACTATAAGAACAAAAGGAGTAAAGGGGGGGGGCTGCGTGCCATTAGTGGAGTGGGAAATTCCTTGGCCATCCAGTGCTATTTTTTTTGCTTGTTACTGCTTGCTCAATAAATTCTTGTTAATTGATTTACCTATACTTGGCCTCCCCAATTAAATTTGTCTATAACACTGACAATGAAATTGAAGTCTTCAAAAAGGCCACTTGATTTTTCAAGAACATTGGCAGTGGGATCACCCTGAAATAGAGGAAGGTGAAATGAGCAAAGGGCTCCTTTGTGGGACCAGCAGGTCTGACTGCACTGGGGCACAGGGAGCCCTGTTTTCCTCTGGGCTCCCCAGTGTTCAGGCTGAGAGCATTGTCGAAGATGAGGCAGCAGCACAAAACTGAGCTCAGAGAAAAAAGGCTGAGCAAAGTTCAACCAACAAAGAGAAGTATTTTTGAGGGGATTCCTAATAAAAAAGCATAGGAATGACACACTGAAATCTTTCCCAGCTTGTCAATATCTTCTTTCAGTAGTCCATGATTCCCAGAGTGAAGAAATGTCCAACAGCAGCTTCAACAGCCACTTCCTCCTGCTGGCACTGGCAGACACGCGGCAGCTGCAGCTCCTGCACTTCTGCCTCTTCCTGGGCATCTCCCTGGCTGCCCTCCTGGGCAACGGCCTCATCATCAGCGCCGTAGCCTGCGGCCACCACCTGCACTCGCCCATGTTCTTCTTCCTGCTCAACCTGGCCCTCAGTGACCTGGGCTCCATCTGCACCACTGTCCCCAAAGCCATGCACAATTCCCTCTGGGACACCAGCACCATCTCCTACACAGGATGTGCTGCACAGATTTTCTTCTTTCTTTTCTTTATCACAACAGAGTTTTACCTTCTGACCATCATGTGCTACGACCGCTACGTGTCCATCTGCAAACTCCTGCACTACAGGACCCTCCTGGGCAGCAGAGCTTGTGCCCACACGGCAGCAGCTGCCTGGGCCAGTGCCTTTCTTAATGATCTCATGCACACGGCCAATACATTTTCCCTGCCCCTGTGCCAGGGCAATGCCCTGGGCCAGTTCTTCTGTGAAATCCCACAGATCCTCAAGCTCTCCTGCTCATACTTCTACCTCAGGGAAGTTGGGGTTGCTGTTTTCACTACCTTCTTCGCTTTTGGCTGTTTGGTGTTCATGGTTTTCTCCTATGTGCAGATCTTCAGGGCCGTGCTGAGGATCCCCTCTGAGCAGGGACGGCACAAAGCCTTTTCCACCTGCCTCCCCAACCTGGCCGTGGTTTCGCTGTTTATCAGCACTGGCCCCTTTGCCTACCTGAAGCCCCCTTCCATCTCGTCCCCTTCCCTGGATCTGGCGGTGTCAGTTCTGTACTCAGTGGTGCCTCCAGCCCTGAACCCCCTCATCTACAGCCTGAGGAACCAGGAGCTCAAGGCTGCACTGTGGACACTGATGACTGGAGAATTTCAGAAACAATAAATTGCTGGCCAGCTTCTGCAAATCATTTATAATAAAAGTAATCTTTGATTGTTCCTGTTGGTTTGGTTGTGGCGTTTTTCCCGTGTTTTAGATTTTTAAGATTGTCCACAAAGGCCATTTCTTGTGCCATTTCTCATTTTGTTTCTCTCTACCTTTGCTGTGGCCCCAGACTGTGTCAAGATCTCCCAGGTAAGTTTTCACCAGAGATCCTCTTTTTGTTCCCTCCTCTGAAGCTGCAGCAGCAATGTCTGTGTGCAGAGCTGCAGGCAGATCAGGGCTGGCACAGAAGCCCTGATCCTGCTGGCCACACCATTCCTGATCCAGGCCCGGAGGCATTGGCCTTCTTGGCCACCTGGGCACACTGCTGGCTCATGTCCAGCCTGCTGTCCATCAGTGCCCCCAGGTCCCTTTCTGCCTGGCTGCTGTCCAGCCACTCTGTCCCCAGCCTGTAGCACTGCAGGGGTTGTTGTGGCCAAGATGCAGGACCCGGCACTTGGTCTTGTTAAACCTCACCTTGTTGGATTTGGGCCCTGGATCCAGCCTTCCAGGTCCCTCTGCAGAGCCCTCCTATCCTCCAGCAGATCCACACTCAAACCCAGCTTGGTGTCATCTGCAAATTTGCTGATGCTGGACTCAATCCCCTCATGCAGATCATCCATGCAGACATTGAAATCCACACTGGCTGGCTGTGATCCCTCGGCCATCCTGTGGGTGCCCTGTGATGGCACTCAGGGTGATCTGTTCCATAACCTTGCCGGGCACCGAGGTCAGGCTGACAGGCCTGGAGTTCCCCAGATCCTCCTTCCAGCCCTTCTTGGGGATGGGCTCACACTGGCACCTCCAGTGCTCTGGCACCTCCCTGGTGAGCCAGGACTGATGGTAAATGATGGAGAGCAGCTTGGGGAGCTCACCACGAGCTCCCTCCTGCCCCTAGGATGGATCCCATCTGGCGCCAGAGACACCTGTGAGCACCTGAGTGGCTCAGCAGGTCCCCAGCTGCTCCCTCCTGGATTCCAGAGGGCTGTTCTGCTCCCTGTCCCCATCCACCAGCTCAGGAGAACTCTTGTCCTGAGGACAACTTGACTTATTCTTGAAAACTGAGGCAAAGAAAGTGTTACCTCAGCCTTTTCCTCATCTTTGGTAACCACATCCCCCACAATAAGAAATGGAGGTTGTCCTTAACCCTCCTTTTGCCATTTGTGTATTTATAAAAACATTTTTATTATCCTTCACAGAAGTGGCCTGCTTAAGTCCTAACTGTGCTTTCACCTCTCTAATTTTCTTTCTGCATGACCTAATAACATCCTTAAACATGTCCTGAGTTTCCTGGCCTTCTGTCCAAAGGTGATGCACCCTAATTTCCCCCCGAGTTGCTGGAAAAAGCTCCATGCCCTGCCAGGCGAGTAATTTTCCTTGCTAGCTCACTTTTGGGCACAGAGGGACAGGCTGTTGCTTTTCCTTCAACATTTCTTTCTTGAAGTGTGTCCATCCTTCCTGGAATCCTTGGTTTTTAAGGGCTGTTTCCCTTAAAAAAATCAGTACCTGATCTAGTACTCCCCAAATCGATCCTGAATAGGCCGGAGTCTGCTCTCTGTAACTCCAGTGTAGAAGACTTGTTGATGCCCCTCCTTTCACAGAATATTTAAAAACTCAGTAATTTCATGGTCACTGTGCCCCAAACAGCCTCTGACCACCAGATCTCCCACCAGCCCCTCTCTGTTTGTGACCAGCAGGAGACAGAGCTTTCCTTGGGAGTGGGAAGAGAAGGAAAGCTCCCCAAAGTGCAGCCTGGAAGGTTCAGCCTGGAGCTGAGGAGAAGGAAAAGTCCCTGTCAGGGTAGAATGTTGGTGCTCGAGGTGTCCCAGCGTGGGGCTGGGCCATGGCCTGGCTCTGTGTGCCTGGAACCGGCAGTGCCGGTGCAGGGAGCCGAGGGAGGGCACAGGAACACTGGGTGAGAAATGCTGGGGGCACAGCGAGATGGGCGAGCGCAGCCGGCCAGGGCAGAGGAGCAGCACGCACAGGGGCACAGCCTGCAGGACAGGTGGGCAGCGCTGGGCAGGGCTGGCAGGGCCAGGGCACCCAGGCCTTTGTCCCTGCGCCCGGGCAGCGCCTCTGCAGGCCCCGCAGAAGGAACTTTCCTGCCAGGGGCTGCACTTTGGCTCTCCCTCGCCCTCCCTGAGGCGGCTGGCAGGAGCTGCAGGGTTATGGCATTTGTCCTTGCTGCCCCTCACATCCCCCTGCCCCACAGACAGCCCCGAGCCAGCCGTGAGGGACAGGCCCTGCTGTGCCAGGCTGGGCTCAGGGCTTGGCCTTTCAGCTTCCCCCAACCAGCCCAGGCCTTGCTCAGCATCGCAGTTCCCTGCTCTGAGCCTTGGGCTCCCTGCAATCCTGGCCTCAAGGATCTGCTCTCTGCACTCCCTGGGGAGCCTCTCGCACTCCCTGCCCTCACTGGGGCCCAGGGATGCTCCCAGGGACTTGGAGTTTTGCTTCTGCCTCCTTGAGCACCTTCTTCATCCTTCTCTCAGTGCCTGAGGGTCCTGGACCCAGCCCCAAATCCACCGTGGGGCTGATGAAAATACAGAAAGCTCTCAGGAGCTCTTTGTCTTCCTTCCATGGTCTGCAAGTCTCCAGGGCTTGTGCAGTGATTAGAGTCAGTTTGGAGTTCTGTTCAGGAGGGAGATTTCAAAGTGCACCTCATTAGTTTTGCTTTTTTAATCATGAGTATTTTTTATTTTCCTGTTCAGAGTAGAGGTGACAGAAGCATTCCCCGAGGTGATCTTGATGCTGAATGTCTCCTTGGGAGGTCTGAGCACGTAGAAGAATGAGCCCCTTTTGGGCTGACCCTGTTTGGACAAGCTGATCCTCACCCCCAGCCTCACCATGTCTGACATCGCCCACCTGGGGAAGGTATCCCAAAACATTAAAAAAAAAGCATTTTTCTTTATAAATTAAGGGTAATTATTCAATACAATTATAATTACATGTTCTTATTTATAATAATATTATTCTATATCTTTATCACCTAATTTTTTACATTTATACAAAAACTGTACACGTTTGAGGAAAGAAAAAATTATTGGTCATTGGTTCTAAGTATCACAATTCCCTTCATAAATTCATGGACCACTACTGGCTATTGATTTTGCCCTCTTTGCACTAAAAACTCCTCTTTTTTAGCTTTTTGTCATTTTTTATATTATTTTCTCAGACAAGGTAAAAGGGGTCACTTTGGGGTCCTTGGAGACATTTCTGGGGCCTGGGAAGGGAATTCAGAGAGAACATGAAGGTCTGGAGGACACTTGGGGGAGCCGGGTGGGCACTTGGAGGGGCACTTAGGGGTTCTGAGGGACAGCTCGGGGTCCGGGGGAGCACTTGGGGGTCCAGGGGGGCCCTTGGAGGTCAGGGAGGGGAATTTGGGGCCCTGCGGGGCCCGGGCGGGCACTTGGGGGGCTCCAGCGGGGCTCTCCGGGGCGCGGGGGGTGATGGGAGTTGTAGGCGCGGGTAGAATACGGTTGAACGGGGCCGCGGAGCATCACGGGAGTTCTAGGCGCAGCTGCGGTGGGGCGCGGGGCATGACGGGAGATGAAGTCACGACTGCAATAGTGCGGGACGTGCGCCGCGGAGCACGATGGGAGCTGTAGTCCCGGCAGTGGCTCGGACGCGGCGTTTGGGGGTCCGGGAAGGCCCTTGGGGGACACTTTTGCGTCCGAGCCGCGACTTGAGGCCCTCGGGGCGAACGTAAACGGTTCGGGAGAACTTGGGGGGAGCACGGGGAGCTCTACCCGGGCTCCTTAGGGCGCGGGGTACGGCAGGCGGTTTAGGGACGTGACTGTGTTCTGAGGGGCTCTGGGGCCGCGGGGGATGAGAGGAGATGAATTCCCAGCAGTGGCTGTGCCGGGCATCTGTGGGGTCGGGAGCACTTCGGGGATCCGGGGGCGCCTTTGGGGGGTCCCGAATGGGCGCTGAGGGGCACTTGGGGATCCCCGAAGGTCTGGGGGACACTTACGGGACAGATGGGGGCGGGTACCGAGGGGGTTCTGTGGAGCGCGGGGCATGACGGGCGTTGTAGTCCTAGCTCAAATGGGGCTGAATCGGGCCGCGGGGCATGAAGGGAGTTGTAGGCAAAAGCGGAAGTATGGTTCTTACTCCAGGCACCGCCCCAAGGCCACAATCCCTGGCGTTGATTGGCTGCCGGCGGTGATGGGCGGGAGCCCCGGCAAATGGGAGGCGGCAGAGGCGGGAACAGCCCATCCAACCCCTCCAGTCCAGCCCAGTGCATCCCCAGTACAGCCCAGTACAACCCCAGTGCTCCTCCAGTCCCTCCCAGTACAGCCCAGTGCATCCCCAGTACAGCCCAGTACAGCCCCAGTGCTCCTCCAGTCCCTCCCAGTACAGCCCAGTGCATCCCCAGTACAGCCCAGTACAACCCCAGTGCTCCTCCAGTCCCTCCCAGTACAGCCCAGTACAACCCCAGTGCCCCTTCAATCCCTTCCACTACTGTCTAGTCCCTCCCAGTACACCTGAGTTCATTCCCAGTCCCTCCCAGTTTCCCCCAGTGTCATCCATAGTCCACTCCAGTCTCCCCCAGTCTTCTCCAGAGCATTCCCAGTATCCCCTGTTTGTCCCTGTGAAAAACGCCAATCACTTGGTTTTTAAAATTTTAAAAGTTTAATAATAATAAAATGGTTATAAAAATACTATTAAAATTAGAGTAATAAAAATTTAGAGGTAGGACAATTACAAGACAATAAAAAGCAAAGAATTACGGACGTCCGGATGCTCTCAGGCACTTAAGCCCGATAAGCATACCTTGTGAACAAAGGAAAAACCTTTAAAAGCAATAGCCTGTTGCATATTCATACCTCTCATACATGATGCATAAATTCCTTGCAAATTAAGAACTTTCCGTTTTTTTCAACTTCTTCCCCTTAATCCTGGTGGTTCCATAAAGACAGAGAGAAGGTGGAAGAACGTTTGTCTTTTCTGATAAGGAGGCTGTAACTCTTTATGGGCCCCATCACTGCCATCTCTCTGCGAAGAGTTTCTTCATTATCTCATCTCTTGCTTGAGCTAGTAAAAAATCCTACATTGCAGAGTTTCTATTTTAACATTATGTTGTAACCTAAAACAATATTTAACACACTACTTAAGAGAATTAATACAGCATAACTTTCTAACATTACACATATAAAATTCATTGTAATATTTGCGAAAAGCCAATCATAAAGTATGCATTTTTCACAGACCCAGTATCCCCCAGTATCACTCCCAGTATGTCCCAGTATGTTTCAGTGTGTACCCCCACAGTCCATCCCAGTCCACCCAGATTCCCCTCAGCACTCCTCGTGTTCCCAGGCTGTCCCAGTCCTTCCCAGGGTCACTCCCAGTATGTCCCAGTGTCTCCCACAGCGTTCCCAGTGTCCCCCAGTATGTCCCAGTCCTCCCCAGTGTTTCCAAGGGCAGTTTAATGTCTCAGGGTTGCCGTGGCAGCCAAAGCCAGCAGTGCGGTCAGTGCAGTGTCCATGGCCACGGCCCCTTGCAGTGGCCCAGTGCAGCTTGGGCTGATGATCCACCCTCACAGCTGGCCCAGGGCAGGTCTGCAGTGGTTTTGGTGGCACCTTGGGCTGGCACACACCTGAGGAGTGTGTCTGTTTTCCTGGGGAAACTCGGGAGTTTTAGATTGCTTCAAAAATAGCAAAAGGGAAAGCCCCTCTTAGGCTGGGTGCAGCCAGCTCTGCAAGCACAGCAGGTCCCAGGTGAGCGAGGACAGACAGGATGGGCTTGGGCAATGTGGAGCAAGGCTGTCCACACTGGGCCAGAGCTCAAGGCACAGCTTCTCTGAGCAGGCCAGAGCTCCTGAGGGGAGAGCCTGGGTCAGTATCAATCACAGAATGCTGCAATCACCTCTGATCTAAAGGGAAATGCAATAAAATACACCCTTTATAACAGAAATGTGCATTTCTTAGAAACTCTTTAAAATACTTCTCCATAACTGGAGTAGGAAACCTTCCTGATTAACTGCCGCAGACCAGAGGGAAATCAAGGCAGAGCCATGGTTTCTCAGGACTTGCTTGATCCTAGTGAGCCCCGTGGTGCATTTGGAGCTGAGCCCTGGAACCTCAGGGCCTGAGAGGAGATTGCACAAATCTTTCCAGGAGACAAAGTTAGAGGAAAAACCCAAAGTGTCTCAAAGCATAAATGGGACCCACTGAGGTCCATCCCCAACACAGGCTCCTCATGGACTCCTTGGAGGAGAGAATTGGAGGCCAGGATGGCACTAAAACCTCTCAGAGACTCAGTGTGGGAAGGAAAATTCAAAGTACCTTAAAGACCTTGAGTATCTCAAAGCATTAATGAGCCCCATTGAGTGTCAGTGCAAAGCTCTGGAGGGACTCGTTAAAACAGATAATTGGAGCCCATAATTGAACAAAAACCTCTCAGGGACTCAGTGTCAGAAAGTAGTACTTTAATGACTCTTGAGAACATTGAGGCCTTAATGAACCCCACTGAGTGCTGTTACTGACAGAGGGGCTCCAGGGACTAATTACAGCAGATAATTGGAGGCCATGAATGAACAAACCTATCAGAGAGTCCAAGGCAAAAGCAAAAGCCAAAGTCCTTTGAAAAACCTGCAGTCCCTGGGAACATGAAGGAGTCCCCAGGGCCATTCCTGAGCAAGGCTCCCCAGGGACTCCTTCCAGCAGATCCTTGAGGCCACTGGGATATGGGCTAGGGGGGGATGCTGAGGGCAGGACAAGGGGGTGACAGTGCCCAGCCTGGCTGGGGCTGTGCCAGGAGGCCCCAGTGCCTCAGGACAAGGTGTCTCCTCACAGTCCTCGGTGGCACAGATGCTGCTGTGCCCAGGGCACCAGGACTTGGCTTCTCCTGGGCATTGCCAGCCCTGCCAGGCCCTTGGCCATGTGCAGCACAGCTTGTCCTGCGTGTCCCACAGCTGCTGCTGTGTGTCCCTGCAGGCTGCACACTCCCATCTCACTGCCCCCTGGCTCTGCCCTGCATTTCCCTTTCTCTTCTCCCTGATATCGAGTGTTGGAACATCTGAGAAGGGTTCAATGCTGTACTGGGATGGTTTAGACTGGACAGAAGAAAGGGTTTCTTTATTGAGAGGGTGGTCAAGCACTGCAACAGGCTCCCTGGAGAGGTGGTTGATGCCCTGACCTGTCAGTGTGTAAGAGACATTTGGACAGTGCCCTAATGATTGCTTTAACTTTTGGTCAGCCCTGGAGGGGTCGGGCAGTTGGATCATACCCTCATACTGGTCTGAACTGCAGATCATTCCCAGCGGGACTATCCTGGCCCAGTCTGTCCCATTCCATAGTCATACCTGTACATGGATCCCTGCACAGCTGTGCACGGACGCTCGTCTGCTCAGCAGCTTCCCCTGGATTCCAGTCTCACAGCTGAGGCATTTGGGCATCTGAGCCCTGAGCCCACAGCCTCATTCCAGGTGTTGGTGCAGACCAGACACACCCCACACCCCTAAGTCCAGTCCCTCTGGTCACTCCATGGCCAGCACTGTTGGCAGATGGGCTGTTTGGTGCCCTCCCCCAGCTGCTGCCCTCACACCCCCAGGCTCCCATGCTCAGGCAGAACACAGATTTGCTCACACAGGGGTAGAATTCAAGTTTAATGAGAAGACAGGAC
This sequence comes from Anomalospiza imberbis, assembly GCF_031753505.1. Classification (NCBI taxonomy): domain Eukaryota; kingdom Metazoa; phylum Chordata; class Aves; order Passeriformes; family Viduidae; genus Anomalospiza; species Anomalospiza imberbis. The sequence continues at coordinate 9,320,555 of NC_089702.1, forward strand.
AGACTGCTCTGATTGGGGTCTTCCCCTCAGCTTCCCACAAATCCTGTGCTATCCAAAACTGCTCCTCCCCTTCATCCCAAAACGTGTCCTACATGCCAGGGCAGCAATCCCCTTAGTCCAAATGGTGACCTGCTCTCAATGACTTTGGGGTTTCAGACCTGGACACGAGGGCTGATGGCCATCTGTCACGATTGTTGCGGGGTGTCGTGATGGTTCTTTTCACCGATCCCAAAGTGCAATAAGGCAAACAACAAGGGACTATCAGTGAATCACAACAAATGCACCTTTATTAGGGGCCAAAACAGTAAATGTGATAGTGGGGATCAGAAAGGAGATAAAAGAATAGAGAGAGAGAGAGAAGAGGGGGATGGGAATAGCTACCAACACAGGTGAGATCCTCAGTGGTCCGGACGATGGGGATCCGTCTGTCGTGTCGGGGAAGTCTTCAAAGTTCTGGTCAATTCAGGGGTTCAGTTATAGTCCACAGAGGAAAGAGGGGGGAACATGCAGGACAATGAGAGTCCATTGTGATTTCTGTGGGGGAACAGGTGAGTCCACTGAAACCACCAAAGCAAGGTGAACACAATGAAAAATAAGTCCATTGAAATCACTGAAGAGAAGCAGGTCATGTCATTAGTGGTCAGACCGCCCTTTCTTCCTCCCCCCTCCTCCCTGCAGTAGAGGTCTCAGTCTCAGCCCTTGGGAGGAGGGTTCCCAGTATTTGTCACAGTGGTAACAAGGCAGATGAGAGGTCTTCAGTGAGAGACCATGGGAGTCACCCCAAAAGTTCATTCGGCTTCAAAAGGAGAGTGGGCAAATATGCAGTAGGCCATTCCTTGCTGGGTCCATACCAGGTCTTTGCCGGTTCCTTGCCAAGTTCTTGCCAACTCCTTGCCAACTCCTTGCCAGGCCTTGTTCGGAACAGCTAACGTAACGGTGCAGCAACTGCACCTGCACTGCCGCTCTCTCCAAGCCAGAACTGCAATGGTGAAGGGGTTTCTCCTCATGGCAATCAGTAGGCAAATGTGGGGGCTTCAGACAGCCTCTTACACTGTCCCAGGAAAGGAGCTGGGACAAGGTGTCCATTGCTCAGGAGCTGTAATTTGGATTGTCACTTGCCACTGTTCCTCTGAGCTCTTCTCTGTTTTGGAGATGGACTGTTAATGAGCTGGTGGCTCTCCAGTGATGGGCATGGGAGCAGCCAGGGCAGAGAATGAGCTGAGTTTCTCCTCCTGCCATTGTTGGTGCCCTGTCTGGGTGTGCAGATGAGTCTCTTATCTCTTAACCTGACACAAGCCTGCAGGAGCATCAGTCTCCTGAGGCAGCCCTGTTTGGAGGCTGCACTCACAGGCACTGGTATTGTGCAACAGATGACACCAGATTCTTGGGATGGCTTTCCAGAAATGCACCATGGTTAGGGGAAAAGCTTTGTTCTTGCCCTGGCAATGGATTTGTTCAGGGCCAGGATCACAGATTTGTTCCAAAGGCTGTAGATTAATAGATTTAAGAATGGGTACAGGACTGTTGAGCAGAGCTACAATTCTGTTGGTACTCAAGGAAACATCTTCTGCAGGACACGTGTAGAGAGCAATGCAGCTCCCATAGGCAATGGATAAGGTGATGAGATGGGAAGAACACGTAGTCAAAGCTTTCTTCCTCCCAGAGGCTGCTGGAAGATGCAGAACAGAAAAGGATGCAGGTGTAAAATGCCAGAGTCAAACATAAGGAACCCAGTACGACACATGATAAGAAGACAGAGTCTATTTTCCAAAGCAGGCTGGTGTTAGAGCAGGACAGTTTGAACAAGGGGGAGTTGTCACAAAGGAAATGGGGGATCTTGGAGCCACAGAAAGAGAGCTCAGAGTGGAAGAACAGCTGGTAGCTCGGCAGGACAAAGCCGAGGACTCAAGCAGCAACAACCAGGTGGACACAGAGCTGAGGCTTCATGATGGCAGCATGGAGCAAAGGTTGGCAGATGGCAACATAGCAGTCAAAGATCATGACAATAAGCAGGATGAACTCTGTGCAGCCCAGGGCAACATAGAAATAGTTTTGGGCAAAGCAGCTGCTTAGTGAGAGAGTGTTCTGACCAGAGCTCAGCATCACAAATAATTTGATGCTTGTGGAGGATGTAAAGCAGATTTCCAGGAAGGCCAGGTTGCTGATGAAAAAGTACATGGGGGTTTGCAGGTGGTGATCCACACACACGAGGAAAATGATGGTTGCATTCCCCATCACTGTTGTCAGGTACATGAGCAGAAGGACCCAAGAGAAAAATACCTGCAGTCTCGGATCAAGCTCTGGGAAACCCTCTAGGATGAACTCAGTAACTGCTGTTTCATTTTCTGGTCCCATGCTGAATTCCAGCTCATCCTGCTGAGACAGGAACATGGCAAAACCAAATGGGATAATTTCACAGTCTGGACAAACATTTCTAGTGTTCCTTCTCTGCTTCTTTCTTTTCCTGCAGTCTTGCTATAGAGCACAGAGATTGTGCTTCAAACAATTCTCACACCCTGATTGTTCTGTTTTCCATTTCAGGTAGAGACCTCAGAGATTCTATTGTGTTCTTTCTACCTTTTCCAAACACTCCCAGAGAATTCTTTCACCAGAACAGAGGATTCTAAAGAGCTATTGGCCATTTCCCCCCATTCCTGGGAAATTCCCAGCTCACTCAGACCTACTGCAAACATCTGTCACACCCATGTACCAAACACCTCTCATCTACAGCACAAACACTAAACTGTGAAATTACATCCAATCTGAGCATTGAACTTTCTTGTTTCTACTTTTCAGTACTTGCCTTTGGATCAGGAGTCCCTGAGGAGCTATTGATTCCAAAATAAGCAATCCCAAGTATCTCTTTTGCAACCCTCTGTAAGAAAATGACCTTTTTGTTCGTACTGAAATGTTTCAAGAAACAGGCTGAGATAAGAAACAGACTGAGGTCAGTTTGTTCTGTAAATGTGTAACCGCAAAGGCATGTGGGCGGACCTATGCTGCAATGATATGTGCTTGAGAAAATCCCCAGGTTCCAAGGACAACCGTGAGGAGGAGGAGGCGCCTTCGTCCCGCGACCACCAAGACGCAGAGGAACGACCACCTAGCAACGGGGGGCGCAGGCGCAGATCATACTGGCGCGTATCCGAAAAGACGACAGGATAAAAGGAGACGGACTTGGGGGGGGGGCGCGGCTGTTGGCGGAGCACTGACTCCCGTCCAGCGCTGTTTTTGCTTCCGCTCTCATACATAGACTGTAATCAATAAATTTCACTAATTGGCATAGATAGCCTCTTGTGCTCATTCATAACACCTCTGCTTTCTTCCACAGCTTTTTCCTCTCTGGCTCTTCAGTAAAGGAATGGGGAGGGCAGGATAGGGACCAGGTATAACTTGGTTTTTTAGTACTCTAAATGAGGACTGGAATTTATTATGGATCCACACAGAGTGTCACAATCTGAGTAGTCACCTGTCTGCACCAAAGTGAACCTGTTCCCATGCAGTCCTTCTTTGCTTTTGCTATCAAATAACCCGAGTGCAGAGCAAGGGAAAAGTGCCAGGAAGAGATTTGTAACTTTTGTTTTGTGTGCCAGTTGGGAGCACCCAGCCTCCAAATGTTCACTTGTCTCCACTGGCTACAGAGGGAGCCTTGAGAAAACAAATTCTCCTGGGTGCCTTCAGGGGAGTAAATGAAACTCACTTTTCAAGTCTCAAATCCCTGATTAATTAAGTAATTAAGTCACTCTGTTTTGAAACCAAAATACACAGCTAAGAAAAGATGTATGAGAAAAATATATGCAATAAAGACTGTGTTCTCCTTTTCAGGTTTTTTGATTTGCTTTTCGACATGGAGAAGAGCAGAGCAGATGACTTTGAAAATAGGATTATTTAAAATGCCAGGGGAGAAGAGGAGAGGGAGGGTCTGAAGCAGTGAAACAAAACTCTGTTAATGTGCAACCAGAGCACTGAAGTCATCGGTCCCTGGGTGGCCCAAGGGCTCTCCCATCTCATTGTCCACACAGAGCAGAGGAGAGCCTGGTCTGAGACAGGCCATCAACATGAAACTAAGTGACTGAGTTCAGTCAAAAGCCTTCAAAATGAACCAGCTCTAAAATGAGCAAAAATTAGTCACCTTCAAAATTAACTGTGGGACTGAAATGTTTGGAAGCTCTCCAGATGGGGACTCGGGGCAGCCCTAGAGATGAGCAGATCCTGCTGTGCCCAGGCTGATTCTTGTGCATAAATGCAGTGATCCCCACCCTGGGTGGAGGCTCTGATTGCTTCAGAGACCCTGTAGCACCTTCTGCTGCATAGCTGAGTAAAACTGAGCAAATTCCAATTACATAGGATGTTTCCACACTCCAGAGACCACAGGGCAGGCGGATTATCAGAACAGCTGTAAGTGAAGCCACATTTGATGCAGTTGAAGGCTCTGTTGCAAAGGACACTCTTCCAAAGTGAGTTATTCCACAATTCAATCAATCTTTTCCCTGAGGGCTCATCAAAGAATAGCAGAGCAAGGAAGAAAAGAGACTGGTGTTAATCAATGTGCACATTGTATGAAAGAGTATCAAGATGCACCCGGTCAAAATAACCTTTGCTCTATGGTCCTTGTCTCCTTTTGTCGTTTATGAAACTTTTTAAATTTTCACAGGAGAGTGAATGTGTTTGCCACAGTTCCATGAGGTTCCCCAGTGTCACCATGGTGTCCTTGGACCTGCATTGTCACACTGACCCACGGTTCCATGAAGTTCCCCAGTATCACCATGGTCGCTGTCAGAGGCTGGATGAGATCAGTGTCCCGAGACACCTTGGGTTGAGCTGTCAATCAGTCCCACAGCTGGGACAGCGCTAACCCGGCTCTGAACGCCCGAGCAATCAGAAGTCCCAGCTGGGGGGAGGCCCACTGTTATATGTAACAGGTATAATTCGCGCATTTTTTTTTTTTTACATTACATATATATATATAATGTTAAATAATTGTTAGGATATACCCTTTGGCATTAAAAGCCTCCCTTCTCAGGCAAAACTGAGTGTGTGTTGAAACCTGATTTACAAGCAAGGAGATGTGGCTCGCCAGGAGATGGGCCTTATCTCCTTATCTGAGGCGATATGGAGACACCCAGGTGCTGATCACCATCAGGAACATCCCCCCCGGGCCGGTAAATTTCATCAAGAGTTTCCACTACACCAGACTTTGAATTTCTCTGCCTTGTCGCAGAGAAGGAAATCTCATCAATTTATGGGACTTTGAATGAAACAAAGGACTGAATGCCGAAATCCTGGCCTCAGGCAAAATTTTCCCTATAAAAAATCGCTTGTACCAGGATGGTGGTGTGGGGGCATAGAGTGAAACCTCTGCTGAGGCTGATCTCTATGTCTTGCACCCAGCGCCGATCCCGGGCTCAGCACTGTCCTTTTCCGTGTGGCTGGCTAAGTAAGATCTCTATTGCTAAAATAAATTATTTTTATTTTTTTTAATTTGGCTGGATCATTTTTCATTTATAACACCACGAAGGCCCAGGGGCTTAAAACCAAGGAGCGCAAGGTCACCCCTGCTATGGACTCTGCCTTCTCCTGGGGTTTGTGTCTCACCCACACTGGAACCCCAGGAGCTGGGAGCCACATGTGTGTCTTTCTGTGGAGCTTCTGTCTTCCTGTCTCTCTCTTTCCTCTCCTTCTAATGCTCTATGGAACATTTTTGGGTACCTGAACAACTGAAGTGTTTAAAAGTTTCCAGGCTAAATGGGCTGAGTGAATGAAGTTACTGCTATGATAAGTGTTTTTTGTTGAATTGGATGTTGTATTAAATCCTTTGCCAAAGTTTCTTATTTTCTGTATTTTGGCAGTAAAATTTTGTGTCATTTTGACCTCTTGAGAATATATGGTTGTTGTTTCTCCTGTGCACTGAACTCGAGTAAAGGAGCCTTTGGTTGCCCCCTGCATTTGAGTGTTCAGGGGTGTCACAGCCCCGCAGGCTCACAGTGGCCTCTTGTTTCCATGAGGCCCCACAGTGTCACACTGGCCCTCGGTTCCCTGAGGATCTGGAGTGTCACACGGTTTATGGCATTTGTCCTTGCTGCCCCTCACATCCCTCTGTTATAGGTAAAAATTGACCCAGCCAGTTTAAAAAGAAAAAAACCAAATTTTATTATAGCGATCAAATTTTATCTGCACCAGCCACAAGGAAAGGACAGTGCTGAGCCTGGGATCGGTGCTGGGTGAGACACAGGTCTGACCGCTCTAGCAGAGGGTCTCCTATGCTTCACAGCATCCGTCCTGCCCGAGCAGTTTTTATACAGTTTATTTTGCTTGAGGCCGGGATTTCGGGGCATTCAGCCTTTTTTTTTTTTTTTTTTTTTCCATTCAAAGTCCCACATATTCATAAAGTCTCTTTTCTCTGCACCGTCCAGGAAGTGATGTACATCAGTGACTGAGTTATGGGAACCCGGCTTTGAGATGCATCCTCCGGAGGTTGGAGGTTCCAGTGATCCCAATCTCGGGTAGTTGTCGGGACGATCATCCCTTGGGATTTCCTAGATCATCTCGAGAAACGGCCCATCTACGAGCCAGCCACGTGTATTAACTTGCAAATGAAGCCTTATCCGCAATAATTTCAACATACATGAGGCAACCCCCTTGCCCTGGCTCGCCTGCTTTATGTCTGTATTTTAATCATGTAAAACTCCTACCCATGTATCACTTTATAGGCGCGGATTATACATAGTACACTTAACACCCGTGCCCCACAAACAGCCCCGAGCCAGCCGTGAGGGACAGGCCTTGCTGTGCCAGGCTGGGCTCAGGGCTGGGCCTTTCTGCTTTGGCACTTCTGTGCCTGGGGAGGGAATTCAGAGAGAACTTGAGGGTCTGGAGGACACTTGGGGGAGCCGGGTGGGCACTTGGAGGGACAGCTCGGGGGAGCACTTGGGGGTCCAGGGGGGCCCTTGGAGGTCAGGGAGGGGAATTTGGGGCCCTTGGGGGCCCGGGCGGGCACTTGAGGGGCTCCAGCGGGGCTCTCCGGGGCGCGGGGGGTGAACGCGCAGCTCCAGCAGCACCCTGTGGGGCGCCGGGCATGACGGGAAATGAAGTCCCGGCTGGATCAGCGTCCATAAGGACCGCGGAGCATGATGGGAGCTGTAGTCTCGGAAATAGCACCACTGCAGTACTTGGGGTCCGGGAAACTACTTGGGGTGAGAGCGGCCACTTCGGGTCCTCAGGGGTCACCTGCGGAGAATCTGCCGTGCCGGTAAGCCCTCGGGAGGCACTTTGGGAGCCGTTATGGGTCCCTTTGGGTCACGGAATATGACGGGACTTGTTGGGGCGGAACTGGGTTATGTCCGGGCTCTGGGGTCGCGGGGTATGTTGGAGATGGAGGTCCGGCTATAATGACGCTCTACGGTGCGCAGAGCTTCACGGGAGATGAAGTCTCGGCTGCAATGGCTCTCAGTGCATGCCGCGATGCATGATGGGAGCTGTAGTCCCGAAAGGCCCCATTGCTCACTGTCATCTTCACCAGCCCATTCCACCGTTCCATCTTTCCAGAGGCTGGTCCATCACAGGGGCTGTCATAAATCCACTCAGTGCCTGCTTCTTGGCCAGGTGTCTGTAAGGTTGTTTTGGCAATGAGTACCCCGGTCTGATTAAATTCTTTCATGGGGTACTGTGTGCCCATAAGACTCATTTTCAAAGCCCAGGGCAGTGTCCCAGGCAGTGACATGGGACACAGGGTATGTCTGCAGTCATCCAGCGCTTGTTCTCACCACCACAGGCACACAGCCGTGGTGGGTTTGGGGTCTAGGCAGTCTGCCAGGCCTCCCCATACTTGTATTCCAGCCCTCGTGAGCAAAACCCTCCCTAAACAGATTTTTGATTTGGGCGATCAGAAACTCCTTAATTTGATATTTCTGAGCCCAAATCCCCCCTAAATAAGTGTTTCTCAGCTCCCTAAATTGGTGCTTCAGACACCAAATTATGCCTGAATGGGTGCTTGAGCCCTAAATCTCTCTAAATTGCTGTTTCTGAGCTCAAAATACCCCTAAATTGCTTTCTTTGAGACTCGGAGTTCCCTAATTTTTTTTCCGAGTCCAAAACCTCCCAAGATCAGTGTTCTGGAGCCCCAAAGCCCCTGAAATTGCACTTTTTTGGCTCCAAAGCTCCTGAAATCACCGTTATGGCCACAAAGCTGCTGAAATAGGGGTTTCTAAGCCATGAAGTTCCCAAAATCAGTGTTCCAGAGCCCTGACGCCCCTAACTCAAGCCCTGTGTCCCGTGTGCCATCAGTCCCTGGGGTTCACTCCAAGTGCTCCCAGCGCCCTCCCGGTGCTGTCTCGGTGCCCCTGGGACGCTCCAGGAGCAGGGAGGGGCCGCTGGTCACACCCATTTCCCCCCAGTCAGCCAAGGAGCCGCTCCCTGATCGGAGCCTTTTTAATTTTGTGAAAAATGCGTATTTTATGATTGGCTCTTCGCAAACATTAAATTGAATACTGTATGTATTATAGAGGGTTATTTTGTAATACTGTATTAATCCTTTTTAAGTAGTGTGTTAAATATAGTTTTAGGTTACAACATAATGTTAAAACAGAAACTCTGTGATGTAAGATCTTTTTTACTAGCTCAAGAAAAGGGATAAGATAATGAAGAAACTCTCTGCACAGAGATAACAGCGACAAGACATATAAAGAGTTACAGCCTCCTTATCAGAAAAGACAAACATTCTTCCACCTTCTCTCCGTCTTTATGGAACCACCAGGGAAGTGGTTCCATAAGGGGGAGAAGTTGACAAAAACCAGAAAAATTCTTAATTTGCAAGGAATTTATGCATCATGTATGAGATGTATTGCAACAGGCTGTTGCTTTTAAAGGTTATTCCTTTGTTTACAAAGCATGGTTTTGGCAGCTTAGTGTTCGAAAACATCTGGACGTCTGTAATTCTTTGTTTTTTATTTTCTTGTAGTGTCCTGATCCTCACTGTCCAAATTCTTATTTCTTTAATTTTATTACTATTTTTAAATAAATATTTTATTACTAACAAACTTTTAAGATTTTAAAAACCAAGTGATTGTTGTTTTTCACAAGTTTCCAGGCTGAAATCTGATTTACAGGAAATCAGTGTAAAACCGAGAAAGGAGGTGCTGGGGGGGAGGGAGGAGCCCGTGGGTGGGGAACGGGGGCGGGCAGGGTGAGATACAGCCGGGACGAGGAGGACCCGGTCCTTCGAGCCCAGCGCGGAGCTGCTTCTTCCCAGCCCTGTCCCAGGTAAGTGCTGGCCCCTTGCTCTCGTGTTTCCCCAGGGCTCGCTCCTTCTGCTCCCAAAATTGATGTTTCTCAGCCTAAAAGCTCCCGAAATCGCCGCTTTGGAGCTCCAAAGCTCCCCAAATGGGGACTACAGAGCCCCAAATCGGCTTCAATTGGGTTTTTTGAGCATAAAAGCTCTCTAAATATTTCTTGCTGATCTGAAAATATCCCCAAATCACACTCCCTGATTCCAAAGCTCCCGACACGATTTTTTCTCAGCCTTGAACTCTCCAAATCAAGGGTTCATAGGCCTATGTGTCCCTAAATTGATGTTTAAGAGCCCCAGTGCTCCCTAAATCAGTATTTCTGAACCCAAATGCCATTTCAGGTTTTAAAAACTCCCCAGGCAGGTGTTTCTGAGCCCCAATGCTCCTGCAACTCCTGTATTCTCAGCTCTGGAGTTCCCCAAATGCCTGTTTTTGAGGCCAGAAGTGCCTTGAATAGTATTGCTGAGCCCCAAAGAATCCCCAGAATTGCTGCTTTTGAGCCCGAGATCTCTGGACATGGATTTTTCTTAGCCCTAAAGTTCATTAACTTGGTGTTTCTGAGCCCTGAAACTCCTGAAGTTTTGAGTACTGCAGTTCCTTAAACCTGTGCTTCTGAGCCCAAGAGCTCCCTAAATTGGAATTTTAAGCTGAAAAGCTGCCTAGAGGGGAATTTCTCAGGCCAAAAGGCCCCTCAAATGCTGAGAGTTTTATGCCATTTATATGCTTTCCCTCCTTTCAGACCAGAGCAACATAGGAAAAGGTAGTGGGAAGAGATAGAGCAGGGTTCAATGCTGGGAAAGCACCCCTGCCATTTCCTGTCTGACATTCCCCAAATCAGTGGTTTTGAGCCCAATGCTCCCTAATTTGGTGTTTCTCAACCCCGATGCTGCCTTAAAGTTTGGGCTTGTTCAGAGCCCGAAATCTCTCAAATCAGAGTTTGGGACCCCAAAGCTCCCTAAATTACTGAGTCCCAAAGCTCCCAAACTTGCAGTTTCTTAGCCCAAATGCTCCTGAATGGGAGTTTCTGACCCCCTGAGAACCCAAAATTGCTTGTTTTGATCTCAGAAGCAGCCTACATCTTTTTTTTTTTTTTTTTTTTTCGGAGCCAACCCCATACCTAGATGGTTTGGAAGGCTGTGCCTGTGCCTGAGTGCTGGTGGGATGCAGTGGAAGGGGAGAGGCTTTGCCAGAGGAGTGTCAAGGAGGATGAGGATGGGAGGTGTGAAGAGCAGCTGGGACACCTGGAGATCCTCAGCAGGATGGGCAGAGGTTAAGTTGACTTGTGTGAGTGAGCAGTGGAGGGGTCAGAAAGGGGGGACACTGTCTTGGCAGTTCAGAAACTCCCTGACCATCAGGGGGAGTTGGCAGAAGAGCTCTGAGGGCAACCTGGAGGGCTCTCCAGGCCAGCAAGCAGGCTTCCATGGGGAATGGCAACTGGCCTGGCATTCCTGGCCAGGCAAAGCAAAGGGCTCCAGCAGCGTGGGGGATATCTGGGAAGGATGGTTCAGCAGAGCTGCCTGGTGGGTGAACAGGGGGATGCTCACCGGGACCTGGTCCTGCCCCACCAGGAAGGGCTGGGCAGGGATGTGCTCATCGGTGCCAGCCTGGGCTGTCAGAGCCAGGAAATAGCAGGCACGGGGCACCAAGGGGCAGGGAATGAGGCCAGCAGCTGAGCACGGAGCTGGGGCTCCAGAGGAGAAGACTTTGATGAGCTTGGGGTGCTGAACCAGGTGCTGGCAGCTGCGGAGGGCTCCCACCCCCACGGGCTCCTCCCTCCCCTCCAGCGCCTCCTTTCTCGGTTTGACAGGGATTTCCTGTAAATGCCTTTCAGGAAATCTGCTAGGCTTTACAGGGCGGGCGGAGCACATGAGCCAGCAGCAAAGCAAGCCAACAGCACCCGGGGCTGCGTGAGCAGGAGCACAGCCAGGGAAGGGTTGCATCCCCTCTGCCCAGCAAATTCACACCACACCTGCCCAGCCCCAGCGGGGCTGTGGCAGTCAGGAGCCACCGCCCTGCTGGGTCACTGAGGCAGCTTCAAGTGCCGGTGGGATTTCCTTAAGAATATCAGTGTCCGCAGCAACAAAACCAACAACAAAAGCTGACCCTGCCCAAACAGAAACGTCTGCAGCAGAGCAACCTGCACAATCTGCAGTCGCCCCTCTGGGCAAGGCCAGTGGAATGGCCATTGGCAGTACACAGCAGTGGCACCCCCTCCTCACAAGGCTTCCCGGGCAGTGACCGTCCCGTGGGCTGGGCACTGCTGAGGCCCCTCAGGTGTCCAGCTCTGCCAGAGAGAATTGAGTGCGGAAAGCGCGCTGCTCCCCGGGCCATCCTGGAGCCTTCACTGGGCTTTGCTGAGGTTTGAGGGAGCCCTGCTGCCCTCCAGAGCCCCCAGGGCTTTCATTGTCTTTGCCTCAGCAAAGCCCGGCTGTGCTGCAGAGGGTAGGGGACCAGTCAGGAAGGGCTGGAGGGAGACAACAAAGTTAATATTTCATAGAATTCCCATTCAAAGTCCATTATCCCTTCCTGCCCACAGTCTACAGACACTAATCCAGTTTCTAATTAATTCCTATAAAAAGAAAACATTGTAAATTCAGGCCTTACTTATTTATTTAATGTTTTTTTTTTTTTTTTTCTGATAGGAAAAATTGTTGCCGTGACTCTTGCTACACATTAACTAGTAGAAAAGTAAAAAGTAAGTGGCATATTGATTAGGCACAGCCTGGATGCCATGAATACATTATGGAAGATTGTTTGTTTCTTTGATCTTGGCTGATCAGAAAAATTTTTAGTCGGAATATATAAAGAATAATTATTTCATAGAGTGAGTATATAACTTAATAATATAAAATATAAAAATGAAAACAATAGCTTACCTTAGTACCCCATACAAAGCATAATGTGATTTCACCACCACTCATACAATCCTGGATTTAACAGAAATACTGGTATTAATGTTGTACTAGACTCAATGCATAATTTAAAATGTCAAATTTATTGGGCCTCTGTTGGCAGACTAGACTGTGTTGGTCTCTGGGCTACAAAGCTATCACTGACAATGCAGAAGAGAGAGAGTTTCTTTTTTTTTTTTTTTCCTGGCCATACTTTTTTTTCCTCCTCTCTTCTCCTCCCCCCCCTCCTTAATTTTCTTTTTCCTTTGCCTCCACTCTCCTGTGGTTTTTTCTTTTCTTTTTCTTTTCTTTTTCTTTTCTTTTTCTTTTTCTTTTTTTCTTTTTCTTTTTCTTTTTCTTTTTTCCCCTCAAAGGTTCAGCTTTGGCTCAGGATTGCAAATTTTGTCCTGCATAAAATAATTTTCCTGTCTAAAGCAGTTGTCAGGGCTCCTTCCAAATATAAAAGAGAGACAAAGAGAGAAAGAGAGAACAGTTTGTCCCTGACTGTGAGAAGTGGGGTGAGTCATCCCTGGAAGCACACCATCTTTCCTGAGTGGTGATCTGAGGTAATGTCTGTGTTCATCAGTTATCCATGGCAGAGGCACGTTCAGGACAGCTCCACGTGCACATCATCTGTTCATTATTACTGTTTGAGAAGCCATCATGCTATTGCTCTCCTTTCAGGAGAAAAAACCTCAAACTCTGAGAGTTTTATGCCATTTTTATATGCGTTCCCTCTTTTCAGACCAGAGCAAAATAGGAAAAGGAAGTGGGAGGAGATAGAGCAGGGTTCAATGCTGGGAAAGCACCCCTGGCATTTCCTGTCTGACCTTCAGTCAGCCCGGTGGGACAGCCGTGGGCCCTGGGGCTGTGACTTCTCTTTGGTCTGGGCTGGCATTTCTTTATTTCTAATCCTCAGTGGAGCTCTTTTCCTCACTCGGGTCTGTCCTCCCCTCGCACACCAGGAAACCTTTCTGGACATGCAGCAGCTTTTGGCAAGGGGTTCCTTAATTCAGTCCAGCTTGTCCTCCCTCTCTGGAACATGGCCCTAGGCAAAGCAAACAGAAATCACAAGGAGCAGACAGCACAGGGAATTGGAATGCAAGAAGGAGAGGGAGAGCAGAGCACGGCATCAAGCTGTGCCCTGAGCAGACCTTTCCTCACTCCTGAGCAGTCCCTGTTTCTGCCTTCACCTCGGCACTGCTGCTCTGATGGATGTGCTCAGAAGGGACAGGCAGCTTTGCCGGAAGGGTCAGCAGGGCCCTGCTTTCTGCAGCCAGCTGTGCAGAAGAGGATATTTAGGAAACTTCCCTGTCTGACGCTTCCCGAGGCTCTCTGGCCATCACTCTCCAGCCACCAGAGATGTTCAGTGCTGGGACCAGAGTCTCTCCACAGCAGTGGCTCTGGTGCTCCAATGGGCTCTGCTGGACTCCCCCCACTCCCACACTCAGCCCCAATGTCCTCCTGGTTCCAGCCCAGGTTTCCCAGAGCAGTCTCTCAGCTGTCTGATTCCATAGAGTCATGTGTTCCCAGTGCAGTGACACAGGAACAACCTGAGCTGTTCGCCCGACGAGACAGCCCCTCAGTTTTATCCCCTCACAGTCTGCATGCCCAAGGCTCAAGTCTGGCTCTTCATACCAGGCCCTCGGCTCCTGCTGGGTCTCTCGGTGTCCCTTCCCCAGCTGTGCCACCGCTCTTGGTGCCCTTTGTTGTGCTTTGTTGGCTGTTCACAAGCTCTTGTGTCAGGCTCCCACCTGGAGCTCAGCTTGCATCTGGCACTGCAGCTGGCCCAGCTACCTGCACCAGGTGTGTTCACAACCAGGAGGAGGGGAGAGTGGGAGTGAGGTGGTTTCAGTTCTTTGTTACTTGGCTTGCTGCTCTATTGGGAATTGCTGAGAAAGCAAAGCAATCATACCCAAGTCTGGTTTGCCCGTGGTGGCACCTGGAGAGGGATGTCCCAGGCTCTCTGTGAGCTCTTCAGTCGTATTTTTGCTCCTGTCCAGGTCAGGAGCGGGGGGAATGAGAGAAGTTTGGTGGGCATCTGGGAGCCAGCCAAGGTCACTTGTCCTTTCTCCATAGATTTCTTCATAGCTGGTGAGGATAACCTCCAGGATTTGAGTCTGAAGGAATGGAAAATGGTCCCTTCCCTTTGTGGAAAATTGTGGCTGGGGTTGAAGTGTGCAGGTTCTGCACTCTGCAAAAGCAGAAGGTCTTAATTTTGACCAAGGACGATGATGTCTGTGAGAATTCTCAGAGCTCCAGGGCAGACAAGATGGGTTAGGGACAGCTGGGAGTACAATAGATCATCTTATCAACTGTGTTATCTTCTCTAGTGCTGTGCTCACCACAGATATTTTGCCCCTCTTTTCCCTTGCATTGCAGAGTGAACCTTGAGAAGAGGACACGGGAGACAAGAAACAAGGACATGGCTGCATATCTTGGTAAGAGCTGTATTCTGTTTAGACAGTGATTGAAGAGAAAACCAGTAAATTAAAAAACCCTGAGTAGATCAGAGATTTGAGTAGTATAAAAGATATATATGTCCCCAGAAAGCTTTTCAATGCATATTTTAAATCCTTAGGGAAATATAGTGAAGCTTTTTAATTTTTCTTTTTCTTCTCATGTGAACCTAATGGCCACAAAAAAAAAGAGTTCATAGCAGCATGTCCAAGGAGGCCAAATTGAATCCATAAGGAAGTGTGGACTCATGGATCCCATTCCTCTTGTCTGTGGCCATCCTTGGGAACCATTGGGATAGGATATGTTATCCCTGAGAGAAGTGAGGCCAGTGGAGGTCTCTCCCCTGAGTACAGAACCCCTTCCAGAGCACAGCAGAAGGCCTGGCCTTTGGGGTGGGATTGGCTTGGTCAGAGGGGTGACCTTCTTTGACCAGGAACACGTCCTACTCTAGTGGGGGGTGTTGCTGAGCAGGGCTTTTAGGGTCAGGCTGAAATGAATGTGCCAAGGGACAGAGAAGGGACCTGGGAGATTGTCACTGTAACGGGCCAGGACTGGGAAATACGTGACATAGACTCTCAAGACATTTACAAAAGGCTGATTATATCTTTATTAAGAAACCCATACTTTGATACCCTAGTTTGCTACATGTGTGCTGCCCCGGGCAGATGCTGTAGGGTGACCCACGGAACTGGCGATGTCTCCGCCCCAGACCCAACGAACCGCTCCCCCAGATGGCCAGATGGATGCCCATGCCAGATGCAGTAATTATTCTTCACCAGTAACAGACAGGAGCACACTCCGTATGGTGATCCAACTCGGTTTATTGTAGGGTAAGGTTGAGGGTCCAAAAGGGTATGAGGAAGGTAGGTAGGCTGGGTGGGTGGCAAGTGAAGCAGGCGAGGAAGACAAACCACAGTCAAAGGGAACCAGGGACGGAGAGCAGGCAAAAAGCAGATGGCAGAAGGGCCACAGCACAAGAGCAGCAACCACTCCGACCACCGGCAAAATGCCTCAACAGCGGTTGGGTCCAGAATATATAAACAGGGGGAAGGTAGGAGGGGACAGGGTACAATGAACCAATGGGGATAGGTCTAGGAGGAGGAATTGAGGTGGGGTGACATACATTCAACCAATAGTAGAACAGGTGGGGCGTGACTACAACATGGGAGCCAATGGGAGAACCAGGGACACAGAACTTTCTGGACTGTGGGAATGAGCCCTGTGTGACAGGCAGGCAACTATTAACATGTGGGAGCAAGGGACCTTGGGAAATTAGCACGCTTGCTCGCCCTGAGTTAAATATAAGAATCCTCCCAAGACATCCCTGCCTTGCTGCTCTCAACCCCAGCTCCCACAGGTACAGGTGGACTTGATTGGTCCTTTAATTAAGACACCATCATAATTACCTAATTAAGAAACCATCCTTTGGTAAATAAATATCCATAACACATTCCACATGTTCACAACACCAGGTGCACAAGTTAAGAATTATTTCTCATTCTTTTCTCTGCTCTTCTCACAGCCTTTCCCAGAACAATACCTAGGAAAGTTGTCTGTTTCTCTCTGTGGCCAGAGAGCTGCTGCCACAAGAGATTCCTCTCCACTCCTAGAGTGTGAGGCAGAAGAGTCTCACCCTCTTGTGGGCAGCTGTGCTCTCATGGGACTGAGGCCCCTGTGTGATGGCTGAGTGCTGTGGCAGCTGAGGCAGCTTCCTGGCCCAGGAGAGCCTCAGTGGGCCCCAAGGGTCAGGAACCCCCCAGCACTGCTGTGGAACTCCTGGTCCACTGGACCTCTTGGCTCCTGGGCCAGCTGTGGGATGTGTTCTGCCCCGGAACCTGCTCAGGACAGTCCTAGAGTTCCTTGGGGAAAGGTCCTTGTTAAATGTCCTGTTTTTCTTTTTGTTTTTATTTTCATATGTACCTGATGTCCAGCAACTGCGGCTGTTGTCTTTGGCTTACGAATGATGTTGGACACATTTGGTAAGTGTGCTGGGTCCCATTCCTCTTGTCTGTGGCCACCCATGGGATGGGATGTGTTATCCCTGAGAGGAGTGAGGCCAGTGAAGGTCTCTCCTCTGAGCACATTGCCTGCAGATGCCCTTCCAGAGCACAGCAGAAGGCCTGGCCTTTGGGGTGGGATCGGTTTGGTCAGAGGGGTGACCTCCTTTGACCAGGAACATGTCCTACTCTAGTGGGGGGTGTTCCTTGTAATTGGTAACGATTTCAAAGGCATAGCACATCCCTTCTGGGATTTCCTTTCTTTGAGCACTAAAGGAGGAATCTCACCCTGGGCTTATCTGCAGGGACAAAAGGCAGAAGCCTTTCTGTAGGTGAGTGCCAGTCCTTGCCCACACTACCTGAAAACTAAACCCTGCCAAGCAGGAAGGAGATCCAGAGGTCTGTCGTGCATGAGGGCCCAGTGCAATCAGATTGAGCAACCCCACCTGTCCATAAATTCCCATTTCCAAAGGCCTCCAGCCAGTCCTTTGTTATGTTGCCCATCCCCATGCAGGTGCCCAGGATCCCATGGTGCAGTGATGTCCCAGCAGTGGGCTTTTCCCAGCACAGACCAAGACAGCCTGGCCTCTGCTGGATTCCACATCCTGGATTCTAAGGCCAGCTGTTGTCCTGCCCCTGCTCTTTCCAGCTGGGATGCTGGCAGAGGAATGTCATTCCCTCAAGGGACACTTGGAATTTAGTGTGGCCTGGGCTGTCCCCCATGTCAAGGCCTTTGGGCAGTGAGGAGGCTGTGGAGTTCCTTGCCGTATTCTTCACCAGCCACACAGGAGCTCCAAGCTCATGTTTAGAAGGGCTCTCAGTGGTGCCAAGACTCCTCTGAACAGGCAAATGCTCTTTGAGAAAAAGTCTCCATGTCAGGAAGGAAACGGGCTACAGTAGGGAGGCCAAGGCTTCTTCCAAGGCCAAGGCTTTTCCTGTTGGAAAAGGATTTGAAAGCCAGGGTAGTGGTATGTGGTGCCCACAGGTGCATCATCCTGTGAGTTCCACATCTCTGTTTTCAGGGATGAGTGAATTCTTTTCCAAGGTTGCTTAATTAGAAAGGATGATATAAAGAAAAAGTGGTGTGGACCATATGAATTGGTAAATAGGCAGGACATGAGGGAACTAAGTCTGAGCTTTTTGTTTGTCCTCTGAAAAAAGACATAAAAAGAATCCATTTCCGGATTGCACCTTGAGCACAGTGTTTAATTCCTCTGAAGTGATTAGTTCTCTACACAGAGGAAGACAAAAACTACCTGCAGAAAGATCTAAGAAGAGACCCTCAAGAGGAGACTTGAAAAAAGAGGATAGGAGCATCCTCAGACAGAATGGGTGGTCTCCAGCTCAAGGGAGAAATGTCAGTTTCCCAGTGACACCAAACTTTTTCTGCAGGGAGGAAGGAGAAGACCAATAAAGCCCTGGAATCCAAGATGCAAAAGGCCTTCCAGAACTTCAAGAATAAAATGAAAGCTCTGCAGGAAGATTTCAAAAAATTACAGTCCAGACAGAGTGAGGTTCAGCACCTCAGAGCAGAGCTGAAGAAGAACAAAGGTGAGCAGGGCCATTGGCAGGCAGACCTTCCTCCATCTGAAGGCAGCAGCTGCTCTGCATGCCAACACTCTGTGAGCTCCTCCTGCTCAGGTCCTCAGAGGGCATGGGGAGAGACAGTCCTTCCATGGGGAACAGTTTCTGTGATCCATGGCACTGAAGCACCTCCATGCTGAAGTGTTCTCTGCAGGTGCAGGTGGTCAAAGTGCCTCTTCTGTCCCTCACCTTTGCAGAGGGCGTGTGCTGGAAGTCCTCTCATTGCCTGATACTTGCTAGGGGTCCCCCCCTGAAGTCCTGTCTCCCTCTCTCTCCCTTACCCACTGCCCTTCTCCTGCTGCCCCACTGCTGGTCCCAGGCTGAGGCACATGTGAGCTCAGCCTTGTTTCTCTATTGATGATCAGCAGGGAGAGGAGCTTCTCTGAGCAGAGCCTGGATGTGTCTGTGAGTGCAGGGCCTGTGGAGAGCAGCTCTGCCTGCAGGAGCTGGTGCTGGGAAGGGGAAGGGTCAGCTGGGGCACAGACTCCAGTGAGGGCCTGGCTGGCCCCAGACCGTGCCCCTGGGCCTGGCTCAGGCGGGACACAAAGTGTGTTGGGAACAGCCTGTTGTCCCCAGGGCAGGGACAGCTGAGGAACGATCGGCCTTCCCTGACCGTGGGTCCTGTTTGTGCTCCAGCTGCAGCCAGCAAAGCCACGGCAAGGAGCAGGCCAGAAGAGTCCGGGGAAACTCCTGCAATTCCTGCTGGCTCAAGCCACTGTGGGCTTGGGATGAAGCGTGTGGCCCACTTTTCAAAGCAGGGGATCTAGTTATTGGGCTACAGAAAGCACAAATGGGAGCTTGGAAAGGAATGGAAATTTGTTCTGAGTTTCTTGTCCCCTCCCTGCTAAAAGCGTGAGGACAAAGGGAAAACCATTTCCAGATTGTGCCTTTGTGGCCAAATGGAATTCCTGTGAGGTGAGGATTTCTGAGTGGGAATGAGGAAGGAAAAACCACCCACAGGAGAGCCCTGAGGAGAGACCAACTGTCTGGGAGGTTAAATCAGAGCCCTTGGTCATGCTTGTGTCAGATAGCTGGTCTTCTGCTCAAGGAGGAAACATCAGTGACCCAGTGAAATCCTCCTTTTTTCACAGGAAATAAAGAGGAGGAAATTGCATGGGCCCTGGAATCTAAGTTGAGGAAGAACCTCTGGCAGCTCTCCCCAGGGATTCAAACTCTGGAAGAAGATCTACAGGAATGGCCGAAGGCCACAAAGCGTGACCTTCAGCTTCTCAGAGCAGAACTGGAGAAAAAGCCAGGTGAGCAGGGCCATTGGCAGGCAGACCATCCTCCATCTGAAGGCAGCAGCTGCTCTGCATGCCAACACCCTGTGAGCTCCTCCTGCTCAGGTCCTCAGAGGGCATGGGGAGGGACAGTCCTTCCATGGGGAACAGTTTCTGTGATCCATGACACTGAAGCACCTCCATGCTGAAGTGTTCTCTGCAGGTGCAGGTGGTCAAAGTGCCTCTTCTGCCCCTCACCTTTGCAGAGGGCGTGTGCTGGAAGTCCTCTCATTGCCTGATACTTGCTAGGGGTCCCCCCCTGAAGTCCTGTCTCCCTCTCTCTCCCTTACCCACTGCCCTTCTCCTGCTGCCCCACTGCTGGTCCCAGGCTGAGGCACATGTGAGCTCAGCCTTGTTTCCCTATTGATGATCAGCAGGGAGAGGAGCTTCTCTGAGCAGAGCCTGGATGTGTCTGTGAGTGCAGGGCCTGTGGAGAGCAGCTCTGCCTGCAGGAGCTGGTGCTGGGAAGGGGAAGGGTCAGCTGGGGCACAGACTCCAGTGAGGGCCTGGCTGGCCCCAGACCGTGCCCCTGGGCCTGGCTCAGGCGGGACACAAAGTGTGTTGGGAACAGCCTGTTGTCCCCAGGGCAGGGACAGCTGAGGAACGATCGGCCTTCCCTGACCGTGGGTCCTGTTTGTGCTCCAGCTGCAGCCAGCAAAGCCACGGCAAGGAGCAGGCCAGAAGAGTCCGGGGAAACTCCTGCAATTCCTGCTGGCTCAAGCCACTGTGGGCTTGGGATGAAGCGTGTGGCCCACTTTTCAAAGCAGGGGATCTAGTTATTGGGCTACAGAAAGCACAAATGGGAGCTTGGAAAGGAATGGAAATTTGTTCTGAGTTTCTTGTCCCCTCCCTGCTAAAAGCGTGAGGACAAAGGGAAAACCATTTCCAGATTGTGTCTTTGTGGCCAAATGGAATTCCTGTGAGGTGAGGATTTCTAAGCGGGAATGAGAAAGGAAAATCCACCCACAGGAGAGCCCTGAGAAGAGGCCCTCTGTCTGGGAGGTTAAATCAGAGCCCTTGGTCATGCTTGTGTCAGATAGCTGGTCTTCTGCTCAAGGAGGAAAAATCAGTGACCCAGTGAAATCCTTCTTTTTTCACAGGAAATAAAGAGGAGGAAATTGCATGGGCCCTGGAATCCAAGTTGAAGAATATCTGCCGGCAGGTCTCCCAAAGAATTCACACTCTGGAAGGAGATCTACAGGAATGTCTGGAGACCACAAAGCGTGACCTTCAGCTTCTCAGAGCAGAACTGGAGAAAAAGCCAGGTGAGCAGGGCCATTGGCAGGCAGACCTTCCTCCATCTGAAGGCAGCAGCTGCTCTGCATGCCAACACCCTGTGAGCTCCTCCTGCTCAGGTCCTCAGAGGGCATGGGGAGGGACAGTCCTTCCATGGGGAACAGTTTCTGTGATCCATGGCACTGAAGCACCTCCATGCTGGAGTGTTCTCTGCAGGTTCAGGTGGTCAAAGTGCCTCTTCTGCCCCTCACCTTTGCAGAGGGCGTGTGCTGGAAGTCCTCTCATTGCCTGATACTTGCTAGGGGTCCCCCCCTGAAGTCCTGTCTCCCTCTCTCTCCCTTACCCACTGCCCTTCTCCTGCTGCCCCACTGCTGGTCCCAGGCTGAGGCACATGTGAGCTCAGCCTTGTTTCCCTATTGATGATCAGCAGGGAGAGGAGCTTCTCTGAGCAGAGCCTGGATGTGTCTGTGAGTGCAGGGCCTGTGGAGAGCAGCTCTGCCTGCAGGAGCTGGTGCTGGGAAGGGGAAGGGTCAGCTGGGGCACAGACTCCAGTGAGGGCCTGGCTGGCCCCAGACCGTGCCCCTGGGCCTGGCTCAGGCGGGACACAAAGTGTGTTGGGAACAGCCTGTTGTCCCCAGGGCAGGGACAGCTGAGGAACGATCGGCCTTCCCTGACCGTGGGTCCTGTTTGTGCTCCAGCTGCAGCCAGCAAAGCCACGGCAAGGAGCAGGCCAGAAGAGTCCGGGGAAACTCCTGCAATTCCTGCTGGCTCAAGCCACTGTGGGCTTGGGATGAAGCGTGTGGCCCACTTTTCAAAGCAGGGGATCTAGTTATTGGGCTACAGAAAGCACAAATGGGAGCTTGGAAAGGAATGGAAATTTGTTCTGAGTTTCTTGTCCCCTCCCTGCTAAAGCGTGAGGACAAAGGGAAAACCATTTCCAGATTGTGCCTTTGTGGCCAAATGGAATTCCTGTGAGGTGAGGATTTCTGAGTGGGAATGAGGAAGGAAAAAACCACCCACAGGAGGGCCCTGAGGAGAGACCCTCTGTCTGGGAGGTTAAATCAGAGCCCTTGGTCATGCTTGTGTCAGCTGGTCTTCTGCTCAAGGAGGAAACATCAGTGACCCAGTGAAATCCTTCTTTTTTCACAGGAAAAAAAGAGGAGGAAATTGCATGGGCCCTGGAATCTAAGTTGAGGAAGAACATCTGGCAGCTCTCCCCAGGGATTCAAACTCTGGAAGAAGATCTACAGGTATGGCCGAAGGCCACAAAGCTTGACCTTCAGCTTCTCAGAGCAGAGCTGAAGAAGAACAAAGGTGAGCAGGGCCATTGGCAGGCAGACCTTCCTCCATCTGAAGGCAGCAGCTGCTCTGCATGCCAACACCCTGTGAGCTCCTCCTGCTCAGGTCCTCAGAGGGCATGGGGAGGGACAGTCCTTCCATGGGGAACAGTTTCTGTGATCCATGGCACTGAAGCACCTCCATGCTGAAGTGTTCTCTGCAGGTGCAGGTGGTCAAAGTGCCTCTTCTGCCCCTCACCTTTGCAGAGGGCGTGTGCTGGAAGTCCTCTCATTGCCTGATACTTGCTAGGGGTCCCCCCCTGAAGTCCTGTCTCCCTCTCTCTCCCTTACCCACTGCCCTTCTCCTGCTGCCCCACTGCTGGTCCCAGGCTGAGGCACATGTGAGCTCAGCCTTGTTTCCCTATTGATGATCAGCAGGGAGAGGAGCTTCTCTGAGCAGAGCCTGGATGTGTCTGTGAGTGCAGGGCCTGTGGAGAGCAGCTCTGCCTGCAGGAGCTGGTGCTGGGAAGGGGAAGGGTCAGCTGGGGCACAGACTCCAGTGAGGGCCTGGCTGGCCCCAGACCGTGCCCCTGGGCCTGGCTCAGGCGGGACACAAAGTGTGTTGGGAACAGCCTGTTGTCCCCAGGGCAGGGACAGCTGAGGAACGATCGGCCTTCCCTGACCGTGGGTCCTGTTTGTGCTCCAGCTGCAGCCAGCAAAGCCACGGCAAGGAGCAGGCCAGAAGAGTCCGGGGAAACTCCTGCAATTCCTGCTGGCTCAAGCCACTGTGGGCTTGGGATGAAGCATGTGGCCCACTTTTCAAAGCAGGGGATCTAGTTATTGGGCTACAGAAAGCACAAATGGGAGCTTGGAAAGGAATGGAAATTTGTTCTGAGTTTCTTGTCCCCTCCCTGCTAAAAGCGTGAGGACAAAGGGAAAACCATTTCCAGATTGTGTCTTTGTGGCCAAATGGAATTCCTGTGAGGTGAGGATTTCTAAGCGGGAATGAGGAAGGAAAATCCACCCACAGGAGAGCCCTGAGAAGAGGCCCTCTGTCTGGGAGGTTAAATCAGAGCCCTTGGTCATGCTTGTGTCAGATAGCTGGTCTTCTGCTCAAGGAGGAAACATCAGTGACCCAGTGACATCCTTCTTTTTTCATAGGAAACACTGGAGGAAAGTTCAATGGCTCTGGTATGTCATATTGAGACAGCAGTTCAGCAGCTCTACCCTAGAATTCAAACTCCGGAATGAGTTACAGGAGGGACCTCTAATAGAGGGTAGACATGCTTAAAGGAATAAAGTAGGAATTTATTAAAAGGCCTTTGAAGGATACATATTGGGCAGTAAAAGAGCCTGACCATGGCTACACTCAAGATTGGACCCAAGGTGGACACATGATAGATGACTGGTCCTACATCTTTACACTTTTATAAGTTTTTGTCCATTTCCATTTTGCGGTTAATTGTCCAATTGCAACTTCAGGTTATAAAGTACCATTCTCCCAGTCTGGTCTCCTCGATTTTCTGTTGTTTACACATTTTGGGCCTGAAGCTGCAGCAGTGTCCTTGGTTCTCAGGCTGGAAAAGGATTGTTTTGTCTGACTACACTGTGAAGAGAACTTGCTAACACTCTGTATGAGGTTCAGAGTTACATGCTATTGCAGTATAGAATCTGGAAAATATAAAAACTAACATTTAAGGTAGTATTTCCTTCCTTTAGAGGCTTGACAAGGCCTTTTGTTGAGTCTCTATTCTAAATATCTAATAATAATATGCATTTAATACCAGATAAGTGTCTAATAATGGTAAATAACAACAGTAAGCATCTAACAACAGTAAATATCTAATACCGGATAAATATCTAATAACAGTAAATAACTAACCATAGTAAATATCTAATAATCGCTAAATATCTAATAATAATATTAATAAGCAGTAATAATCATCTCACAGTAGTAATGTTTTGCACAGTCGTATATCATGCAAAGAAGAATAAGGATTATTATGAACAGTCACAGAAGAGAAATAATTTAAAACATGTTTTTGTCTGCATCTGTCTTTGTTTTTACAGTTGTTTCAGGAGCAGAAGCTTTCTCAGCTCTGGAGTAGTGAACCCAGGGTCCTTTGCCATCAACTTTGACTGCGGTGAGGGTGGTCAGCAGAACTTGGAATGGTCCTCTCCACTTGATTTGTAGAGGATCACTGTCCCACCACTTAACACAGACCCAATCTCCAGGTTGGAAAGGATGTGCAGAAGTGTCCAGTCCTATAGATCTGGATAGCACAATGTAATTCTGGAGCTTCTGCAAAGAGGAACCTAAAGCTATTAGATATTTCTGCAAATCAAGTTTCTCCTTCATGTGAATTTCATCTGGAACATGTCAAATCTGATATGGCTGCCATACAGTATTTCATAGGGACTGATATTATCCCTTCTTCTTGGTTGTATGCGGATTCTCAGTAAAGCTATAGGCAAGGCCTGAACCCATGTCATGGATGTTTCCTGACAAATTTTGCTAATTTGTGTTTTGAGTGTATGCAGATCTCAAGAAATTCCCAAAATCTGGCTAACTTCCTTAACAACTGTTGCAACAAAGTGTGGTCCCCTATCTGATGACATCCCCAAAGGAACCCTGAACCTTGGAATTATATGATTGAACAAAACTTTCACCACTTTCTTGGCTGTGTTATTGCGACAGGGGTAAGCTACTGGCCATCCACTGAAGGTGTCAGCTAACACCAGTATGGACCGGTATCCCTCCTTGCATGGGAACTCTGCAAAGTCTATCTGTCAGTAATCTTCAGGTGAAACATAAACTTTAAGGGATTTAGAGATTTTAGAGGAGCTAAGATTTTAGTTAGAGATAAGCCTTACTAGAGTTAATTAAAATAAATGAGTAGGCCTTGATGAAGTTAAGAGTTAGTAGTTAACTAATAATTGATTGCTTGTCAACACAATGTTTAGTTAGCTGGGTTTATAATGAAGAATATAGAAACTGACAAATAGCTTTTAGGAACATAAGACAAATGTGGACCTCCTCTGCTCTAGAACCAATTGAAGACAGGAAGTGGGAGTCCTACCAAGAGTTCATTTGTCATATTTGCACTGAAAAGGTAGAGTGGTCAGAATGAGGAAGACTTCATTTACTTCCTCATTTTGGGACCCCTCCCCATGAAAGGGACCACCAACCCATTTGAAAGAACAAACTACACATGCTTAATAGCTTTTGAAATTATTAGCATATCAAGCGAGGATGGGATGTACCAAAATTATGAATATGCATTTGTATTTTGGGTATTCAATACTAGTATGGATAAAAGGAGTCTGTAATCACCTGAAAGGCTCAGTGTGTATTTGGGAGCTATCCCGCACACTGCCCAGCATTGCAATAAACATACACTTTCTGACTTTAAATTGTTAGAGAGTTTTTGTCCGTCACAGTTGGATATCGGTTCTTGATCAGTATCTATATTTCTTTAATAAATCACAGGAAGATACCCTGCTTTTGTTACTCTTAACATAAGTCTTTTCCTTGTGTCAGGGTTGTTCTTACAACAGACTTCACATTTGCTCATTACTGATTGTGCAATGTCAGTCATTCCCTTTCCTATTACCTTTTTAGGTGTTTTAGAAGATTTTCAACTGCAAAATGTGTATTTTCATGTTCCCTCTGGGCTAGCTCCCGAAGGATCAGGGGTGAGACTACAACCTGATTTGCTGGTGTGACAGCCCATCTACTTTCTGTGATCTCAGCCTTAAGAAACTTAATTAGTTTGTAGTCTGCCTGGTCATATTTTGGAGTGAACTCTGACAAATCAACCTCTTTTTGTGGAATTACTGCATGTCTCAGATTGAGAAGCAAGATGTTTTCTATTGCCATCTGTGCAGCAGTTGTCTTCTGTTAAGTGAGCAGTTTTCCTTATCTCTGTCACAACCAATCCTCTCTCAGGGGAGACATCTGCTGTTAATGGGTTATTGAATGTCACTGCATGACTGATAAGAACTATGACATCCCATTGTGAGATGTTCCGCCCACAGGGAGGAGCCAAGCATTCCTTACTGGATATAATCTGGGTTTTGGGGACATCAGAGTCAGCCTTCTCACAGGTTTCCACGAGGAACAGCTGGGGTTTTCCAGTGGACCTTCAGAGGAAGACTACACCCTTCAACAGGATCACTGCTCCAAGAGAACCACATCTGCCACTCCAGGAGGACTGCAGCCACTCCAATTTGGACTGCTACCAACACGCTGGCCAAAGGGGTGTCAAGTTGTATTCTGACTCTGTCAGTGTTTTTTCTTTAGGATTATTGCATATATTTTGTTTATTTTCCCTTTTCCTAATAAATTGTATTTCTGACTTGGAGTCTCTCACTGGTTTTGCTTTCAAACCAGAACACTGCAAGAATCCCTTTTTCTGCAATCCCTCTTGCTGCTTTACCAGCAAAGTGATTTCCCAGTTCTGGAGTGGTTTTCCCTTTTTGGTGACCTCTACAATGCATGATAGCTACTTCTGTGGGTTTTTAATGCTCTCTAAGAGGGCAAGTATTTGTTCAGCATGTTTGATTTGATTACCTTGGGCGTTCAGAAGTCCTCTCTACTTCCAGATGGCTCCATGGGCATGGACAACACAAAATGCATATTTAGAGTCAGTCCATATATTTACTTTCTTCCCTTTGCTCAGGTCTAGGGCTCTCGTCAGTGCAATCAGCTCAGCTTTCTGTGATGATACATCTGCTGGCAGCACCTTTGCCTTGATCACCTTGTCCGGTGTAGTCACTTCATAGCCTATCATCCTTTTGCCATTTTTCATGAAACTGCTCCCATCTGTAAAAAGTTCCCAATCTGCATTCTCCAGGGGCATGTCTCTCAGGTCTGGTCAGGTGGAATAGACTTCTTTGATAGTCTGTAAACAGTCACGTTCAGGCTCACCATCAATTAAGATGGAGGACAAAAACATGGCAGGGTTAACAACAGAAGTGGTTTTCAAGGAAACATCATCCTGCTCTAATAACAGTGCTTGATATTTAAGCATCTGATTACCAGATAACCAACATTCCCCCTTTTGTTTGAGTACAGCTGCTACTGCATGGGGTATATACACTACAAGGTGTTGCCCCAGGGTGTGTTTTTGGGCCTCCTGGATCAAGATGACAGTGGCCACCACAGCCTTGAGGCACCCTGGCCAGCCTTGGCAACATTGTCTATCTGTTTAGAAAAATATGCTACAGCCCTTTGTTGGTTCCTGAGGCGCTGTGCTGGTCCCTCCAAAGCCACATTCAATCTCTTGTGTGTGAAAAGTTCAAAAGGTTTAGTTAAGTCTGGCATTTCCAGTGCTGGAGCTGATATCAGAGAGTGTTTCAGCTGTTTAATCACTCCTCTGGTGTTTTCAGTCCATATAATAATTCCTTTTTCAGCTGCTTTTAATGCTCCATATAGAGGTTTCACCAGCAGTCCATAATTATCTATTCATAAATGACACCAACCTACCATTACCAGGAAAGCTTGCATATCTCTCACAGTGTGGGGCTCTGGAAGACAGCAGATGGCTTCTTTCCATTCTTTGTTGAGCTATCAGTGTCCACGGAAGATCTCAAGCCCCAAGTAAACTACTGCTTCCTTAGCAATCTGTGGTTTGTCTCTAGAAACTCTGCACCCATTCGGTCCCAAAAAGTTTAATAGACTTACGGTCAGTCATATACAGTAATCTCTGGCTCTGGCTGCAATCAAGATGTCATCCACATACTGAAGAACAACTCCTTCTGACTCCTGTCTTTTCCTGTCCTCTAATTCCTTTGCTAACTGGTTCCCAAATATTGTAGGGCTGTTTTTGAACCCTTGTGGTAAAACTGCCCATGTAAGTTAACTCTTTCTTTCTGTCTTGGGATTTTCCTGTTGAGAGTTTCTTGCAGGACAATGGACATATGGAACATGTGCACAATCCAGCCTTTATCGAGTCTGAGTAAGAAGGTCACAATGTCCCTGATACACAATAACAGGAAGAACCTATTCAGAAGAAAAACAAGTCCAAGATGTGGGACAAGATAAGAAGACGGAGCAAAAAACCACAGTGGAGTGCATGAAGGCAGAAAACTAACCAATTAGCTGGCAGCTTGAGACACGTGCACAGTCAGGCATAACCAATCATGTATTAGTTTAAGACGTGTGAACAGTAGAACACAGTATAAATATAGCTTATTTTTTGCAATAAATCACTTGATTATATTGATCATGGTGTGATGTTCCATTGCTGATCCTCCGCATTTTTTGGCACCTGCACAGGGACCCAAAGACAGCTATTTCACTGCTATGCAGAGGTTCAGCAACAGACTTTTTCACTGCCCCAGTGAGAGGAAAGAGGTTGGCGTTCCAAATAAAGACAAATTGTTGAAGACTAATTGATCTCGCCCTGATCAGGTGAGCAGCCGGGGAGGAGATGGGCATGGAGCATGAGAGAGATGAGGTCCAGAAACTCCTCCAACATATCCTTTCTAAGAGAGGGCAGAAATACAAGGCTTCCACTCTGAAAGGACTTATTTACTGGGCATGGGAATGAAACCTCATACCAGGAGCGCAGGTCGCTTTTGAGGTGGCTACGTGGGAGGCTGTGGACTGCATGATATGGGACTGTATCACCTCGGGAGGAGGTGAGGCTAAAGAGGCCTTTAAATATGCTACCCTGTGGAAAAACATCGTAGAGGTATTAAGGGCAGTTAAAGCTGAAAAGCAAGCCACTGAGGCAGCTTATGCTTCTTTTGCTCTGATCATCAAGCCTAAACCACAGGCATTTCCTACTAGCAAGTTATTTTTAACTACATTAGATGTACCTTCATGCAGCCTGCAACCCTCTAACCCAGTTCCAGTAATGAAAGAGAAACCCAAACCCTCCGACCAGAAACAGAGTGATGAAGCTACCTCCCTTGGAGGTTTGAACTGCCGACCCGGGAATAAAGGTATTCAGGAAAAGAAGGCAGCTATTCTTGAAGTGTTAGAAGTAGCACACTCAGTATCTGAAGATGAGGCTGAAGAAGAAAAGACAGATTCAGGATCTGCCTTGGTAGAGGAGGACTTAAAAGCTTTGGTAGACAATTTGCAAAAGTGAGTAATTCAACAGAGTGATCGAGTCACTCCCCACAGGGACTATAGTTTTTAAAGGAGGGAACTGCCGGCTATCTTAAGCTCCAAACGGGCTCTCGACGAACAGAGTGGGAGGTGGATACCCCGCTTGACCACAGAATATTTGGAGATAGAGCTAGACCCTGATATAGAAATGACACAAAAGAGGAAGTGTAGAGGAGTCATAACTGAAGCAATAATAGAAGAGTCTTTTCCCTCTAGTACTATAGAAGCCTTGCCTGTGGTAGCCCAAGCCACAGGGCAAGGATGGGAGCCATTTGATTAGAAGATATTAGAAAAGCTGAAAAGCGCTGTCACACATTATGGCTTGAAGTCTCAATTAGCACAGTCATTATTGCAATACATCTTTACAGCAGATACTTTAATTCCAGGTGATGTTCAAACCTTGGTTAGATTAATCATGCCCCCTCACCAGCAGATTCAGTTTTATAAATAGTGGAAAGGGGCATGTAAAAGAGAGGAAGCAAGATTTCGGGCTCAAGGGGACCTGTTGTTTGGAACCACAGCACAACAATTATTAGAAGGTCCCTGGTCCACAGCAACCGCCCAAGCCCAAAGTATCAATGAAGTTTTGCATCTAAGCCAAAAACTTGCATACAACTCAATCCTTGTATTGCTTGATCGGCTGCATACTCAAGCTTTTACACAGATACATCAAGAGGAAATGAGGACTTTGATAAATTCATTGACCACTTGCACAGAGCCATCTATGTTCACCCTGACCTGGATCCGGATACAAAGCAGAAGATGTTTAAGATGCTTGCCTTTGACAATGCTGATGACAAGAGTCGGCAGATTTTAGGCACGTTGCAAAAGGGAGCAGAAGTTGTTGACGTGCTAGAATTAATGACCAGAACCACAGAGAGACAGAAGGCTGCCTATGTAACTGCTGCAGTACAAGGTGCTGTAAAACCACTACTTTCAAAATTAGAGAAGAAGACGGAAGGGAAGAATACTAAGTGTTTTGGATGCGGAAAGGTCAGACATATACGGAGTCAATGTTGATCTGCACCAATGAAGAAATTTTGCTCTATTTTGCAAGAGAGATAATCACAACACGAGAGAGTGCAGGTTCCAGGGAAACGGACCATGGAGTGCGACCCCACGCATGAAGACACAAGGTCGGGAAGCTGTATGGGTAGCTCAACCCCCGCTGGAGGACTTTACTCACTCCAATCAGCAACTCCTGGAAGCACTGGAATGGACGTGGAAACCACAGTAGACCTTACCATCACTGACTCTGCAGTACATCTGGTGGAGACTAATGGAAAGGGACCTTTTGGGGGGTGGGCTTAGTGCTTTCCTGTTAAGGAGATCATCTGCTAGCAAAAGAGGATTGGATGTAATTCCCGGAGTTATTGATGCAGACAATCAAGGGGTTATCAAAATTATGGTTAGGACATTTTTCCCTCCTGTATCTATCCCTAAAGGATCACAAATTGCTCAGCTTGTTCCTTTTAAGTCTTGTGTCCCCTGCACAGGATTAAAGGAGTGGGGAACGGGTGTTTTTGTTCCACAGGTAGCCCAGAAGTGTATTGGGCCGTGGACATTACAAGAGGTAAATTGGATAAACAGGTAACCTTGACTCATCCCAATGGTAATTCTATCACTAAGAGGCTCAAAATTGATACCGGAGCAGATGTAACAATCATTTCAAGCACTAAATGGCCCAGGAATTGGCCAGTAGTCAATCCTGTTTTGGGAATTGCAGGGATTGGTGGAACCCAAGCAATTCAGTTAATTAGGGAGATAATTACTTTGTTTTCCCAGATGGAGTGAGCGTAACAACAAGACCCTATGTCATGCAGACTCCCAGTAATTTGTTAGGTTTAATTGGGAGAGATTTGTTAAGTCAACTAAAGGCCACAATTGTTACACAGCGTTTTTAGCAGCGGCCACTGCGGGGCAGCCAATCCTGAAAATGAGCTGGACCACAGATACACCCATATGGATTGGCCACTGCCAAAGGAAAAGCTGCTCAAGGTTCAAAAATTGGTTAAAGAACAACTTGAGGCTGGTCATGTAGTACCATCAACTAGCCCATGGAACATGCCTATTTTTACAATTCCAAAAAAGAGTGGGGAATGGAGGTTGTTGCATGATCTTAGGACAATCAATGCAGTAATGCAGAGTATGGGAGCATTACAACCCGGACTCCCATCCCCTGCTATGTTACCTGAGTCTTGGGATCTACTGATTATTGACCTCAAAGACTGTTTTTTCACTATTCCCCTCCACCCTGAGGATACCAGTCATTTTGCCTTCTCAGTCCCCTCCATCAACAAGGCAGAACCCTACCAGAGATATGAATGGGTAGTTTTGCCCCAAGGGATGCATAACTCGCCCACTATATGCCAGATTTACATAGCCTGGGCATTAGAGCCAGTCCGTAAACAATTTCCTAACTGTATCATATATCATTACATGGATGATATCTTGGTGGCAGCACAGGAATTGGTCACTGAAAATGTATTAACAAGCATGATAACTATTCTAGAGCAAAGAGGGTTGAGAATTTCCCCTAAAAAGGTACAGCATTCAGCTCCATGGAAGTCTCTTGGGTGGCACATTGATCAAGCTGTAGTGAAACTTCAGAAGATTACCATTGCTACAGAGATAAAAACTGTGCATGATGTTAAAAAATTAGTAGGAGATATACAATGGATTAGAACTATTTGTGGAATAACTAACAAAGAATTTGAACCGTTAATACAGCTGCTAGGTACCTCATCCCGGGCAGACAAGTTCCGATCACTGGATAGAATGCAGCAACAGGTCTTGGAACACATAGCCTCAAAGGTTGCCACAGCGCATGCATATCGCATGATCGAAGGTGTCCCAATTCAACTGATGATCATCAACTATAGCAAGGAAGGTGACCAACACGCCAAGCTTCCTTTCACATTAATTTGTCAATGGACAGAGACTCGGGCTAATCCTTTAACAATCCTGAAGTGGGTATTTTTACCTGTGCGACAGCCTAGAACCACTACTACTCACCTAGAACTATTTACTCAATTAATCATGAAAGGCAGAGGGAGGATACTAGAAATCTGGGGACAGGAACCATACGCAATGGCAGTACCATTAGCCAATTGGTATTTGGAATGAGGAATTAGGCAAATAGCTCCTTACAAATAGCTCTTACTGATTACAGTGGAAGAGTTCACAATACCTATCCGGATTAACGATATTTACCAATGCGGGCAAACGGTCTAAAAGGGCTGCTTGTATATGGCAGCAAAAGGGTTCAGGGAATCAGCATATAATTCCTTGGGGAAGTAGGAGATACATTGCAAACCTTGGAGTTGAAGACAGTTATTTGGGCCTTAGAAAATTGGAATAATAAAGCCATTAACATTGTTTTCGATTCACTTTACATGGTCGGTTGTGTACAGTGCCTTGAAAGGGCGGTAGTTAAGGAAGTTAATCAAACAAACATTTATATTCACTTTTAAGCCGACTACTTAGAAATTTGAACCAACGCCGACAGGAGTATTTCATTACTCATGTTCGCAGTCATCAAAACCTCCCTGTTCTGTCTGAAGATAACACTCAAGTGGATCAGTTGGTAGCTGCTGTCTGGCCAATGCCATCCTCTGATAAATTTCAACAAGCAAAAAATTCTCATGCCTTTTTACATCAATCTGCAAAAATGTTGGTTAAACAATTCGGTATTCCCCTTACTGATGCCACTGGCATTGTACGCTCTTGCCCAGATTGTCAAAGGGATGGCATCGACTTAGGCACTGGTGTTAACCCAAGAGGTACCCAGCCTTTGCAATTATGGCAAATGGATGTAAAACATGTAGCAGAATTTGGCCAGAAGAAGTTTGTGTATGTTTGTATTGATACTTACTCTTGTGTTATATGGACTACCCCTTTAACAGGTGAGACAGCACGTCATGTTGAGAAGCATTTGTACAATTGCTTTGCAGTGTTGGGAGTCCCTTTAGCCATTGTCACGATCTGCTCGTGCTGGGTGTTGTGATGGTTCATTAACTGATCCCAAAAATGCAAAAAGGCAAACAGCAGGGGACCATCAGTTTAATCACAACAAATGCACCTTTATTTAGGTTCCAACAGCAAATATGATAGAGGGGACAGAAAAAGGAAATAAAGAATAGAGAGAAAAGAGGGGAAGGGGAATATAGCTAACACCGCTGAGACGAGGTCCCCTATGGTCCAGCCACATGGATTTGCTGTCGTCTGTGGGGGTTAACCAAAGTCTTCCCAAAAAGTTACAGTTTATATAGTCTTTATCCAAAGCGAGTGGCATCTGGCCAGAAGGTGGGCGAGATTGATGGGGCATTGTGAAGAGCCCCTTGGTCTGTGAAGCAGGTGCTGGCACGCAGGGACGAGCCACCGCTGGTCACAACCTGCTGGAATGCAGCGTTCTGTAGGAGCACAGCGAGCGCAGCTGCTGACAGTCACTGGGCAAGCGTCCACGTCCACCTGGGCCAGGCCAGAGCTCCTGTCAGGGTCTGCAGGGCCCTTGTGACAGTCGTGAGGCAAATGCAGGAAACTTTGGACTGTGTCTCACACCATCCCAGGGTGGAGGTCCCCTTCCTTAGTCCAGCATCTTTCAGAATATTGAGGAGCCCTACACATGATCCCCCTGGAACCCCCCTCACCAGAATGCCAGTCCCAGGGAAACCTACCCAGGACCACCATCTTACTGGAGACCCTCCCAGTTCTGCTGCACCCCAATAAGTTAATAAATGTTTGTGACCCCTAGGTGCTGTTGCTGGGGAGGATGGAGGGGATTTGAGGGTGAGGCACCCCAGGGGGGAACTCTGGACGGGAGGAGAACCACAGGGAGGGGGCTTCTGAGAGTATTTTGAGTATAGGCATCTGGGATGGGGGCCAGGAAGGTCCTGGGGCCTAAGGGGTTCCATGTATAGTGTTGGTGGGGGGTTGCCTAGGGGGCAGTGCTTAGGGGATTTCCTTTTTGAGCAGGGGGGTCAGGGCTTTAGGGGCAGTGCTTAGAGGTGGTCTGAAAGTGGGTAGGGCTGCCTGTGGGGTGTGGGGCTTAGTACCTCTGTGAGGGGGGGAGCTCTGGAAATCCCCCATCCATGGGCCTCCCCCCTTCCTCATGCCTTGGAGACTCCTCCCAAACCTCAGAACCCAAAACCTATCATGGGACCCCAAATCCCCTCAAACATGCCCATCCTTGCCATCCTTGGGATACCCTCTGGGCCCCCCAAACCTCAGGGACCCCAAATATCCCCCCTAAAATCCCAGCCTAGCTCCCACCCACCTGGTTTGGAATACTTCCAGTTTTGGGGTCCCCTCAACCCTCTTTTTTCCCCAGACAGGCTGGTGCTGAGCTTGGTGGGGAATGTTTTTGTTACTGAACTTTCAAGGAAAGTTAACAACTCAAATTGTGGACAGGACAGAAAATTGCTTTGACTAAAGCTCACTCTCTAACGACCCTATAAGCAGCAGTACATCTAACAATGAGGAAATCACATTACAACCTCAAATTAAAGATGAAACCTTCTATGATAGTCAGGGTCTGCACACTTACTAAAACAGTGTGGTACACAGCAGCCAAGATAGCAAAGTTCCAGGAAAAGTATAGCAGACTTACATGGTAATCGGAAACTGGATATGTTTGGCAAGTTCCTCTGGCAGGTGGTGATTGAATCATTTGTCTGAGGCAGAGGCTCAGGGCTTCTGGAGGTCAGAAGTATTTTAATGGTGGGTGACCTGAGAAAACTGTGGTCTTTAACTCAGAGTGCTACCTATTGAGCAGGAGGTTGGATCCATTAGAGAGGAGTGATTTGCTTAGGATTGAGATCCCAACCATAGATCATGGGACAGAGTGTACCGAAGGCAGCATTTTTGCAACTGATGAATGACAGATGTTCCAGGACAACCCTCACCTACACCACTGGTTATCCAAGTATGTGGCTCCCATGGCTAGAGTTTTGCTGGATGTGATAAAACATTGCAGCAGAATTTCAGGATCACTTGATGCCAGTGTTAACTCCACAGAGAGGAAAACAAGGTAAAAGACCCTTAACATGGGGAGACAGATCTTTAGAGCTATGGCAGAAGGATGGGTTTCACTTAACAATTAGTAAACAGAACAACAATCAGGAGATTGGAATTGCAGCGAGGAAATGGACTGCCCAAAAGGGAGCAGCAGGGTCCCAGTGCATGATGGAATGCAGTGTGAGCGAAAGGCTTGCAGAAGGAATTTCTCGGGAAGTGATAAATTATCCACTGCTGTTCTGGAGAATGTAGTGCCTGGAATGGAGTGCCTGGAGAAAAGGAAAGTTGCACTCCCTTGCCACAAGCAGGATGAAGATGTTGATGAGGGAGTTGGAACTCCTAAGAGACCTATAATTACTATGGCCCCACAGGCTAATGTTGTTAATTGGAGTCTTAGAAATAACTTTTGCCATCCTCAGTGAGTTGGGGCTGGTGGCTGCAAACATTTAAGGAGGCTCACCAAAAACAAGACTTACACAAAAAATGAGGTATCAAAGTCACCACTGGCTTCTGAGATGGAGACAGGAGAAAAAGTGAGAATCCAAGTGGATAAACTTATGACTGAGAAAGATCATCTTAGGACCCTACTTGCTTCAGCAGAGTGTAAGGAAATACAATTATTTGAGAATTCGAATAGGGAAAAGTATAGAAGAGAGAAACAAGACCTGAGAGGTAAGGTGATTTATCCCTGTTTCTGAGAATTGAACAGTTGCAAAACAGTTCCAGGAAGAAAAGGAGAAAAGATGAAAACTGAAAGAAATGGCAAAGGTAATGCTTAAGCAAGCTACCAGTTCACCCTGTATTGTGCAGAGTCCATTCAGGTGGCTGATTTGCAAAAGCATTCCATGCACAAGCCAAGTGAGACTGAAATGCAGCAAGTGTAACCCTATCAATGCATATGTACTAATGACCCATGCATCCAGATTCCAGTTGGTTCTTGTCAGTGATTAATTACATTTCTAATAAATACAGGAGCACAACTTTCAGTACTAACAAAGCAAGATGCCAAGAAGCTGGGTGTATGACCCGGATGCCAAGAGTTAAAATCACTTTAGTAAATGGAGCAAATGTTATCTGCCAAGCTGCTAAGGTTAATTTATGGGTCCTGGATGAGAAGTGGATATTGGCTACTTGCTTTGCAATCAAGGATCACAATGACAATTTTGTGATGTTTTGAACAATCAAATCTGATGTTCTGAACAATCAAATCTGATGTTCTGAACAATCAAATCTGTTGTCTGCCTGATGGCAGTGAGTCAATGTTAATGTTTGAACATTAGCTCAAACCCTAAAAGGAGTTCAGAGACTCTGCTGACTCCATGCGGCGCCTGCACTCCCTGATCCAAGGACTGCTAGTGTCCCCGCGCTGTATTTTTGCTGCAGGGAGAAGTGGAATTTCGGAAGTTCTGGCCAATTTGGCCCCACTAACAGTTGAAGTACCCAATACTGCAAACCTAAGAGCTACAATATAAGCACCCATGTGCTTGGGCATTGATGGGGTGGTGACAGATTAAGACAAAAAAGGTACTATCACTCAGTCACACTCCTATCTCTCCTGTCTGAGTTAGTGGCCAGTGATCATTTTAACACACTCCAGTCTCACAGAACTTGCCAGTGTTTAGCCAATGTTTGCTGTTGGCATTGCCATTATGTCACAGATCACAGAATATTCTGAGTTGAAAGGGACCCACAAAGATCATCAAGTCCAGCTGTTAAGTGAATGGACCATACACAGATTGAACCAATGATGATGCCTCAGGTGTGGCAAGCACATGGGCCCACTGAGCCAGAAATAACTCACCCTTGTGGGGCCAGTCCAGACCCACCTGAGACACTTTAATCCTGGCAGCCCCATCCCTCTGTCTGTTGTTGCAATGCTCTTCAGTGCCCGACTCTTGGGCATGTGAGCATCCACAGGAAGGACTTTCACAACCAGCTTCTCCCCTGGGCAGTGATGTCCTGCCCCAGTCCAGCAGCCCCAGTGGGTTTCCCTTGTGTTGCCAGTTGTCCTTTTTCCATCGTTCCAACCACCCCACAGAGCATTTGCCACCATCTATGAGTTCAGTGCAGAGGCAGAGAGTTGGCCACTTCACTCATTCAATCATATCCAAAGCTCGCTAGATGGATTTAAGCTTTAAGCTCTGTAACTTGACTGGATCCACCTTGTCCTTCAGTGGCTTCCATAAGTTGTCATGTAGGATGTAGCATCCCATCAATTCTCCCACCTCAGTCAATTCCCAAGTCCTCAGCCCTGGCAACAGTAGTAACTACTCACCGTAGAGTCAGTCCTCCTGGGGGGAAAAGCAGTCTCCCATTTGGGCCTCTGTGTCAACTTCCCCTGTGTAACTTCCCCTGTTTTCTCCTTTCCCTGTCCCCTCAATGGATTGGTATCCCTGGTGGCCACCCCCCTTCCTCTGGAAACCAAACCCCTCTGCCCCAGCCTTAGCTCCACCACCCACCCCTTCCCCTTCTTAAGCTGTCTCCTCCATGTGGTCCCACTCTTTTACCTCGCTGGGTTCCCTTCAGCCACATGTGATATCCTTTGCTGGAATAAAACCCTGCAAAAAGAGTCTTTCTTGCCTTTGTTGCTGAGCCAGCTGTGGCGAGTGTTGAGTGTGAGTCTGACTGTGTTGCCTGAAGGTTATCTCAACTTGCTTTTCTACAGGAGAGGCTTGTGGGGGACAATTATAGGTAGCAGCAACAACTACTCTAACACCCGTATTTTCAATTAGCGCACAACTGGGTCCTGACCTTGAGGCTTTATCTAGCCTTTTGAAAGCGTCTCCATTGGATCTCCTCTGGATTCTAAGTCACAGTCACTGTTCCAGTTCCCTGAGAGAAAAAAACCCCAATTCTGGGGGATTTCTCTGGGGGTGGCTGAGAACCCTCGAAGCTTTGAGGACCAGTCTAATCAGCGAAACCTCCCCTGAGAGTTTTTTTTTCGGACACACCGAGGTGGTGAGTATAGCCTAGTGACTGTCACCTTTTTGTATTTTTTTTTCTTTTTTTATCTCTTAGGAGGCAGAGGGGTTAATGGGGTAGTAAAGCAGGGACTAATAAAAAAAAAATGGTGAGCTGGACAGGAACAAATGCAGATCCAAACCAATGTGGCTAATCATATGTTCTCTGTTTATTGTTTCTAGACAGCAGTTTATGTACACTTCAAGATAGTTTACAATTGTGAGCACACTGTCATTGGCAAGCAAACATTATTTGTCCTTGTCTTAAGGCGGCTAAAATTTCACACTGCAAACCTATAGTAATTCACACCTAGATAGCTCACTACACTGTGTTATACCTTAACATAATTTCTGACTGCGCCACAAACTTATTCTTAACTGCGCCATAGGTTTCAAGGTCTCACCGAGGCCCACATCTGAGGCCTAGGCTGGGGTAGCTCAACCTTCACTCTAAACATATAAATTGTGAACATACAGATCGTGACCTCTTTCTCTCAGAAATTCTTCCACAGGGTAGGACTCCATACAGCATCTTTCCATTTTTGATGAATTCTTACAATATGGCAGGAACCATCAGTAAAGAAAGAGTGACGCTCTTCATTTCCTGGTAGTCAGGGCCTCCTTAGCATGTTTCACCTTCGCCTCTTCCCCTTCTGATGATAAGCTGAAATTTTTGCCTCAGGGCCAGTTCGTAATGACTTCCAAGATGTCTTTCCCTTTGAACATCCAGTCCCAGCACTGGCAGTCGGGTGCCAGTGGAACCTGTGCTTTAGTGCCAATCACTTCTGAAACAGATGGAACCTCCTTATAAGCTGCCAGTGCCTGCAGTGTGGTGTACATGTATAGCTGGCTTCAGATCCTTTATATCCCAGACTCAAGAACCATAGGGTGGTCCTCGAACTTTTGCAGGTCCCTTCTCCCAGAGGCTCCAGGGTGGACCATTCTCCCTGGCTGCAGTGTGGAATATTTTTTCCATACCTTGTCCAATCCTGACTGGTACAATGGCCACTGTAGGAAGAATCTTATCTTTAATTTGTTCAAAAGCTTGTTGCTGTGAAGGACCCCACTTGAAATCAATCTTCTTCCATGTCTGTCACATGATAGAGAGAGTTTACAATCTAACTGTAACCTGGAATATGCATTCTCCAAAATACCCCAGTGCCAGGAAAGCCTGTGTTTCCTTCCTGTGGGTCAGTGGGGACATGTCTGCTATTTTGTTGACCACATCCACTGGAATCTGACAATGTCCATCTTGCTATTTTACTTCTAAAAACTGAATTTCCTGGGCAGGTCCCTTGACTTCACTCTGTTTTATAGCAAAACCAGCCTTCAGGAGGATCTGAATTATCTTATCCCCTTTCTCAAAAGCTTTCTCTGCTGCGGCACCACTTCGCAGCCTTGGACTCCAGCTCATACTGAAGTTCCAACACATCCATCATGGCAGCACTCAGCAATAGTGTGACTTCGTTCGGGCCATGACAGTCCACCGTCCGTGTCCACTCTCCATGTGACTCAGGCAGGGGCCATGTGGGGCTATTGAGGGGTGAGCGAGTCTTGCTGAGCACGCCCAGCTCTCCAGTGCATGGATCAGCTCTTGAACAGCATCCTGAAGTCCCAGTTGGTGCCATGTTGCCAATAGGACACTTGTGTTGGCCATCAGTACCTGCTGTTCTTCAACCCTCTGCAGTCCCACACCAGAAGGGTCCTCTGAAAGACCAAACAAGGGATTCAGCTGTCCTAATTTCTTCTTTCTCCACAGCAGCTCTCCCAAAGCCCAATGGTGTCTTTTAGGGTCCTTGAAATACCTCTCCTTAGGTGATCTATGCCAAGGATACACAGAGCCTCTAGGCCAGAGACAATGGTGATTTTCTGCCACTCATACCCAGTCAGGAGCACTTCAGCTTCCAGTATAGTCCCTGTTGGGATCCCCCTGTCATCCCAGAAACACAGATGGATTCTGCCCTGCATGATGGCATCAGGGTACACTGTGCACCCATGTCAACTAAGGCCTTGTGCTCCTGTGGCTCCGCTGTGCCAGGCCATGGATCCACACAGTCCAACAGACCCCACTGTCCTTTTCCCACACCTGGCTGGAGCCAGGGCCCCTCTAGCTCTGATCATGGTACTCATTGCTCACTTCTTGTAAATATGACCTGGAGGTCCCTTCCAGAGGGTCAGAAGTAACATCAGCCCTTCAATTCTGCCTGAGGACTTGCCCAGTGGAAACTGAGTGGCATTTTTCCTTGAAGAGTTTTCTGCCTGCAAGACCATTTTGAGACTTCTATGAGAATGACCCCTGTGACACCCCTGTGAGACCCTCATGAGAAACCCTTGTGAGACCCTTGTGTGAGAGACCTCAAGTGTCCTCCAGGTACCCCAGGACTCACCAGAGGGCATAAGCCCCCAGAAAGGGCAGGTAAAAGTAGCAGTACTCAAGGACAATAGTGACAGTGACGGCAATGGCATTGCATAACCAGCTGAAGGCCCTGAACTGCAGCACAATGAGCCTGTGCCCAGCAGGTGACTTGTAGAGGTACATCACCTGACCAGGGTCAAAAAACTGCCACTCCCCCCAAAGACAAACTGCGGCTCCCCCCAAAGACAAAATCCACAAAGCCAAACACCCTCCAAATACCCCATATCCCTCCAAATGCCTCCCATATTCCCTAAATACAGCTGGGCACATGGGTCTCACCTGAACCTCAATTATAAAGAACCTCATGGTGGTCAAAGAACTGACCCCCCCAAAATGTACCTCCTTGTGGTCAAAGAACTGCCCCTGCATCCCAAAATACCCCCCAAATACCCACAAACCCTCTCTAAACTGCACAAATACAGGTGGATGTAGGGGTCTCACCTGGGCCTTGTAGGCGAGCAGGGTAGGGTGTCAGGGTCCTCAAATGCATGCAGGGTCCCTGACAGGTTCTTTTTTGGAGATCTCAAAGCACAAAAGACACAGCAGGGGACACACCACT
The DNA here is from genome assembly GCF_031753505.1 of Anomalospiza imberbis. Taxonomy (NCBI): domain Eukaryota; kingdom Metazoa; phylum Chordata; class Aves; order Passeriformes; family Viduidae; genus Anomalospiza; species Anomalospiza imberbis. The sequence continues at coordinate 9,361,634 of NC_089702.1, forward strand.
TTGCTTAAACAAAATGTACTTTTATTTAGTGTCAAGAACTGCGATAGTGGGAGAGAAATAGAGATAGAGTGAAAGATAGAGAAAGAGGGGAAGGGGATTATAGCTACCAGTCTGAAGAGACGAGGCCCTCGGAGCTTGACGAGATGCTCATAGGCTGTCTTCTCCAGGTGGAGTCCGGACAAAGTCCTCAAAACTCTTTGAGTCCTTTATAGGGTGGCATCTGGCCAAAGCGGGAGCTCTCCTGGCTACATGGTGGGTGTGGACTCGTTGTTTTGGGAACCAGTTGCAACCGTCGCATAGGTGCGGGACCAAGGGTACAGGACCGAGGGTACAGGACGAACTCGTTAGGGCTCAGTCCACCATGACCAGTCCATTGTTCTCGCACTGAGTTCCCATGGCATTGCATACCAGTTCTTAAGGCTTGGCAGACTTTCCACCTCAGCCAGGCTAGAGCTACTTTCAGGGTCTGAGGTCTCAGTCCTTGGAGACAGTCGTGAGGCAAACATGAGGGATTTTCGGACAGACCCTGACAGTAGGGTGATATGGGTGATGCTGTACAGGGTGATGTACATGGAGAGCTGGATGGAGTTCCCCAGTCTGATGTGGTCCCTTAAAGCACCAGCCCTGTGGGTGCCCCATAGAGACCCCCAAAACTACCCCACAGACCCCCCGCAAATTCTCTCTAGGGACCCCTGACTCCCCCACAGCTGCCCCCGTGCCCCCCACTCACCACCCCATACCCTCTGTAGTACCTGTGATGGAAAATACTTGCCCAGCAGGATGAGCATGAGGAGGAAAATGAGGAAGCTGATGGGGTGGAGGGAGCAGCTGGTATGGGGAGGGCTGGGCACCCCCTTTCATCACACCCCCCACACGAGGGTCTGTGCACCCCTACACCTCCTGTACTCCCCCAAGCCCCTCATTACCTCCCATGACTTCAAAGTGCCCCTATGCTCCCCCATATCCCCTGAGCTTTGCTGTGAAAGCCCCCCCAAACCCACCCAGAACCCCCAGCCCCATCAAATCTCAATATGCCACTTGGACCTTGACACCTCCCAGTCTCTGAAGATTCCCCAAATCCCAATATAACTTTCCCAGACCCCGATGCTCTCCAGTCCCTGCAGCTGGTACTGGACCCCACAAACCTGCCCATAGCCCCACAAGCTCCCCCTTCACGCTCCATGCTGGCAGCCACCATGAGCATCTTGCAGGTCGTGTGGAGCAGCTGCCATTGCTAGACCAGGTCTGGGGGGACTGGAGGGGTGAGCACAGGATCTCTCAAAGCACTGCTTCCCCCCAGGCCCCCTTGAAGCTCATATTTCCCCCAGCTGCTCACTGATGAATAATGTAAGGATGACAATGAGGACGAGGAAGAAGGTGATATCTGTCTCCAGGATACCTGGGGAAGGTGGGGGGCAGGGTGAGAAGGGGTTCACCCCATGAAGTCTTCAATACCCACCAGGGTATCCACAAGTGACCCCTACATTGCAGCCCCACCATCATTCCCCATGTACCCCAACCCCCTTCAGCTTCCTCACACCTCAATAACCTCAAATATATCCCCCATACTGATGCACCCCAATCCTTCCAATCCCCCCAAACCCCTAAACAGTCCTCCAGACCCTCATATATGTCCCCATCTCCAGACCCTCATATATATATGTCCCCATCTCATTGCCCTGCAGCCCCCCAGACCACCATAACTCCCTATATAGCTCCAGACCCTGACATACACCAATCCCTTCAGCCCCTCCAGAGCCCAATAAGCCTCCTCAGACCCCCATAACACCCAACATACCGATCTTGATGCACACCAGTCCCCCTCGCACTGCCTTTCCCCCCGGCTGTGGCCACACCGAACTCATCAGCCGAGAGGCACCACGTCCGGAAGGAATCCCCGTTGGTCAGCACCATCTCGTACTCCAGCTCCAGCCCACCGCCCTTGGGGGGGGGGGGGGGCGAGGGCTTCCCGGGGGCAGATGGGGGGTACTCGCCCTGCATTTGCTGAGGACTACGCACCACCAGCGCTTGTGCACGGAGAGGAAGCTGCGGCCGCTGCACAGCACAGTCCCTGCAGCCCCGCCCCACCCGCCCCCCACTTAATTCCCCTATAGTTCCCCCATAATTCCCCCATGCACCCTAGTCCCTGCAGCCCCCCAGATCCCCCAAGCCCGCTTATTGTTGAGGAATGGCTGCAGGAACAGGGTCATTGCTGGAATAATTGATGGAACAATTGTTCCCGCAATCCTCTGTTTGAGGCCCCAGACCCGAGCTCTGTGCCCGAGAGGAGTTCCGGCCTGGGAAACGGCACTGTGCCTAGCCTAGGAACAGTACACTGTGCAAGTACAGATAGCAAAAGGCAGAATATCCTCGAGATATAAGTTGTACAAAAACAGTATGTAAAACAAGATGTACCTAGCAATAGAAGATGAAAAACTTAGCTGCAGTTGAAACCGCACGTAGGAAAACATAAAACAATGAACCTTTATGAATTAACCAGTGAGAGCTTCTTGCTGACATTACTTGTGAAAGACTATATAAACTGACAGGATCTTTGAATAAATCGGAGCTTGCTTATCAATCATATTGATTGCATGCTTGTCTTCCCTTGCCGCCCGCGGCAATATTTGGCCCCCGGAACAGGGACCCTTGCAACCCTCAGGTGTCCCGGTGCCTCTCTGACTAAGGTGGTGAAGCCCAGGGCAAGCGCCGAATATGCAGCATTCGGAGGGCTAAAAGTCGACTCGATTCTGGCATAAGGAGTCCTCTCAAGCCTGGGTCAGAGCAAGACTTGCCATCCGGGGAGTCAGGACAAGACTCGCTGTCCGGGGAAGAGCTGCCGGCTTGCGAGGTACAAAGGCTGCACTTCAGGGTCAGATTATGGAAAGAGAAGTAGCTCTTCAATTATTTACTAGTTTCTTAAAGAAACGTGACTTAGCTGATATAGATTTAGATAAAGATCCGCCGTCTTTGTACACCTACGGTTGGGCTGAGGGCTTATTGTAAGCCTCGGGGAATCTCTTTGATGAGAAATAGTGATGTGAATTAGGGAACATTCTTTGGTTTAAGGTGATTGATGATGATAAGGCTGCCCGAAAGCTAATGAGGTCATGGCCCTCGGTCATAAATTGTTTGCAGAGGTATCAGGCAGAAAAGAAGGTTGCTGCCACTTTAGAAGGGGTTAAACCAGGAATGCATTCTTTAGAGGTTGATTACAATCCTATTCCTCCAGTAGGAAATATTATTGAGATTAAGAGCAGACAGAGTGATAAACAGGTTACTGCTCCCCCTGCTCTTAATCCTGCCTTTAATCCTGCCCAGTCAGCCACAGATCCCCTCCCTGGGAATGAACAATCAGTAATAAATAGTGAAAGAATTCCAGAAGGTGAAAGAAAGCAGCTACAGGATGAAACTGTTCAGAACAGCCACAAAAGAGTTTTAGTGACATCTGCTGGTGATCCTTTTAAGTAAGAACATCCTAAAAAGATACCAGCAATACACAGAATAGATTGGTTAAGTATCCAAAAATAAGCAATAAATAATAAAGATTATAACATGTGTTCTGCTATTTCTGACATAGATTGCCAAGCTTTTCCTGTTGTTTGTACACTGAATGCAGGAGGGGGACTGACAGCCAATTATCATCCTGTGGATTGGAAATTGCTTTTGCAATTGAGAGCCACAGTTAATGAATGTGGGCTACACGGGGAACCCAAAGCAAATGCTTAATTACATATGGGGCTTAGGTTTGCTTCTTCCAGAAGATATTAAAGATATCATGAGAACGATTATGACACAGTCTCAGTTGATGCTGTGGCAAGCCCACTGGCATGAGTTATGTAATCGTTTTGCTGAGACTCCACGACCGCAGAATGACCCCTTATTTGAGGTAACTGTTGAGCAATTAATAAATGTTGGGCAGTTCACTACGACTGAAATGCAGGCACAGGTAGGGGCTGAAGTATTAAAGGCTGCTATGTGTTTGGCTAGAGAAGCAGTCTCCAGGGTTAAGACAAAACCAGTATCTCCTTCTTATATGTCTATTAAGCAAGGCAGAGATGAGCTTTTTACTTCCTTTGTGGATCGGGTGACTGAGGCTATCAATTTAGCTGATGTACAGGACTTTATGAAGGGAGCCCTATCAAGACAGTGTGTTTTAGAGAATTGTAATGCCTCTACTAGAAGTATTCTTAACACAATGAGCATTGATGCAACAGTGGAGGAAATGCTAGAAAGAATGTCGAGGGTTCCTGCAGGTCCTCAGGCAATGTTAGTAGAAGCACTCCAGGATGTAGAGAAAGATTTGGTGTAAGCCCAAACACAAGCCTTTGCTGCTCTGACTCTGTTGCAGCCAACAAGTAAGTTTAAGCAACAACCTCATATAAAGTGTTACTGGTGTGGGAAAATGGGACATTTTCGTCGCAACTGCAGTGAAGGGACAGTATGGTGTAACAAGTGTTCTGTGAACTCTCATTCCACTGAAGTTTGTAGGCGATCAGGAAACACAGAGCACAAAGGGCCGCAGCACGAGGATCCTAACGGCGGCTCCCGTATGGAATGCTCCAGAAAACTGCAACCAGCCAGCTCTCTCCGGCCAGCCACAAGAGAGAGCCTCGGCCTGGACCTGGCAACCACAATAAACATTACCCTGATTGATCAAAAGCCTGTAAAGATCTCTACTGGGATCAAAGGACCGGTAATGCACAAAGATAAACCTTGTGGTGCTCTTCTTTTAGGTCGATCATCTGCTGGTTTGAAGGGTCTTTTTGTGTTACCTGGTGTTACTGATGCTGATTTTACAGGTGAAATTCTTATTGTTGCTATGACATTTTATCCTCTTTTGTTTATTTCTAAGGGCAGTAAAATGTAGGCAGCTAGTGCCTACATTACAGTTGACAGAAGCTGCCTCGACCACCATACAGCAACAACGGGGGTCGGCAGGATTTGGATCTACAGGAGGTATGGCAATTCTTTGTCTTCCCATGGAGGAGCGGCCCAAAGCTCCTGTTATTTTGGAGAATGGCCATCAAAAGCTGCAGCTAATGGCACTCCTCAATACTGGAGCAGACATCACTATCATCAGCAAGGACTGTTGGCCTACCTCTTGGTCACTTTCTCCTATGATTGCTGGAGTTGAGGGGGCAGGGGGGTCTGCTTCAATTTGCCGCAGTAAGGACAAAATTTGTTTATTACTGGATGGTCGCACTTGTGTGCAATTTGTTACTGTTGTGCCATTAACACCCAAAGTTGAAGCATTAATTGGCTGAGATATTCTTATGCAATTAGGAGCTCGCCTGGTTACAAAAGATCGTTTTTAGTAGTGGTCACTACTTGGGCTTTCCCAATCCCCCTAACCTGGAAATCTGATGATCCAGAATGGATCGAGCAGTGGCCGCTAAAAAGAGAAAGCCTGCAACAAGCACATGACCTAGTTAGTGAACAATTGAATCAGGGGCACATTAAACCCTCTACTAGTCCACGGAACACTCCAATATTTGTAATCAAAAAGAAATCTGGTAAATTTCATTTGCTTCATGATTTACGTTCAGTCAATGCCCAAATGGCGGCAATGGGGGCACTACAGCCAGGGCTCCCCAGTCCAGCCATGCTGCCTGAGGGCTGGAACCTCCTTATCATTGATTTAAAGGACTGTTTCTTTACAATTAGCATCCATCCAAATGATACTAAACGATTTGCATTTCCATTACCTTCCCTGAGTTGTGAGGCACCTGCAAGTCGGTATGAATGGGTGACCCTTCCTCAAGGGATGCACAACAGTTCTACACTGTGTCAATTGTTTGTGGATGCTGCCTTACTGCCCATTCGAACTGCTTGTCCTGATATGATGATATACCATTATATGGATGATATTTTGTTTGCACAGGAAGCTCCATTTACTGCTCAGCAAGAAGCCTTTATTTTCACACAGCTGCATAATCACAATTTATGTGTTGCCCCAGAGAAAATTCAACGTTCTGCACCCTGGAAATATTTGGGCTGGGTAATTTCTGATATGCACATTCAGCCACAAAAGGTTGCCCTGCAACTCGATTTGCACACTCTGCATGATATGCAGCGATTCATGGGAGACATTCAGTGGCTCTGTCCAGTTGTTGGTATTTCAAATGATGAACTTGATGAATTAAGACCATTGCTAAAAGGTACAGATCCCACTGCACCTATTCAATTGACTGACAGGCAGCGTGCAGTTGTGGCAAATATTGCTGATACTGTGGCCCAGAGAGCTGTTGATCGTAGAAATCCTGACTTACCTATAGACATTACTATTCTGTCTCATCCAAAACACGTTATGGGTGCTCTCACTCAGCAGTTAAAAAACAAAGGAGGAAAACAGGAGGATACAAAGGTAGAATGGGTGTTTGGACCTTTACAGCCTTGCAATTCTATTCAACCACACGTGGAGGCACTCGCACTCTTGATTCAGAAAGGCCGGAAACGGGTGGTACAGATTACAGGGGAAGAGCCACAAAGAATTTTTGTTCCGATAAAACAGGCTGATTTAGACTGGTTTTTACAACATTCTCCTGAATTACAAGCTAACATTTTAGACTCTAATGCTGAAATTCAATTGTCACCGCTGTCTTCACCTATTCTGCGCTGGGTCTCCTCACAAAATTGGTTGTTACAGCCAAAATAGTGTGAAACACCTGGGCCTGGGAAACAGCACTGTGCCTAGGCCAGAGAACAGTACACTGTGCATGAACAGATAGCAAAAGGCAGAATATTCTTGAGATATGAGTTGTACAAAAACAGGATGTAAAACAAGATGTACCTAGCAAACTAAAATATATCAAGCCAGAAGATGAAAAACTTAGCTGCAGCTGAAACTGCAGGTAGAAGAACATGTAACAATGAACCTTTATGAATTAACTAATGAAAGCTTGTTGCTGACATTGCTTGTGAAAGCAACAATAATAGAGACTATATATTATAAAATATTAATATTATAATATTAATATTATTAATATTAATATTATCATATATACCATATATTATGAAATATAAACTGACAGGATCTTTGAATAAATCGGAGATTGCTTATCATTCATATTGATTGTGTGCTTGTCTTCCCTCGCTGCCCATGGCAGCTTATAAACCCCAAAGCCAAATATGCCCCCATTCTGATGGACCCCCACTCTCCAGGCGCCCACTTTCCCGACAGGGCCCGCCCTGAGCATTGGCCCCGCCCCCTCCCGCAGGGCCCCGCCCCCAGCCCCGATGCCGCATGGACCACGTCCCTACAGACCACGCCCCCAGCACGTGCCACGTCCTTGTGTAGGCCACACCCCCAAATCAGGCCACGCCCCCTGCACCGCAGTGGGGCGGTGCCTCTGTCCCAGTTTGTACTGGGCACTACAGCCCAGTACAGCCCAGTGCAGCCCAGTACTGCCCCACTGCCCCGTACTGTCCACTAGCACCCTGTGGAGTCCAGTATAACTCAGTACAACCCAGCACAGCCCAGTATAGACCAATATAGTCCAGTATAGCCCAGTATAAGACAGTATAACACAGTACAGCCCAGTATTTTCCCTGAAAGAACCAAAACCAGGTGGTTCAGTCTGAGGAAGGGAAAGAGGAACAAAGAGCAGCACGTGGCAGCAGGGGGACGGCGCGGAAGGGGGCGAAGAGGCTTGGGTGTCCCAGGGACCCCCCAGACTTCGGGAGTCTAACCAGGGGGGGTGACCCAGCTGTGTTGACTCGTACCCCTGCCAGCCCCTCGGGGACCCCTAAATCCGTGTAGGCAGGTGCTTCCCCCACCCACGTCACAGGGAGGTGGGTGGGGCAGTGGTGACAAAAAGCGATACCCCAAACTTCCTGTTTCTAACCCCAAAATCATCCAAAGCAGAGGCAGTGGCACGGTGGTAACTTGACGGGGAGCAGGGGGGTCCCCGAAATCCCTGGGAACTGGGGGGGCAAGGGGTCCTTGGGGTGTGTGGAGGTTCTTCAGCCATAGGGGGTCCCTGGGGTGTGTCTGCCTGGGCTGTGGATGGGGGGCGTGGTCTTTGGGCCCTGAAGGGAATCCCTGGAGTGTGTGTGTGAGTCCCTGTGGTGTGGATGAGGAGTCCTTGGACACAGAGTGGGGATCCTGGTGTTCTGGTGGGGTCTCAGGGGTTTGGATGAGGGGTCCCTGGGCCCTGAGTGGGGTCTTCGGGATGGTGGTGGGGTCCCTGGGTCACAAGGGGGATCCCTAGGGTGGTGGGGATCCCTGAGCCCCAAATGTGGTCCCTAGGCCTCGAGGGCGGTCTCTGCGGTACCAAGGTCACGCCTCATCCTACTCTCTCCCCCACTGCATCCAGGATCTCCGCAGGGTGAGTCAGGATGTGCACCCTGCTGCTGGTGACACTGGTGACACTGGTGATGGTGCCTGCAGGGGTCTCTCCCTATGGCTTCCGCAACTGCATCCAGGCGCCATGGGACCCTGGGCTGTTCCGCTGTATCCAGCGCTTCCTGAGCACCGTGGGGGCTGCAGTGGGTGACCTCCCCCCCACTGCCACATCCCTCAACCTCTCTGTCAATATTTTGCGCCAGGTGCCCCCCGGTGCCTTTGCCCACCTGCCGCAGCTCTACACTCTTGATCTGACCCACAACCAGCTGGAATTCCTGGCCCCAGGGGCTTTCTGGGGGCTGTCAGCTCTGGCCCACCTAGACCTGGCCCACAACAACATGTCAGTGCTGGCCACAGGTGTGTTCTCTGGGCTGGGCAACCTGAGCACACTGCGGCTGGACCACAATCCACTACAGAAGGTGGCCCCCAGGGCTTTCCAGCCGCTGGCTGCACTCAGCACCCTCTGGCTGCGGGATGGCCGGCTCAGTGCACTGGAGCCCGTGGCCATGGCTGTGGGGAATCTGACGCACCTAGACCTGCTCGACCTGTGTGTCAACATGCTGTCAACACTGGGCCCAGGGCTGCCACCCACACTGAGGGTCCTGCACCTCTGCAACAACTCCCTGGGAGCTCTTTCAGGGGCCACCCCTGGGGTGATGCCCCCAGGGTTGCGTGTGCTCGACCTGTCCTACAACAACATCTCAGACCCTGCACCGCTTGCTCGCCTGTGCCTGAACAACCTGACACACCTGCACCTTGCTGGGAACCCGTTGGACGTGGTGCAGCTGCTGCACGTGGCTGGAATCTCCCCGCGCCAGGTGGACATGTCAGGGCTACAGGTGGGCACAAGCGGCCTGGAATACCTGTGCCAGCAGCTGAGAGGACAGCAGCTGCAGAGGCTGCAGCTGCAGCGCATGGGGCTCACATCAATGCCTGATGGGGCTCTGGCCAAGTGTCCGGTGCTGAGTGCCCTGGATTTATCTGGCAACCGGCTGCGGCAACTGGGCTGTGTAGGGCGGCTGCTGAACCAGGAACAGCATGCAGCACTGCATGAGCTGGTGGCTGAGCACAACTTGCTGCAGCGGCTGCCATCGTGCAATGGGACCCCGGTTCTGCAGCAGTTGCACAATGTGTCCCTGCGCTTCAACCGCATCCTAGTGGCTGGTGCGGGTGCTTTTGACAATGCACCAGCACTGCGGCAGCTGCGGCTGGATGTGAATGAGCTGGCACGTCTGGACCGCGCAGCACTGCGTGGACTCCACAACCTGCGGCACCTACGCCTTGACAACAACCTGCTCACTGACCTCCTGCCCGGCTCCTTTGCTGACCTGCACCAGCTGGAAGACCTCAACCTGCGCAACAACCGTGTGGCCGTGCTCTTCCCTGGTGCCTTCAAGGGGCTTGACCACCTGCAGACCCTTGACCTGGGCAGGAACAACCTGCGGCACTTGGCAGCCAAGGCATTCCAGGGTCTCCCGCGGCTTTGCCGGCTTTACCTGGACCGCAATCGGCTGCTGGAGGTGAGAGTGGCTGCATTCCAGCCGGTGCAGGTGACACTGGGTGTTTTGGACCTGCGTGCCAATGCACTGCGCTACCTGAGCCGACACCTGCGGCAGCTGCCACCTTTCCGCTACCTGCATAACCTCTATGACCTGAAGCTGCAGGCACAGCAGCCATATGGGATGCGTGTAGTCCCACAACACTTCTTCCAGGGCCTCAGTGCCTTGCGCTCGCTCTACCTGTCACAGAACTCGCTCTCGGCCATCCCCGCTGATGCCTTCGATGACCTGGCAGAGCTGCAGTACCTGACGCTGGCTGACAGCAATGGCGGGATGGGCCACCTGCCTGCTGGCATCTTCAAGAACCTGAGCCAACTGCGCAGTCTGAACCTGGAGAGTGCAGGACTGCGCAGCCTTGGCCCTGAGGTCTTCGGCAACCTGACACGACTGAAGGAGCTGCGCCTGGCCAAGAACGAGCTGCGTACATTGGATGTGACTCTGGCCACCCGCCTCCCCGCCCTGCGCTATCTGGACCTGCGCAAGTGCCCACTGAGTTGCAGCTGTGCCAATGCCTGGCTGCCTGCCTGGCTGGTGCATGGGCCCGTGCAGGTGGTCTACCTGTATAACTACACTTGTGGTGAGACGGGTGGGGCCTCTGCATACCTGCACTGCTTTGACACGCGCGTGTGCTACCTGGACATGGGGCGGTACCTGTTTGCAGGGACAGCACCAGCTGTGCTGCTGCTGCTAGTGCTGCCGCTGCTGCACCACCATGGGTACTGGCGGTTGCGCTACCAGCTGTTCCTGCTGCGTGCATGGGCACGTGGGCGCTGGCGGCAGGAGAAGCGGCGCTACACCTATGACACCTTTGTGTCCTACAACTCTGGGGATGAGCAGTGGGTGCTGGAGGAGTTGGTGCCTGAGCTGGAGCGCAGAGCCCTGCGGCTCTGCCTGCACCACCGTGACTTTCGCCCCGGCCGTGCCATAGTGGACAACATCGTGGACGCTGTGTACAATAGTCGGCACACAGTGTGTGTGGTGAGCCGCGGGTACCTGCGCAGTGAGTGGTGCTCACTGGAGATCCAGATGGCAAGCTATCGCCTCTTTGATGAACTGCGCGATGTCCTTGTCCTCATCTTCCTCGAGGACATCCCTGAGGCCGAGCTCTCGGCCTTCCACCGCATGCGCCGTGTGCTGCTGCGGCGCACACACCTGCGATGGCCCTCCGAGCTCCCTGCACGGCCTCTCTTCTGGGCAAAGCTCAGGTGTGCCCTAAGTGGGGGGGAGGAGGAGGAGGAGGAGGACAGGGAGAGGGGGGGCAGGGAGGAAGAGTGCCCTGGCACATCAGGGACCCCTGGGGAAGTTGTCCCTCAGGAAAGCAACTTTCTGCCCCAGAATTACTGTTTTTTATCTGGGGAAGGTGTCCTGTGGAGTGGGGGTGATGGCAGCAAGGAGGAAGAGGAGAATGAGGAGAGGAAGACAGGGGGCAGGGAGGTAGGCTGCCCTGACAGGACTGGGACCACTGTGGAGGGTCCCCCTCAGAAAAGCAGTTTTCTGCCCCCAAATCACTGGCTTTTCTCTTGGGAATATACTCTGCACAGTGGGGTTGAAGGTAACAAGAAGGAGGAGGAGGAGGAGGAAGAGGAGGAGAAGGTGGGGGATGAGGAAAAAAGTTGCCAGGAGAGAGAGAAGCTGCTCTAGAGCGACCTCACCCTGGTGCAATGGGGATCCCCAGGGACATTCCCAATCAAAAAAATGTGGTTTTGTCCCAAAATCCCTGGTTATCCTCTGAGAAATGTGCAGTTGGAACGATCGTAATCAGGAAAAGAGGGGGCAAGATGGACCTCAGTGTTCAGATGCAGCAAATGCTTCATCACTCAGTTCCTTTTCCCAGCACATGGGAGCTGCAGCTCTTGCACATCTGGGTCTTCCTGGGCACATGCTGCTGCAGCTCAATTGGCTGCTTCTGCCCATAGCAGCACCCCCAGGGCTGGGAAATTCTGTCAGCCTATGGGAGGCACCCACCAATCCATTCCAGCACACACCATCCTGACTCCCAGCTCAGAGCTTCCCAGCTCTGACCTTCCCCAGTCAGGTCCCTGCCTCGCTCCCGCCTGATCCTCACCAGCAGTACCTGGCTTGGCTGGCAACCAGAGCATGCTGCAGGTGTCCGGACCGGCCGGTGCTGCGGGCTCATGGCTGTGATCACGGGATTGTGCAGCCCAGGGAAGTCCTTCTGCAAGTGCATCAGCTGCTGTTCCAGAGCAGCTCTGCCTGCTCTGTTCCGAGAGACCAAAGCTCCGCTCACCTCTTGGCCCTGGGGTGCTCAGGGATGTCCCTCCTGAGCCCGCCCTCAGACAGCCAGAGCCCAGCAGTGCCAGGCTGGGGAACAGCCTTCCCATACCTCTGGACAGCAGGCACATGACTGTCAAGGGCCAGCAGTGAGCGATTGATGCTAGTCTTTCCCACAGCCCCTCTCCCCACTCCTTGGTGACTCAGGCTCACTGCAAGCCCACTGGGTCAGTCAGGCTCACCTTGGCCACACACAGATTCCCAGGAAAGCCAACAGTGGGGTTGGTCCTGCTGCTTCACCTGGATCTGTGAGGACAAAGATGGCTGAAGCTATGGCTCCACATGCCCCTGGGGAAGTTGGTTGGAGCAAGTGGCACCAGTGGGACCAGGACTCCATGTTTCCCATGAAATGGGTCAGTGGATTACACTGGAAGATGGAGCAGGAGTAGGAGAGGAACCTGGCATGATGTGAGGATGAGCCATACACCTGGAGATGACACAAGGAGCAAAGCCAGGGAAAGCATCTGGCAGGGGGGTGTGGAAAACGCTCTCCCTTGGAGAGGTATCCCTTGAATGGGCTATGATAAGATCTTCTCAAACTCTCCTGGACTGAGAAATCCTCCTTGGTCATGGTGAGTTCCCAGCATGCTATGGAATCCCATGTAGATTTGTTGAGACCAATTGGTTTTTCCCCATAAACACCCCAGCTTCTGCCCTGTTCAAGAGGGAGCTGTCGTCCCTTGCCTCCTTTGCAGCATGCTGGAATAAAGGCTACCTCTGTGGAACTGCTATACTGTGCTCCTGTGTCTTTGTCCCTATGTTGGCCAGTGTATACCTCGCAAGGCAGCGCTGAAATCACTGCTTAGAGCTGAGCTGCCTGCCCCTTGCTGAGGCTACCTGGCAGCTGAAGGACTACCTGAGACCCCTAGAAAGTTGTCTCTTGCAGGACCTCTCTATGGGAAGGTTGTGGTGTCCGGGTCAAGCCATGAGACCCTGACTGGCCACCCAATAGGAAGGGACAGAGTTATGGAAAAGAATCAGCAACTCCCGTGTTTAGTGGTGGAGTATGGTACAGCTGGTTGGGTTTCCACGGCCCTGGAAAGCAAAAGGGCAAGTGTGACAGCCCTGCAAATTCAGGGAAGTTCATGGCTAGAATTGAAATCCACTGGCAAGTTTGCACCAAGAAACTGGGGAGCACTTTGACAGAGTCCTGTGGTATGTAATTTCCAACTCAGTGCTGAGTGGGACAGCCCTGGGATGTTATCTCAGCAGCTTCCTATCTTCATCTCCAGCACTGATTGGAGCAATACCTCAGCCAGCAGCACTCACCTGGAGGATGGCATGGGAGTGGGAGGGAGCATTGGCCTTGGTGTGGTGCTGCGCTGGTTTCTATTGCCCTTGGCCAACATCTCTAGGATCTGCTCTGGTGATGTGGAGAGAACGGGCACAAAGATCAGCACCCCTGATGCAGCACCCAGACACCCCAACATAAGCAGCTCCAGGCACTTGGACTGAGGCATCCTGCAGTTCTGCAGGCTCTGTGACAACTTGGGGTCACATCTGCTGCCAGCCAGGAGCTGTGCAGATGGCACCCTGGGATCTTCACACCTCTTGTGTCCCCAGGACAGAAGAGAGAAGAGTGGAGGGGCAGAGGAGGGAAGGGGAGCTTCCTGCAGCAGTCCCTGTGCCAAGGGTCACTCCCAGGCTAGGCTGGGATGAGGCAAAGCTTATCACCCTCCTTGCTCCCTTTTAGGGCATTTTTTTCTCCCTGTTTCAGCCTCTTCAATGCGGCAGAGACTAAAGAGTTGCCAAGCCAGGACCGCTATGATGCAGAGGTCACCCTTGAATTTTCCCCTGTACAAGCTGATAGCCCCGTTCCCATATCTCTCCCTATGAGGTGTTCCTGCTTCCAGACCTTCTCATTCCTCTTGTTTGCATCCATCTTCCCACACCGCTCTGAACCCTCTCCACCAGCATGGCCATCCTAGTTTCAGCCAGGAGAGAGTCACTAAAATAGAGGGGTTTTGTTTGTTTGTTTGTTTGTTTGTTTTGCTGTAGCTGAGGGGTGTTGCTGTGGGCATTTCTAGGAGGTTATTCATTACCACCTTATTTGCCAGGGGTAAGGGAAAAGGACTCTCTCCCTCGCTTCTGAGAGGAAGGGGTTCCTTCTTTGAGGAGAAACAGTTGGTATTGTCACAGACTTTCTGTGTAGATTCTTTGTCTTATTATGGTCTATTATGGTCTACTAATGACCTGATGTCATTAATATTGTTTCTGTCACTTTCTTATTTCATTGCTGTTTCCAGTAAATTGTTCTTGTGTTAAACTTTGTTCTTGTTTTTCTTGTGTTAAATCTTTGCCGTTTGTGCTTCCAGCTGGAGGGGCCAGGAAAGCAAGAGACAGTGTGGTTTCAGTATAAGCATTAAAGTATGGAATACTGTTCTTAAAACATGACAGCCTTAATTGCTGCCCAATGTGAGGCACAAAGGGTTGAGATAACAACAGACCTGTCTAGAGCTGGTTGAAAACAAATGTGATCTAAGCCTTTGTTGTATTATGAGCAGAGCCACTGGTCACAATGTTGCTTGGTCTGTTCATGTGGGTGTGGTACCTAACCCTGTATGCATTCCCATATGTTCTTTTTCAGAGCAGGGAGAGGGATTAGGATTGCTTTGTTGCTGTATTGTGGGATATCAGTTTATGATATGGTAACATCAGGGGCCATTTGGGATGTGTATTCAGTGCTGCTCTCCTGCCCTTGCCTAGAGTGCTACCTCTGGAAGTCCATTAATAAGAATACCCAGCCTGTGGGGGTAACAGGGGAGGATGATTTTCCACAGCCTTTCACCCCCTTTTCCTCCTTCAGGCCTGGTACAACAACTTTTGAGAATTTTGAATTCCCTTTGGGTGTTAAGGAAAGTATGTTCTTGTTGCTGTGTCTGCCAGGTCTCCTCACTGTGGTCCACACCATGTTTAAAATTACAAAAGAAATTTTCATAAAGGCCATTCAGATATCTTCCCTGAGGAGGGTAGTCAGGAGTGGTATGAAATGTGGGAGCACAAGGGCCAGTGTCTGGAGGATTTCTCTGCTCCAGTGGTTTGGAATTTCACCCCTGGTAACTACAGGACCCTAGTAACGTGATAAAATATATGAAAGAAAAATGCTGTAGTGACTTCAGAGAGGCACAAAGTTATGCAATGTGCTGGGCCCTGGCTACTATTTACCAGCCACTGTTCATCACTAAAAAGCACCCTCAGGGGGAGGAGGAGGAAGGCAGAGCAACAGGCACTCTGGGCACTCCAATTGCAGCTGAACCACTGGCATAACATGTGCTGGAAGCAGGTGCCCCTATACAGAAGAAATCCAAGACCAAATCAGTTTGCTCAGTGAGGGATGAAGAGGAAGCAGAATCCTTACAAAAGGAGGAAGATCCAGATGAGGTCCAGGGCACACAATCCATGTGGCAGAAGTTTGTATGAAGCACACCATCGTTGTATATCATCATTGGCAGTGATGTTGATGAAAGAAGGAAAGCAAACAGTGCTTCAGGTGACTACCCGGTGTTGGAATCGGAAAGATAGAAATCTTCACAGACTCAAGAGGGTTTGATTTACAGCCTTAGAAGAAGTTTAGATTGATGTGAAAGCAAGGTACACAGACATTGAATAGAAAAATCATAAACTTATGCTTCTATAGTTATAAGCAAGAATATGCTTTAAGTAAGTAAGAAACTGTATTAGATAAGATGATGAAGGGTTTTATAGCACAGCAATGTAGTAATGTGATTGTATAGAATAAGCTAAAAGTTTAGATGCTATAATCGAGACATATGTGTGTACATCTAATAAGACCTTCTTGGACAAAAGTATTCAGATTGCAGTAGAAAGAAGTAAAGATGACAGGTCAGAAAAGCAAAACATGCTCTGTGGCGACTGTCCCTTGGATTAGAAAGTTATGTACTGTCTTGCAACAAAGAACTTGTGACCATCTCAGACTTTGGTCAACTGCTAGCTGTCTCACAGCCTTTGAGACTGATGTTATCTAAGCAATAAATCATTCTTAGTGTGATCATGGTCCTGTCCCTTTGATTAATGCAATGATGGCTAGAACCCCACTTTGGCAATATGAAGATCATCTTTTCTTCTCCCTACTGACCTATGCATTGGTTGTGGAAACACTGCAGACAGATTTAAAAGACTTGAGCAAACTAGAGAGGAAATGTCCCATACCCTGCCAGTATGGACCAGAGTCTCTGCTATTGGGAGCAGGCAAAATCCTGCTCAGGAGAAGGGAGACACACAATGAAGTAACCTGTGGTTTTAACTGTGTGACCATGGAGAGGACATGAGGAAGTGGGATTGCAAACTCATCTCTGCCCCAGCAGCACAGGTGAGTTGAGGGGAAGAACACCACCACAGAAAACTCATCAAGGATAAATCTTCTCCAGTTTCCACTGGGCAAGTCCTGAGACAGAACAGAAGGCCTGATGTTACTTCTGACCCTCTTGAAAGGACCTCCAGGTCATATTTACAAGAAGTGAGCAATGAGTACTATGATCAGAGCTAGAGGGGCCCTGGCTCCATCCAGGTGGAGGAAAGGGACCATTTGATCTATTGGAGAATGTGGATCCGATGGCTGGTACAGCGGAACCACAGGAGTACAGTGCTTTATTTGACACCAGCACCTGATGTACCCAGATGCCATCAATATCTGTAGGGGTAGAATTAATCTCTATTTCTAGTATGTCAGGGGAATCCTAACAGTTGACTGTATTGGAAGCTGAAGTGATCCTGACTGGGAATGAAGGGCAAAAACATTGTGACTGGCCTAGTGGCCCCATGTATCCTTTGCAGAAGTTACCTCAGGAAAGGATATTGTAGGGATACATCAGAAAACAGAAGGCAGCCCTGTGAAGTCCTATGTGATAAGTTGCAGAAGTTACGGAGGGACAAGGTGGATCAAGTCCGGTTGCAGAGTTGAAAGCTGTCCAACTGACTTTGGCTATTGCTGGATATCGCTGAATGAGGTAAATGGCCACTGACTTATGCATAACAGTAAATGCTCTGTGTAGGTGGCTGGACAATGGAAAAAGACCAATTGGCAGTGCAAAGGGAAACCCATCTAGGTCATTGAATTGTGACAAGACATGGCTGTGGCAACAGCTCTCTGGCCACAGAGAGAAACAGACAACTTTCCCAGGCCTTTCTGGGAAAAGTCTATGAGAAGATAAGAGAAAAGGATGAGAAACAATTCTTATCTTAACTTTTTGTACCTCTTGTGGTGAACATGGGCTTGTGTGTGCAGTGTTCAGACTGCTAGAGGACAGTGGCTGCCACTCGCCTACCTGTCGGCTTCATGTTAGCATTCGTATGGAAGGAGTTCCTGGACAACATTCCTGTGCTTCTACCTAGTCCACCTGCAGCCCTCTGCTGAAAATCTTGTGCTTCCCTTTAGGCTGAAAGATGCAGAGAACTCGATGGCAGCTGCAGAAGACAAAGGTATTAGAGAGAGCACCAGTGAGTTTGATGTGGTTTATGTGGCGCAAGAGGAAAGGTGCACTCATGTCTGGCTTTTACTCCTACAGCCCATTGCTACGGAAGCAGCTGCTGAAAGATGTCAGGAGACTTGTGAGAGTGAAAAATGGTATGGCACATCTAGCTGGGAATGGGAGTGCCAAGCAGAGTGTTGTCTGTTTTTCCAAAGCTGTTTGGGGAAAGAATGCTTTGTGTACCACAGAAACCTGCCACCATGAATGTTTAAGAAAGTGCATATGTTCATGTTTAGAGATGAGCTCCCACGGCTGCATGTTACATTTTCAAGAAGCAAGAGCATACGCAGCTGCCTGTGCTTGTGATTGGGCAGCTGCTGGATTTTTGCAATTGCCTTCACTGCACACAGAAGCCCGGTGCTCTGCTGCTTCATTCTTTGCCTTCTGTGATCTGCACACGACTGAAGCTGAGCCAGGCTATTCAGCTTTGCTGCTTTTCAGCATCTGTGCTACACATGTGCACTGTGACATCTCTTGGGATCTTTTGGCTTTTCTCAAACATCAATAAAATTACAAGTTGCCTCCAGTACTTCTGACACGGCTGCATGTAATGCTCCCCACAACACCTCCCTGTATCTCAGGAGCTTCTGTGGACAGGGCGACAGATGGGGGAATTCTGCCAACAGGGTTTTCTTCTCTCTGATTTTGTCTTGCTGACCATTTTGCTGTCTTCTGAGGAGCTTGTGCATGAGGGCAGAGGGGAAGTTGATGCTGATCTGGCCGGGAAAGTCAGTGCTACTCCTTTCACCATGGTAGGAAGAAATTTGTATGCACTGGGGATGGGAAGGTCTTTAGTATTTTACTAGGGGCACTGGAGAGTTTTCTTGGGAAAATTCTATGGTCAAGGGGAGCAGAGGAGGCAATTGCCTTTTTGGTAGATCCCTGTAATTCCCTGCTTGGCAGAGGTAGGATCATGTTTCCCTCAGCAGGTGCAGGATTCTGTCAGTGCTGAAATAATAACTCAGAAAGCAGCTGCCCCTGTGGGATGGAGGACAACCACTCCCTCCCTAATTTACTGTGTCCATCATAGGACCACAATAGTCAGACCTTAATTACTGTCTGGTGAGGTCTTCTCCTTGTTTCCAGTAGATTCATTCCTGTCTTATGCACTTCCACTTGCCACATCTCATTTTCCTTCTTAATTTTGAAATCTTCCCACACTGCTGGAACAAGGTTTTCCATCTGGAAAGGCTGCCAGGGCTGTGTGTCTATGGGAGCATCTGGAGTAAGAGGCTGAATGGTAGCCCAGGACCCCCTGTCCCAGCGACCTTCACCTCCAAGGAGAGGGGGACGTTGCTCCCAGCAGCCCTGGACAGGGGTAGCTGGGACCCCTTGGCTTGGAGAGCTGAAAGTGGGGCCAGGATGGAGGCAACAGGTGAGTTCACAGGTGGGCACTGTTCTTTTGGCTTTGCTTTCAGTACTAAAACATCAGGTTACCTCGGGAAGGAGAGTGAAACACAACATAACAAGTGCTCTGTGCTGATCATCCCAGTGGACTGCTGCAGAACAAGGCACCAATGGCAGAACTTCCACACAGTTTTCCTTCAGCTGCTGGTGGCATAACCAGGGAACATCACAGAAAGGCTGAGCTGCTGTCCCCACTGGGTTTGTACCAGATCAGCAATCTCAATTGAGTTTCTAATGCAATAAATCACATCTCCTTCAAAGCACCCCCCTCCTACCCTTTTTGTGCAGTTTTGCTTCCCAGAGGTGCATCTTGCATTGTTCCCCTGTGCTGGGAAATGAGAGTATCCAGCTCAAAGATTCATTAGCACAAACACCTTCTACCATGAAAAATGCGCCATTGAGTGGGACAGGGCTCTGTGCCCTAGGGAGAGCCCTGCCAGGCAGTCAGGCATGTGGTTTTACAAAAATTGGAGCTACAGTTTGAAGCAGTTTAGATTTTTACCACTCAACTGTGATGTTCCCTTTACAGCATTTATCCTTTGGAACTGGATAGAAATGGACTCTCCCCCTGGTCTGCAGCCATTCTTTTGTGTTGGCAGCAGCTCTAATTATGCAGCAATTCACCTTAATAAAACCAATTCTTGTGTAAATGCACATGCAGACAATGCACTTGAACAAATGGCCTGACAAATATTGTCACTTTCAAGGCATAAACCTACATCAAATCTTTAATTGGAAAGTCAGATTGTAAATTGCTGCAGATTTTTAGCCCTTTTTTCTTCAAATGATTGAACAGGAGTAGTGGCCAAATACCCTGAATGCTCCCAAAAACTTGGTTGAATTCATTTTTTTAGCTGCTGAGGCCAAAAGATGTTCTTTGTTTAGGAAAAGGGAATGATGGAGCATTCTTAACTGTAACATTTGTCAGGCTGCTCTAGCAGGTATCAGAATGGCGGACCCAGGTAGAGGCACCAAGTTCCCCTTCTGGAGGCTGGGTGACTGGTGTAAATTGCTAGATTATTTGGCAATTCCCGCTGCCATCTGCCTTGCTTTTTGTCCAGAAAATGCTCCCTAAAGCTGGCACTGTCCATCGTGTTATGCCATGGGCTGCAGCTTGCACCCTGTAAGCAGTAATGCAGCCAACAGATGGTGCTGGCACACATGGCTGCTCCAGGTTTCTTCCCAAAATGCCACACAAGCTTTCTGCAACTGGGGATCAAATTTTTATTATTCCTATTTTTAGAGAGCTGCTGCAAACAGCAACCTTTTAACCTTAATTTCTCTGAACTGAATAATTCTCTCGGACTGCTGGTGAGTGGGCAGAATTCTTGCCAGAGGGATTTCATATCTCCACTTTGGCCCTTCTACAGAGTTTGACATAGAGGAAATAAGTTGGACTATGAAAAATTCCAGGCTCTGCATCACTAATTTGTCCTCCAGTGAAAAAAAAAAAAAAACCCTGAAGATCTTGAGACAGTGCAGCAAGGCAAGAAAAAAAAAAAAACTAGCACTGAATTCAGAATTTCCTGCTGTTTGTAAAATGTGTTTAGTTGGGGGGTGCAGGGAGACAACATTTCACATCCTTTAATATGTATTGACTTTCTGGTGGTTCAGCTTTGTGCTGCTGAATGCTTCCCTTTCTGTAGATAATCAAACAGGCTCTAGGCATAGAGCTTTGTGGGAAAATATTCTGCCTTGTGAATCCAGCAAATAAAAGCAGAGCTAATTAAGCATTGAAATCATGCCCACATCAATTAGTTACTAACATGTTCCCTTGGCACTGGCTGTGATGGGCAGGGGGATCTGCAGGATCCCTGTGCCCAGGGATTTACGGGAGCCCCATGCCCATGCAAGAGAGATGGCACAAATAGGGTGGTGGGATGACACTGGCATGGTGGTTGGGAGCTGAGGGTGGGATGCAGGGTGGCAGATGCTGAAGCAGCTCAAGGCAGGGATCGGGACAAAAATTACCCAGACACTGCATGGCTCCATTTACAAAGGGATGTGACTCCATCCATCACTTCCTAAGTATATGGAAACACTTCTCTGGAATAGAATGGTTTGGGATTTGGCCCAGGATAAATCCAGTAAAAGGATGTAGCTCTGGATTAAAACACACTCCCAGGAGAAGGGACAGGAGCTGCCCCACTTGCTCCTTGCAGTCCAGGTTCAGCCCTGCAGGCCCCTGCGATGTTCAGCAGATATGTGAGGACTTTAGGGTGTTTGATGAGACTTTGGGGGCATGTTGAACATTTCACAGCAGGCATGGAAGCAAGCTGACTGCACAGTTGAAGAAAACAACCAGGGCTAGGCCTGTCTGGGGGCAGAACACAGGATAAGTGGCCTAGTGTAACGAAGAGAGAAAGAGGAATGAAAAACCTTTTGCAAATGAGGTAACAAAAAATGTATTTTGGCAGCTGGACATGTCTGTGAAATCCCAGGCAAAATATAGATGGGCTAAAAATTGCTGCCATCCTCAGGGACAGTACTAATCCAAGGTGTGCATGCAGAACTTAGATTTTTTTTCCCCAGGAGCACTTTCTTTTTTCTTCCAAGCCACCCATCAGCCTGCACTGGGTGGCATCCCTGGCATGTGCAGGAGGGCCCAGAGGAGGTCCTGTGAGCTGCCCTGGCTCTCCATCTCCCTGACATTCCCAGAAACCCTGCACAGACACAGCAAGACCTTGAAAAGCATCCAAAGGCATCCACCTCGCTTTTCATTAAGGAAAACAGAATGAGCATCTGGATGGATCCCAAGTGGGGCACAAGGGTGGAGCAGAAGGAAGAGCAGGCTCTGGGCTACAGGGCCAGATGAAGGTGCTTCTGGAGAGCAAAGGTTGGGTGGGAAGCCACAGAGAGCAGGCTACAAAATGTTGAACTATTCCAGATGTTTTTATTTTTCAATTAAATAGAAAATAAAAATTGTCCTCACCTCTTGCAAGATCTGGGACCATGAGGTTAAAGAACACATTTTATCAGTGCCACCTGTTTGAAAGCAGGAGCCTGCAGGCATCGTCTGAGAGCAGGGCTCACTTTTTTGAATGCACTAAGCTGACCTTTGCTGCACCAGGCCCAGGAATCGCCTGCTAACCAAGACTTGGGTCCAGGTTGTCTTCTGCACCCAATGCCATGCCCTCTTCTGCCTGGAAAGCACCTTCTTTGGCTCTGGCAGCAACTCATCCAACTTGGAGATGGGCCAATGGGCAGCCACAAACAGGAGTTGCCTCAGCACGAAGGAGGAGGAGGCCTGTGATGAAATTGTTGGACCATTCCCCTGGCTGGTTTCAGTCTGTGCTGCCTGGACACTTCATTTGTTGTTTCACACCTTACTGACAGGGTAGGAGAGCTGATGGTTTCTGCTAGTGTAATAAATGGGCCAGGAGACCAGCTCCCTTTTATTGCCTTTATTAAGTGATCAGCTCTGGGTGGGGGCCCCGAGGGGTCTTGCACACCGCCACTGCTCCCTTTGGCAACGCAGAGGAGGAGGTGATCAGTACTGCTTCACAGCAGAGCTGGGGCTTCTGTTCTCACGACTAATTTTTATTAAGGGGAAAGGATGGGGCTTGGGTCCTCATTCTAGTCCAGTTCCAGTTAGGTGATGATGACCTTTAAAACCCTGTTGGTGGAGTAGAGGGACTTCCTCCCAGTAGGTCCAGTCACTCAGTTCTTCAAATTTTAGGTTGGCTCGTTGTTTCTAGGGTCTTTTGTTGGATTTTCTTGAGCCTTTCTTAATTTGCTTATTCCTGGGAATGTTTCCAGCCGTCATTTTGGGGAGCAGCAGAGGCAATGCCCAAGGGATTCAATAAGGGTACAGGTAAGGGGGGGGGTACAACCAGGGTGGATGTAAGGGAGTTAACAGTGAGGGAGTATAACAAGGGTGTGTGCAAGGGAGTTAACAGGGAGGGGTACAACAAGGGTGTGTGTAAGGGAGTTAACAGTGAGAGTACAAGAAGAGTTATTAGCTTATTACAGCTTTAAGTGCTTTAATAGTTCTAACCATATTTAACTTGTTCATAACAAGTCCCATCTATTTCTTTGATTTGGCTGGTGCGCGCATCAATTTGCTGTTTCTGGCTCCTGGAAATAAAATTTTCTGTGTCTTTGGTATTTATTGTATATTTCTTTGGCACTTTCATGTTTCTGCTTCTGGCTTTCCATCAACATAATTTTTGTTTGCTTCTAGTTAACCACCTCGGGAAGCTGGATGCTTGCTTGCACTGTGGATGTTAGTATCCGAACTAAACAGGGGAACAGACAGGGTAGAAACAACAATCCAGTTATTGAACAGACAGTTATAAACGCAGCTTTTTTCCACCAGGTTCCTCTAAAAGACCAGAACTCATCCCACCAGTTGCTATTTATTAAAGGTGTCCATTCTTGATTTCCTACATAAGCTAATTTTGAATTTCTTTAGAGATTTTCTTAATCACTGCACTTTTGTCATCAATCTCCAAGCAGCATTCAGAGGAGTTGAATTTCCTGCATATTCCTCCTTCATCTGCCAATAGGTAATCTACTGCCAATCTAATTTGGTAAATTACTGCTCTTGTTTGGGACAATTGGTCACTTATATGTTCAAATGCTAGTGCTGTTCAATTAGAAACTTTTTATAGCACTGCTTGGAGCCTGATTATTCTATTCAACATATAAATGGGAGTATGGTAGCCCCAGGATCTGTCCTGAGCCCAGATGGGTGGCCCATAAGTTTGGATAATTTCCTCTGGAGTCCACACTTTTCCATACTTGTGTACCTCCCATATCAATTAGGTCTCTTTTCTTTCTGTTATCTTTTCTTAAGTCATCATATAGTGGGACTCCTAGGTGTGCTCCTGATTCCTTAGGTAGTAGGAAAAAAGCTGGTTTAATTACCCACATGGTGCAACTCCCTGCCCAATACCCTGGAAGTTTCATATATGCTGTGTCCCCACAGATCCAGAGTAGATACTCTGGGACTTGCTAGAACCCATATCTGATTTCAGTTGGGAATTCCCAAAATTTTGACAGTTCTTTAATTCCCCAGAAGGGGTTTATTCCTCTTTCTGTGCATTTATGAAGCTTATATCCTTCGTGACATATGCATCCCTTTTCTATTTTCCCGAGGGCGCAATATGAATTGGGCTCCCTTGGGACCCATTTGGTCTCTAAGTTCTTTACTAATAGATACCTTTTACAGGTCATTTTCCCTTACCAGGGTGTTGTATCTTCTTCCCGTTCTCAGTATGCATTCTTCACCTATTACATTTGATTTTAGATCCCATTTTTCTCTCCCTCTAGATGCCAAAAATTCATATTCTGGTTTTGTCTGTTTCCATCTTAGAATTTCTAATGGGCTTAAACTAATTCCCTCCCAAGGCCAAATTTTTGTCATTTGGGTACTTCCACAAATCCAGCATTCTGTCAAGTTTAACTCTTTGCGAATCTTTTCGACCAAATCTATGAATAGATTTTCCCTAAGGGGATGTCAGAATCATCTTTCTTCCACATAAATTGTTTTTCCTTTATTAGGTCTTTTAGCCCTTTGTGCTCGAAACAGAACCAGGATTCTCCTACTGGGCACTCCCCAAGCAGACGCTACCTATAAGAGGCTGTATTTCTGGTGGTCCAATAAGCTCTTCTGTCCTCTTGACAGGTAATTGAGAGTGATTAAAACAGCTTGGGTTTATATTAGTGTGGACTCTGAATAGGGATTTCAGGTCTTCCCCATCATAGATAGGATGATAACATTTGGTGCAGGGGTTCCTCTCTCTGCCAAGGGTACCTCTTATCAGTAGCATTAGCATTAGCTTTCCCAAGAGTCCAGTAGGGGCCATTTCTCCCATGCTGACACCCTCCAGTCTTGCCTCTTGGAGCTGAGGTCTCCCTAGGGATTCAATAGAGTCTCCCAACACTGGCTGTTTCACTCTCTATTTGCTAATTTTTTTCACCCTTTTAGGAAGGCTCAGCAGGAGAATTCTTACTGATTTTCTGTATGGGGTTTTTAACTCTTTAACACTTATAACTTCTTAACTTAGAACAATTCTTAACATTCACAACGTTAGTTACAACCAGCTTATAGCAACTTATAAAACACACTCCTTAACTCTGTTTTCAGTCTTTATCAGTTCCTGTATTTTTTCTGAGAATTATTTTTAGGTCCTTTGGTTTCTGGATTACTGTCCACTCCTGTGAGTTGATGGATGTGGTTCTTTCTACTGGTCCTGCGGATGGTGCAAGGGAGTTTGATCCTTCGTCAGGAGGTGTTACCAGCCCTTGTGACTCGAGTGATATGTGTCCAGCCCTTTTCTCGGGTCCGTATCACAGTGTGTGTGGTCAGCAACACCTGAAAGGGACCTTCAAATTTAGGTGTCAGAGGGGTATTATTCCATGAATTAATTTGTACCCAATCCCCCAGGTGAATATCATGCACATTTGTATCATGGGGAGAGGTTTGAGGTATATATAGTTTTTTCCTAAGGCCCTCTAATGTTTTTCCAATGACTTCTAAATATTTCTGGGTAGCTTCTTCTCCATCTAAATAATTTCCAGCACTGTAGGGGGATAGTAAAAAGGGAAAAAAGGGAAACCCAAATATCTCATAGGGGGACACCCCTATGTCTGCTCTGGGTCTCGTTCTAATGTGTAGCAGAGCTAAAGGTAAGCACTTGAGCCAATTTAATTTGGTTTCAGCTATTAACTTTGTTAATACATTTTTTGAGAGTTTTTTTCATCCTTTCAACTCTTCCTGAGCTCTGAGGGTGCCATGGAGTATGTAGCCTCCATTTCATTCCCAAAGCTTTGATTACCCGCTGTAAGGCCTGAGCAGCGAAGTGAGGTCCTCTATCAGAATCTATAGTGGTAACTAAACCAGACCAGGGAAGGATATCCTCCAGGATTATCTTTGCGACCACTTCTGCAGACTCCCTTTTGGTAGGAAAAGCTTCTACCCAATGGGTGAGATGGTCTACTACTACCAATAGGTGTTTATATCCCTGTACCAGAGGCATTTCAGTGAAGTCTATTTGGATATTTTGAAATGGTCTTAAAGCCAATTCTCTTCCTCCAGGTTCTACCTTCCTCATTACTTTTTGGTTGATCTTTTGACAAATTGCACATCCTTTTGTTATTGATCTGGCCAAATTGTACACCCCAATACAAATGTTTTCTCTGAGGAAATGGTCGCATAGTCCCTGGGTTCCCCAATGTGTTAGTTCATGTATTTCTGTTAGTACTTTCCGTGCTAACGCTTGGTTTAGAAATTTCCTTCTATCTTAGGTTAACCATTCCCCACGTTCACCTTGGTGTAACTGGAGTTCCTCTACCGTCTTTTGTTCTTTTTCACTGCATATTGGTGTTACTTCGTTCCCCCTTTGTACGTTTTTCTTTGCCAGCTTGAAAATTTTAATTGGTTCCCCTAATTCTAAGGCTGCCTCCTTAGTTAACTGGTCAGCAAGTTTATTCCCTTTTATTTCAAAGGTATCCCCTTTCTGGTGTCCTTTTATGTGTACTATTGCTATTTCTGTCGGCTTCTACAAGGATTTTAATACTAACTTTATTGACTCTGTGTGTAGTAAATTTTTACCTTTAGAATTTAGATACCCCCATTCCTCCCAGATCTTACCAAAGGTGTGAACTATGCCAAATGCATATTGGGAATCAGTATAAATAGTGCCAGGATCTTTTTCTAGCAGATCCAGTCCCCTTTTTAGTGCATAGACCTCGCAGCACTGGGCTGACCAATTTGGAGACAGCTTTCCTTTTTCTAGAACTCTTATGTCTTTACCTTCTATTATTGCATACCCAGAAGCTCTTTTTCCAGCAATCACTCTGGAGGACCCATCTATGAACAACACTCTCCCATAAGGTAAAGGTACATCTCCAAGGTCTTCCCTCACCTTTGTTTGCATGCTTATTAACTTGAGACAATCATGCTCTAAATTGTCTACTGGGTCCCCAGAAAGGAAGTGAGATGGATTTAGGCATTTAGAAGTAGCAAAGTCTAAATTATTAGAGTCTATTAGCATAATTTCATATTTTAAAATCCTAGAGTCAGTAAGCCATTGCTGTGCTCTTTGGCTAAGAACCGCCCTACTATCTTGTGGCATGTGCACTTTAATCTTTTTTTGCAGTGTCAATTTCTGAGCTTCTTCTATCAGAACCACCACAGCCACAATTGCCTGCAGATAGGTTGGCCATCCCCTAGCTACAGGGTCTAATAATTTTGATAAAAACGCTACAGGTTTTCAAGATCCTCCCCATTCTTGGGTAAGCACCCCACAGGCAATTCCTTCTTCTGTGCTTACAAAAAGATCAAATTCCTTCCTAAGATCTGGCAAACTTAGTACTGGGGCTGAGGATAATTTATCTTTTAGATCTTGTAATTTCTGGTCATCATCTGTTGTCCTTTTAATTGGTTCCAGGTCCACCAATTTATTGTACAAAAATTCTACATTCTGTGTGTAATTGTCTTTCCACAATTTGCAATATCCAAATAATCCCAGGAGTTTTCTTATATCTCTCTTGGTTTTAGGTGCTGGAATAGATCTGATTCCTGTAATTCTCTCAGAGATCAGTTTTTTAATACCCTCTTCCAATCACATGCCCAAGATAAATGACTTCAGGCTCCACGAATTGCAATTTATCTCTTGATACCTTCAGACCCTTTTTCCCTAGGAAATTTAATAGTTTTATGCTGACAATTCTAACCTTACTTTCCTGTTCTCCAGATATAAGTAAGTCCTCAACATACTGCAATATTTTTATTTCCTCTTTAGGAAGGAATTGATATAACAATTCTTCTAGTGCCTGCCCAAACAAGTTAGGGGATTCAGTAAATCCTTGTGGTAGGCATGTCCACCTCAATTGCATTTTACAGTTCTTGTCTGGATGTTCCCACTCAAATGTGAACCAATCCCGGCACTCCTCTGCCAAAGGGCATGACCAAAAAGCATCTTTTAAGTCTATGATTATAAACCAGGCGTGTTCTCTCGGGATCTGACTCAATAATGTATACGGATTGGGCACTACTGGGTGTCTTGCAATATTCCTCTTATTTACTTCTCTTAAATCCTGAACCAATCTATATTTTCCTTCAGTCTTCTTAATGGCCTGTATGGAAGTATTATGTAGGGACATACATGGTTCTAGGATAACCTTCCCTCAATAAATGTTCAACCACCGGTGCCAATCCTCTCCTTCCCTCTGGTGATATAGGATACTGCCTCACTCGTATGGGAGGAGTGTCTTTGCGCATTTCTACTTTTATTGGTGGGATATCCAAATATCCATATTTTCCTTCCTCTGCCCACACCTCGGGGTAAATCTTTACTAGGTTGCTGTGGGTTAACCTCATAAGTCTAACCACCATTTTTCCATTTTCCAGTATAATTCCCACCCTCAGCAGGACTTGTAAATCTCTTCCTAACAGGTTGGTTTCCAGGTTAGGCAAATAAATTATGTCTGCTACACATTGCCTCGAATTTCCTTCTATTTTTATTTTTTTCAATAATTGAAGCTCTAAACAGTTTCCTTTGTGCCCCTAATATTTCACAGGTTTTGTTCCCAATGGTCATTCCCTTTGGTAGCTTATTAATACTGGACCTATCAGCACTGGTACCTACCAGGAATTCAAAATCTTCTTCTTGGGTACCTACATTAAAATTTACTAGGGGCTCTTCTTGGTATTTCATTGGATCCTGCAACATATAGAGCCCCTGACACCCCTAGTCATCCCCCCTCAAGACGCGCTCTAGGGCCTCTTGTTCTTGTGCAATCGTTTCGTCTATCCTCAGCTTCTTACAATTTCTCCTAAAGTGTCCGAGTTCCCCACAATAATAACATGCCCTATCATTAGGTGCTCCTTCTATCCTTCTTGGTCTTTCCCCATCCCTTTTAAGTCCAGGCTTTTCCCAATATCGCCCTTCCGAGGGTGTTGGCTTTTCTTGACTTATTCTAGGAGACAGTGTTGATGGTTCGTTATCAGCCCCAACACTTTCCTGAGCAACTGCTACCATTATTCTGGCTTTTGCTTTTGCCTGCTCCTCTCCTCTTCTCTCCTTAAGTAAACCCTCAGGGCCTCTTTTAACAACTCATTTATACCTTTTTCTTGCCAGTCCTCAATCTTTTCTAGCTTTTTTCTAATGTCCAGCCAAGATTTAGTGACAAATTGTATTTTTAAAAGTACTTACCCTTCTGGGCTGTCAAGATCTATGTTTGAATATAACAGAAATTTTCTCCTTAATCTATTAAGCCAACTTGCTGGAGTCTCATCTTTTTTTTTTGAGCACCCTCAAAGGCCAGTTTGGTGTTACTGCTTCAGGGAACAGACTCCTTTATACCTCTAATTATCAGAGACCTGTAGTCTCTCATACTCCTTCTGCCTTCTTCCCAATTTGGATGCCACCTGGGATCTACTAAAGGCATCTTAAGGTTTCCAGGAGGCCCTATTCTATTTTCCCTTTCCCATATATGTATGCCTGCTGCTCTTATCATCCTGACTTCCTCAGGACAAAGCAAGATGTTAATTATGGAGTTCGATTTCCCCCATGTGTAAATGTTACATCCAAGGAACTGGTCCATCTGATTTGAAATGCCTACTGTGTCTTCTACTAAATTTCCTAACTCCTTTTTAAAGCTCTGAACTTCCGATGCTGTGAGTGAGTGGTGCATTTAAAAATCCTAACCCTCCCAACATCCCACCCATTGGGACTTCTCTGAAGGGCATAATTTTTTCGGGTTTTGATGTCCTTGACCTAATATTGCACCAGGGGCCATCAATAATGTCTTGTTGTTTAGTGGAAGAAGGGGATGAACTCAGATCCCAATTAGGAGGTGATAAGGGGATAGATGCAGGTGAGGGAGAAGGGGGTAAATTCATAGGACTGGGATCTGAGGTTAGACTTTGGGGTGGCAATGGAAGAACTGAAGAGGGAGGTGAGGATGCAGCAGGTCTGGGGGAGGATGGAAGAGTCACTATGGGGTTAGGTGAAGGTTCTGGTTTAAGGTTAGAAACATTAGGGGGAAGTGGAGTCTGAGATGTGGTTGGAGAAGAAAGAAAAGTTGCAGTAAGGGCTAAATTGGTTGCTAGAGGAGCAGGCAAAGGAATCGGGGCAGAGAGAGGAGTTGAGGAAGGAGCTGGGGTCACCACTGGGAGAGTGGGAACAGGATTAGGGCCTTGGTAGGGACATTAGGAGGAGGTGGAAGTGGGATCACCATGGGAGGAGCAGGTAAGGGGCTGGGGTTTAGGACTGGGTAAATTGGAGGAGGAGGAGGAGGTAGGTGATCTAGGGGATCCCAGGTCTTGGTGGCGGTTTGTTCACCCTCACTTTCCTCCTTATTTTCAACTTTTTTCTTCAATTTACAGATTTTCACACTTCCTTTACTCTGCCAGCAGGTAGCATATGTTAATTGTTCTATATCAGGATTCTCTTGGGTTTTTAAATACTGGTTTAACTGGGAACAGATCCATGGATCGTGAGTCCCATACCAGGGCCACTTCCCTTGTAATTTTAGCCTTGGCCGGTACAATAATAAATCATTTTAACTTGGTCAAGGGCTTTAGTGGCTTCCTGAGAATCCCAATGGTTTAGTAACTGTCCTAGTGGACTGTCTATAGGAATGCTTTTTACCTTCTTTTTCCCTTTTAGGGGGCCTCTTTCCTTGCTAACACACTGACCCATTCTTAAATAGACAACTCAAACCCCAAAGGTGCCCTTAACCGAACGAAAATCTACAGACGGACAACACAAATCTACAAATAACTTAAAAGTGTCTTGCTAACGAAATATGTAACTTTAACACAAGACTTCTCCCCCCACCTTAATATAACTTAAACCCTTCTTATGCTCTCTCACTCTTCCGCTGTCTCACCGGGGAGTAATTTTTATTAAGGGGAAAGGATGGGGCTTGGGTCCTCATTCTAGTCCAGTTCCAGTTAGGTGATGATGACCTTTAAAACCCTGTTGGTGGAGTAGAGGGACTTCCTCCCAGTAGGTCCAGTCACTTAGTTCTTCAAATTTTAGGTTGGCTCGTTGTTTCTAGGGTCTTTTGTTGGATTTTCTTGAACCTTTCTTAATTTGCTTATTCCTGGGAATGTTTCCAGCCGTCATTTTGGGAAGCAGCAGAGGCAATGCCCAAGGGATTCAATAAGGGTACAGGTAAGGGGGGGGGTACAACCAGGGTGGATGTAAGGGAGTTAACAGTGAGGGGTACAAGGGTGGATGTAAGGGAGTTAATGGTGGGGGAGTATAACAAGGGTGTGTGTAAGGGAGTTAACAGTGAGAGTACAACAAGAGTTATTAGCTTATTACAGCTTTAAGTGCATTAACAGTTCCAACCATATTGAACTTGTTCATAACACTAGGACATGGTGTGAGCGCTGGGGACAAGCTGCACTACAGCTATGAATCTAAAATGAATTTTTTCCCTTTGTCTGTCATCAGTGAAGGATTTTGCTATGACAAACTCTTGGGTACTAATAGACCGTCTGGTAGCGATGGAAGGAGTAGCAGAGCAATTTCCAGTAGCTCTGGGCAAATTCAGTTAGATTAAATTAAATAACCTAAGAAGCATGTTCACAAATTTTTGTCAATTGAAGCTCAGAAGACAGAATGAAGATACTCCCCAGAAGCTTCCTTCAACCACAGATCCCAAGAGAAGAGGATCCAGCTCTGTAGTGACAAGATCCATGCATCTGCATGGAATTACAATGGAGTCAAATTCATTGCAAATCAAGTTGTCAGGCAGGTCTGACAGTGTTTCCTTCCCTCCCACAGCAGAGTCTCCACACTGTCATGAATGCAGGCAGCTCTACCCTTCCCACCTCCTCCTGAAGTCATGAAAGAAGTGCCAAACATGCCAGTATGGATGTGTACCACCCTCACCCTGCACCTCCAGGTGCCCTCCAAAAAATCTCTGTCTTCAGCAGAATTCCAGGAATGAGCAGAGAAGAGGAGCCTGCAGAAGGTACTGACAGGCTTTTTGGTGTTGAGTCCCAGATCAGGGATTTGTAGCCCACAACTACCAGTTGAAGGAAACACCTGAGGAGCAAATGTGTCCCCCAGAGGTATCTGCTCTTCATGGGCAGGTGGGAGCAGTGCTCCTCTGGCTATGCTGAGACCTGCAATTCTCCTGTTCTGGAACAGATCTTTTGGGTCGCCTTGAGGAAGGTATTTAATCTCCCTGTGTTTCCATTCTCCAAGTGAAAGACAGAAATAGCAGCACTGCCTTCGTTCCAGCAGAGTAAGTATATTAAAGATTGTGAGGTGATAGTTGTCCTGGAAGGGCCTCAAAGGAAGAGATTCATTTGAATGCATTTGTTGTGCATTACTCCCTCAGCCCTGAGTTTTAATCTTCTTCTCCTCTCCATCATTGTAACCTACATTTCCTTGAGCTGTCTCACCAGAACTCAGTCTTAGTTTAATCCCTGCCTTGCTTGAATGATTTCTCCAATTTCTCCTTTAGCAGATGATGAGGTTTATGCTAGACCTCATCCCTTCTCTCAGTCTATCCCAGGAGAGCTGCAAAAGCTCCCTCCACAGGGAGCACCAGTGGTTTATGTGGGAGCTTGTGCAACTTCTCGGGATAATCCCTCTTGTTTTTCCAGTCTAGTGATGTGTAGTTCACAGCCTTTTCCAGACCTGCTGCACTGCCTTGTGCTGGTGGGGGGAGGTTGGAGGAACCTTTCCACCAAAGCATTAGCAGCCTGTGACTCCTCCTGGCTCCCTCAGGATGTTTTGGTATGGGCAGAGGTGCCTGGGCACTCCTTGCTCATGCAGGTGGGAGCACTGTGTTTCACAAAGGTGCATCTGGCAAGCTGGGCGAGCAGCATCATAGAATCTGGGAATGGGTTGGATTGGTTTGGGAGAGACCTAAAAGATCATCCAGTTTCAATCCCCGTGGACAAGGACATCTTCCCCTACACCAGGTCACTCAGAGCCTCATCCAGCCTGGCCTCAAACAATTCCAGGGGTGGAACATCCATCATTTCAGTGCTATGTTTGGATTCTTCTTGGTTTATTAACTTCCAGCTTTTTTGACTGTTTTTTTTTTTTTTTTTTTTTTTCCCAGCAGGATTATTTGATACTCTATTATCAAACAAATCCTGGCTCAGATAGGCAGAAATGTGCAGGAGGCATATCATTCCCAATTTATTAGCTTGATTAACATGATGTTATCGAGAATTTATTGTAATGCTTAGTGGCATTAACAGTGCCTTCCTATCATAATGGCAACATTTATTGCCAGGGGCACTATTTGTGCAGCCGTTGTGTTACACCACAAATAATTCTATTATGTACATTCAATTTGTATCATTACACATAACACAACTGTGCCTGCTACACCATCTCATACTTCATTAATGCTCGAGGCAGAAGAGACTCACATAAGTACCCTTCTTGGCACTTTTCATTGGAAATGATATTCCACTCATTATTAAAGTGTACATCGAAAATGACATTTCCTGACTATTAAAGATACAGAAAGAAAAGTCACTGCTGTATTAATAAAGAAGACCAAATAAAATTCATTACTCTGAAAATGTTCACGCTACAAATTTAAGGAGATGCTGTCAGGTTTGGTAAACATCAACTGTGATGACTCTTATTTTCCTGCATTTCTCTGCAAATTTCTAGCAATTCTGTGTCCTTGCCTCAATAAAAAGCACTAGGATAGGTTGCCTAGAGATGCTGTGCATGTTCCACTTCTGGAATTGTTCAAGGCCAGGCTGGATGGAGCTCTGAGCAACCTGGTCTTGTGGAAGCTGTCCCTGCCCCTGGCAGGGTGTTGGAACTGGATTATCTTTAAGGTCCCTTCCAACCCAAACTTTTCTATGATTCTATGAGACTGCCCCAGGTAGCCTTCCAAGAGAAGCAGATGGTAACCCATAATAGAACGAGACATTTCACCACAAGAACATGAAGTTTCTTTCACTTTGGGTGGGATCTACTCCAGACAGAGCACAGTCCTTGTCATTTAATCCAAGCTGCAAAGACACTTTAGAGGAACATGCACACATCTCCTAAAAAACTCAGCAAGAAAAAAATGCACCTTGACCCACACAGACGGCCCTTGTTTGAGGAGGTCTCCAACCCCATGAAAAGAAATCTACCAGGTGTCAAATTAAAGGGATTTTTTTGGAAGCATTTATGGGCACATGACATGACCTGTGCCATTCTGTGGGAAGGGATATCAAAGAGGTTTTTTTGTAAAACAAGATACCAGGAGGTCAATTGCTGCCCCAGCTCATGGTGACAAATTCCTGTTTGTGTCAACCACTGAGCAGGGATATGGAAGTCTAAGCCAAATCAAGGATTAAAGGTTAAGTGCACTTAGCCTTGTTAGGCAGCTGTATCTGGAGGTTTTGAAACAATTCAGACAGCAGTGAGGTAGATTTAAATAAATGAAAGAACTTTTTGGCATTTCCAACAAGCAGGAGCATTTTCAGCTTTCAGTACAGGATGAGGTGAGGAAGACAGAATGTGGATTGGAAATATTTGCATATATGATATTAAAGCACACATGAATCTCATTTTTGTGAGACAGATACAAAGACACAAGACTTGGGCCATCTCTAACTTAGGATATAGCTAAAAATAATAGAGATTTTGAACATATTTTTGAAGAACTCTTGAATGGCAGTTGAAAGGCAGATGAAGTGGCTATTTTTATCTGGTGAGCTTCCATGCAAAATTTCCTGCTGTTGCTGGCTAAGACAGATGGAGATCTGAGAGGAGGGGGAAGAGCAAAGTGCCATAAAGCTTTATTGGATGAGCCTTGAAAGGTTTCTGCAAGCTTCTATTGCAAGGTTTATGAACCTTGTGCTTGTTAACTTCAGTTTTGCTCAGTGCTTTAATCCTGCTTTATCTCCTGTGGTCCAGATGACATATTTACACATCTTTAGAAAATTCAGTGAGATGCTTTTCATACAACATGTGACTTTGCATTAGCGAGGGCAGAAACTTGATGGTTTTACCTCAATAGATAGAAGTTTTTCAAAATGGCTATAGAAAGTGATTTTCTGTGAAACGCCTACTTTGGTTAGATTATGCAAATTTAGTGCTGACTGGTACTTCCATAAGATGAAGAGTAAGAATAACTCCTGAATGTTTCATCATTTGTCTCTGCACTGGTCAGAAATGGTCAGTTGAGCTCCAAACTGTAGAAATTTAGCAAAAGGAGTTGGGCCCTCAGATGATAAAAATAGAAAAAAATGCTTTTGAAAGATTTTTCCTTGCTAGTGCTGGTATGTTGACCAGTTGCCTAACAGGTATGAAATTGGAATATTCTATTGAGGGCACATATTTGGGTTGTGCTGCTGAAGCAATTCTTGATTTGCAGTGCATTTAAATGATAGTGTTTTCTTTATTTACCCTTTTTTTTCCCTTCAGAGAAGAACTGAAAGCCCCATGTCACCCAAGATCTCTGGTAAAGTGTCCAACAGAAGACAGCCATGGTCTTCATCTACCTCAGGCTTGATGTGCACCAGCATCTTCCCATCTCCCTCAGGACCTGAGCATTGCCCTAGAAAAGCTGTGAAAGGGAAAAGGTCAGCAAAGGTGCATCAACCTGGACTCTTCTTCATTTATCTTTCGCCCTTATCTTTTGCAATGTCCATAGCTGGCTGCCTTGCCCTCTTTCATGCAATTGGCCATCCAAAAGACCCTAAAAAATTCAAACCCAGTATTCATTGAATCATTGAATTATGGAAGAGTTTAGGTTGGAAGGGACCTTAAAAATCATCTTGTTCCGGTCCCCTGCCATGGACAGGAACATCTTCCACTAGACCACGTTGCTCAGAGCCCAGTTCAGCCCAGTCTTGAACACTTCCAGGGACGGGGCAGACACAGCAGAGGCAACACCTGTGCCCGTGTTGTTTCTGTAACCAGTGTGCACTAATAATTTGCTTCCACCTTTCCCAAATATGAAGGGATCTGGGCTTGGGCCACATTATTTTGGCAGGAGGAAATGCCCAAATTTCTCTATGTTCCAGCCTAGCACTTGAAAAATGAATTATTTCCCTATACTGTTTGTTTTGTTTTTTTTTTTTTTTTTTTTTTTTTTTTTTTTTTTTTTTAAGGTAGATGGATGGAAATCTGTTGTGGTTTGACAGGGAAGTGAATTTTTTCAGGAAGTTGGGTTCAAACCAATCAGTGGTCACGTTTGGATATTGACACTTGGAGTGACCACTGAAGGCATTGGACACATCTCTGAGAATACAGCAGGTTAAAAGCAGAGAAGTCTCAGGGGAATTGTCTCTTCTGTTCCAGTCAGCGAAGAGTGCAGACCTGCCCTGCCCAGCCACGGGCTGGGTGCGGGAGGGGAAGCCATGCGGCCTGTGGCTGAGGTAGGCCAGGGCCCCAAAAGAGAGAGGGGGGTGACAGGAATGGAACCAGGCTGGCCCCCCACAGGATGGAAGGGTGGAGAAACACTGACATGTCCCAGGCAGCCCCCACAGAGGGACAGAGAGAAAGAGAGAGCCCATTCCACCTGATGTTCCACCTTACGCCACAGAGAAGACAGAGGTGGGGTAAGGAAGGTGCCCAGGGAATTCAGCAGCCTGCTGTGACATCTGAGCCATCCTGGGAGCCCAAGACTTTTAACCCTTTCCTGGGAAAAGAAAGCTTTGCAAAACACTGCTCCTCCTCGATTTGGAAGAGAAAAGAGACAGCCTGGGACCTGAGATGTCAGAAGAAGGGGAAAGAATCCTAGGTGGGAGATGATGGAGTGGCCTTGGCTGGACTTTTCTTGTATAGCCATAGACTGAACCAATTTTCTCCTGCAACAGAGACTGCATTTTTAGGGGGATTCAATGACTTGAGCCAAGAGAGTTCAGGAGTGGAGTAAATAGAAGAATAGTTGAGGAGGGTGTGGTGGTGCCCTCTGTCTTCAGGGAAGAAGAAGATCTCTGTTCTTGAGACCCTCGGCCCGAGGGGAGGAGGAAATTGCGGGGACTGTGGTCCCAAGATGAGAAACTGTTGTTCTTTTGGTCTGTGGCAAAGCATCCTTAAAGGAACCTTTGGGCAGTCTTGGTCCATGCACGGTGGTGAGAGCACTGTGACAAGGAAAGGAGAGTGTCATACTGGCAGATTTTCTCTGGGAGGTGCCATGTGTGACATGGAAACACAGAAGGGTTGCGATTGTGTTTCCTGGGGGTCTATGGTACAGGAGAGACTCCTTTCTCCCTTGATGAACTAAGAATTGATTATCTGAAGGGTGGTAACTTGATCAGGAATCCAGGGTTGTGTTTCACTGCATTTTGTTGGAAATTGGGTGAGGGGAGGAGGAATGTTTTGGAGGGTTTTTCATCCTGTATTCTGTGTGTATGTTTTATTATAGTTGTAGGTTAATAAAGTTTTTCCTTTGTTTTTAAGCTTCAGCCTGCTCTGCTCTGTTCCTCATCACATCTCACAGCACTCATTTGGGGAGGGTGTATTTTTCATGGGGACACTGGCATTGCTCCGGTGTCAAACCATGACAAAATTATATCCTGCTGTTCGCCCAACTCTGAAGCTCATGGAAATATTTTACAGCTCCAAGAAAATGAATGGTTACAATTTTTAAAACTAGCATTTTTCAAAATTCACAACTGGCTCCTTGGTTTCTTTCTCTGGTGCATTCCTCCAGCAAGAGGAGGGGGAGAGACCAGCCATAAGCAAATGAAGCCCTTTTCCCAGTAGCTCAGATGCCGACTCCCTCTCTTTGGCACCTGGAGCAGGCTGCCTACTCTAGACTGAAAGTTGTCTCATCAGACTCGCATTTCAGCCTTGCCACCTGACATGTTATAACAAGCTTTTAACTTTGGAGCAGCAGTGCATGGAAACACGTCACTGCTTTGGGAGCAGAATGTCACAGGCAGCCAGATCCAGCTCCTGCCACAGGGGTGTCAGCACCTCTGAGCCCCACACCCATCCCAGCCATGGTTCCTGGCGAGGGAATGACCTGGGATGCTTCAAATAGCCTAAGCAGACCTGAGGCAAATGTGTGACCTCCAACAAGTAAGAGACTGGGAGCTAAGAAGTGAAGGTGGGTGGCATTTTTCAAGAAATAGGTGCTTCTAGCTTGCAGGACCGTGGTTTGTAAAACTAAGGCTTGTCTAAGAACCCAAAAAAGGATGTTGGAACTGGAAACTTCCCATTAGGATTAGGTGGTTAACAAGGGCATGGGCTCTCCTGGTTTATCTGTGCCTATTGCTACTGGTGGTGGAGGAGAAATACAAGAGAATTCTGGAAAAATTCCCAGAGATGAGTCTACACTTCAGAGTAGCTGAGGACAGCTACACTTCAGCTGATGAGAGCTGAGGAGCCGGAGCTGGTGCCGACTTCATGGTCTCAATGGCTTGTTCTGTATTTATCCCCTCACTGCTCTCTATCCATTTAGGCACACCTGAGTGATACCAAAAAAGGCTTTTGACAACATGCTGTCTCTGCTTTCCCAGCCGTCCTGTGCATTGCTGTGGTTTTTTTGTGGATATATTGTGCTCTGAGGAGATGGTCACCACTGACAGAGCTGCTTCCTGGGGCTGCCAAGCACTCATCCCTGCTGAACTCATCCCACTCCCTGCCATTGCTCCATCACAAAAAGGGACTGAGCAGGTGAAAGCAGCCTTTTAACCAGCTCTGTGACTGCAGGGTGCACTTGGGAGATGACCCACCATGGTCCCTTCCAACCTTCGCCATTCTGTGGTTCTCTGCATTTACAAGCACTCAATACTTCTGAAAACCTGCATTAATTAGCATGTTTGACATTTTCAACAAATGTCAAAAAAATTTTACTCGACTGGAGAGTACAACTGCAGTAATTACAGCAGGCCAGTACATAGGGAAAGCAGTGTGACCCAGCGACTGTCCTACAGATGAGACCTCATCATCTCTCCACCAGAACGGTCTCACCCATGTCTGACCACAATTTGAGAGCGGGTTGTCACAGGCCAAATCCAGGCCAGGGAGTGCACTTGGCACAACACCAGAACTAGGTGACCCCCAGACAGGGCTCAGCCTGTGGGCATGTCCAGCACAAACATGTTTCTGAAGATCAGCATGGGCTGTGGGGAGCAGTGTGCTGCAAACCCCTCTATCTGTGTGCAGCGTGAGAAGGGTAGGTTGGTCATGGCCAAGTTTCAATGACCACCTACAGGAAAAAATCTCACAACCTTGTTGCTCTCTGAATTCTCAGGAAAGCAAAAACCCTAAAGCCTGCCTGTAGGTAAGGTTTGGCTTTGGAGCTCCTCCTGGGGCAACTCAGAGAATTATCAGCATCTGTTGAGGGGAAGTACACAAGGGTCTGTAAAAGGTAATGGGACAGCTTCTTTAAGAAAATAAGACAAAGGGAGGAGGGCAAGACCAGGTTGGCCCCTTTGGCACCAAGAAGACCCCATAGCCCTGCTGCAGATAGCAACCCCGTAGGCATGGTAAGGTAGGGACAAAAGGCCATATCGGACCTCGGTAATTCCCCACCTGTCTTTGAATACAAAAGGGACTGGAGGGCAAGATCGAGCTGGCCTCTGGACTCCTAAGATACAATGACTATGGGTAGCAACCACATAGGCACGGTAGATGGGAGTCAAAGCCACACTGGATTTCTGTGATGCCCTTTTGTCCATTCCAAATAAGTTGGGCTACTGGGGCAACTGACTCTCCTATTGGATGTCCCTGTTAAATATCCTGATTAATCAACCTTAATAAATTGTTGAAATCAGGGGGTGAGTGTGCCCCATCCCCACGGGGACACCTGGAAGCTTCCAATAAAGGTCTGTGTCAGAGCCCAGAATGTCCCTTGGACATTCTTGGATGTTCCAGGCCCAGGTCAAAAGCATCTGAGACCCTGGAATGCAGCCGCAGACCCCTGTGGCTTTGAACCTGATCCACGGAACAATTTACCAACCTTGCAGGAAGAGCAACAAATCACAAAAGTTTAGATATTATAGTAGAAGTAGTCACAAAGTGAGAGGAAGAGTTTCTGAGTGCGGTACAGGGGGGTTTTAGGCCTTCTACAGAGGGGTCTGAGTTTTGTACATGGGGGTCAGAGGTTCTAAGATGGAGGCACTTGGGTGTGCCCTGTCCTCTTTCCTTCTTCTTCCTAACCTCCATGTTCTTGGTGATGTTGGCATTCACAGATTGGTTTAGAGTAGAAAGTCACTGTTCAATATAGGTGATGGGCATTGGGGGAAAACTGTAAACATCTAATACGTAATATATGATATAAAAGAAGGCACCAGCCCCCTGGGTGTCGGAATGTGCCCTTGCCTGACTGCTGAACGGACCGCAGCAGGTCAGGGAGAAATCTTTTAGATAACATACAATAAACTACCTTGAGACCGGATGACTGAAGACTACTGAGTCTTTCTTTGGAGACACGGGTTGGAGGAGAGACTTTACCACCTTCCCAGGCTCACCCCAACCGGGGGTGGGGTTCCGAGAGGTCTGTTTTTTACTTTGCTGTTCTAACACTGTTGTAAGGGTTTTTTTTTTCTCTTTTAATAATAGACAACAGGGGGATCAGAGAAGCAGAACAGGAATTGCAATCCCAGAATGACATTCTGAGTTGAAAGGGACACACCGGATCATCAAAGGAATGTTTGAACATTTACAGACACTCCAGAACTGTAACTTTGGGTGGTCAGTCTCTCTGCTGGGAGCCTCCCAAAGGGCCTTCGGCCACTCCTCAGCCCTGGACAGCAGCAGCATCAGTTTTGCAGGGCCCAGCAGGGCTCTCCTGAGCTGCCCTCGCCCAGCTGCACACAGACCCTGCCCCAGCCAGGGCCCTGCACACAGGCAGGTTTCTGTAGGGCCGGGCCGAGGGCACCCAGGGTGGGATGGGCTCTGTGAGCGCTGGCAGGGACAAGGCACCTCTCAGGAGGGAATGTCCAGGCCCAGGGAGATGCTCAGGGAAGCAGAGGGGGCTGAACAGAGCAGTGCTGGGGCAGGAGGGCACTGTTGGTGTGTGGGCGGTGCCGGGCACAGCTGGGCACGGGAACACTGTCCTGAGTGCCCGGCTGTCTCTGTCCTGCCCTCTCAGGCACAGCACCACAACATCTTCTCTTGTTTCTGCACTCCCCTGATATTGTCACTGTTATCTGATGCTCTCAGGGAGACTCTGGCATTTGCAGCAGCTAAGTCAGACACTGCCCTTGGCATTCCTGCCAGGCAGGGCTGTCCATGGGAATGGGGTGTCCAAGCTTCCCTGGAACCTGTGGGGCTGTAGGCAAAGCAGTCCATGGGAAAGGGGAATGAGCTGAGCCCCTTCCTGAGATCCCCTCATGGGCACACCCGGGGATCTCCTTGCTGTGCCCTTCCCAGCTCTGAGCTGCCCTCCTGGGTGCAGAGCTGTGCCAGAGCCTCTGGGAGTTCCCT
The DNA here is from genome assembly GCF_031753505.1 of Anomalospiza imberbis. Lineage (NCBI taxonomy): Eukaryota > Metazoa > Chordata > Aves > Passeriformes > Viduidae > Anomalospiza > Anomalospiza imberbis. The sequence continues at coordinate 9,403,053 of NC_089702.1, forward strand.
GAATGTCCCACGGGGAAATGCAGAGCTGCCACAGCTGAGGAAATGCTGCTGGGTTGGCCAAGGGAGCCGTGAGTGTCCTTGGCACAAGGGGGTGCTGAGAGCTTGCCCAGAGACCTTTGGAGAGGGTGAGACATTCAGGGATCCCTCTGCTCTGGGCAGGGTCTGGTTTATCCCAGGGTGACCCGGGAGTGTGATTGTGCTCTGATTGCAGCCAAAGGTGCAAAGCCAGGGCAGTTGGGAACAAGCCCATCCAGCACCTCAACTTCCCTCAGCCACAGGGAATCCTTTGCCTCTCACATCTCTCAGAGTCAAACTCTGAGTGCAGCAGGAATGCTGGGGATTTCTGACCTCATAGAGCCAGGAATGATGTGTGGGTAGGAAAACAATTCCTTAAACCAGCTTCTGCCATCCTTTAGACATGGAAGTGCAGAAGCTACCCAGCCTTTCTACAGTAGGAGTGATTCTCCTGACAAATCCTGAATATCCAGCCTTGTCCCTCTGCCACATGGCCACAAACCCAGGGCAGTGGGGCAGGGATGGCTCCTCAAGAGCCCCCACGCACAGCCCTGGCTGCTCCTGGCACACTCAGCCAGCAAAACTGGAGCTCAGGCAGGGACCTGGGTAAAGGTTTTCCCAGAGCAGGAACAAGGGTGGGGGAGTCCCAGCAGGACAGTCTAGAGGGAATGGCCCAGGTTTGGCTCCAAGCAGCCTCTCCTGACTCGTCACTGTCCTTTCTCCATGAACAGGTCCCCATGTGCAGCCACAGCCAATGTCCAACAGCAGCTCCAACAGCCACTTCCTCCTGCTGGCACTGGCAGACGCGCGGCAGCTGCAGCTCCTGCACTTCTGCCTCTTCCTGGGCATCTCCCTGGCTGCCCTCCTGGGCAACAGCCTCATCACCAGCGCCGTAGCCTGCGGCCACCACCTGCACACGCCCATGTTCTTCTTCCTGCTCAACCTGGCCCTCAGTGACCTGGGCTCCATCTGCACCACTGTCCCCAAAGCCATGCACAATTCCCTCTGGGACACCAGGACCATCTCCTACACAGGATGTGCTGCACAGGTTTTTCTGATTATCTTCTTCCTTGGGACAGAGTTTTCCCTCCTGACCATCATGTGCTACGACCGCTACGTGTCCATCTGCAAACCCCTGCACTACGGGACCCTCCTGGGCAGCAGAGCTTGTGCCCACACAGCAGCAGCTGCCTGGGCCAGTGCCTTTCTCAATGCTCTCATGCACATGGCCAATACATTTTCCCTGCCCCTGTGCCATGGCAATGCCCTGGGCCAGTTCTTCTGTGAAATCCCACAGATCCTCAAGCTCTCCTGCCCCAAATCCCACCTCAGGGAACTTGGGCTCATTGCTGTAAGTGCCTGTTTGGTATTTGGTTGTTTTGTGTTCATTGTTTTCTCCTATGTGCAGATCTTCAGGGCCGTGCTGAGGATCCCCTCTGAGCAGGGACAGCATAAAGCCTTTTCCACCTGCCTCCCTCACCTGGCCGTGGTCTCTCTGTTCATCAGCAGTGCCATATTTGCCTACCTGAAGCCCCCTTCCATCTCCTCCCCTTCCCTGGATCTTTCAGTGGCAGTTCTGTACTCAGTGGTGCCTCCAGCACTGAACCCCCTCATCTACAGCCTGAAGAACCAGGAGCTCAAGGATGCCCTGAGGAAATTGATGACTGTATCTTTTCAGAAAAAATAAACTCTTTTTTCTGCTCAAAACCTTCAGAATGTAACTCTTGGCTGTTATTTCCCTATTTGTCGATTTTTTTCTTTGGTAACTTTTCTTATTATTTTTCTAGTGTAATAATGTTTTTTTATAAAAAACATTATAACAGTTTTTTGTAAAAAGCTCCTGGCAGCTTGGTCACTGTCCTGGTGTGCTGTGACCACAGGCTGGGACAGGCCATGGGCACTGCTGGGACACAGCTGGGCTCCACCAGAGCAACTCCATCAGCAAAAGGCATCTCCTGAGTGCTGGGCAGCAAGGCTTTGCTCCCTTCCAAAGTCATTCTCAGGACTCTCAAGAGGCTCCTTGTGTTCCTTGTTTTCCCAGGACTCAGTGGGATGAGATCAGGGTTCCAGTGTGGCCTCTGGGGGACTCAGGTCTGAGTCAGGTTTTGCTTGTTGGTGGCCAGTGCCCATCAGATGGTGAATGGTCTGTGCTGAACCTTCCTGGGGCTCTGCAGCTTGTGCCAGGGCTGATGGCAGGGGAAGATTTTTCTGGAGGGCCTTGGGAGCTGTCAGGAGAACACAGGGGAGATGCAGGGACAGTGTGTGCCAGGGATCAGCAGGGAGTGGAGCTGACTGGGCACAAGCCTGTGCAGGGTGGGGTCACCCCGAGATCAAGGACTGAATGTCTGCTGTGAGCCAGGAGAGCCCTGCAGCCCAGGGGACACAGCAGGCACAGGGAAAAGAGTCTGGGCACTGACTCATCTGACCCTCAGGGAACTCCCCCAGGAGGATCCAGGGCAGCCCTGGAACAAGGCAGCCTCCATGGCCCTGCAGAGCCTGTGTGGGACGGGGTCAGTGCAGGGATCACCATTAGTGCCTCTATGTCCCAGGCTGAGCAGCAGAGCCCAGCAGAGGCAGCCCAGGGCCCCGGGCAGCACAGCCCCCGCGCTCTGCAGAGCAGCAGCCCCAGCTCGGGCTCTGGGGAGCAGGGCAGGGGCTGCAGCAATGGCTGCTCCGGCCAGCACAGACGTGTTCCCCTTGGAAAGGCTCTGGGGGCAGCTGGCATGTGCCAGGAGCAGAGCAGGAGCCTGTGGGTGTGCACAGGAGCCCTAGCAAGAGGCTGCCCTGTCCCTGGGCCAGCAGGAGCTGCCTGAGGAGCCCCGGGGCCAACTCTGCTGCTGTGCTGGGCAGTAGGTCTGGCCCTGGGGCTGCAGGAGCTGCCTGAGCTGAGCATCTCCTGAGCATTCCAGACACAGAGTGGCTGTCCCTGACCTCCAGTGCCTCCAGTTCCCGCTGCAGGGTGAGACTTGACCCTTCTGCTCTTCTGGGCTGGGGCAGGGGCAGGGAAAGGCTGAACTGGGCAGTGCCAGGGAGAGGAAAACCATGGACCCTGGTCCCCATGAGTCCCCACAGTGTCAGAATGGTCTCCGTGGTTCCATGAGGCCCCACAGTGTCACAATGGCCCCTTGGTTCCATAAAGTCCCACAGGGTCACCATGCTCCCCTGGTCACATGAGGCCCTGCAGTGTCACAAAGGGCCCCTTGATTCTATGGAACACACAGGGTCAGTTTTGCCAGTGGGCAGGGTCGGCACCAAAGACACAGACACCAACCTAAGGAATTGTGTAATTTCTACAATGTAAATCTGCAAAAAAATTACAAAATGGTAAGTTCAGCCAAGCACATAATCATTAGAAAATAATTACAAAAGGAGCAGCTCAGCAATGCACCCAACCATCACCACCAAAGATTGCCTAGAGTGATTAAGAAAGATCCAGCAGCAGTTACCCTCAGGCTTTACCATCCCCCAGATCCACACAGCAGCTGGGGGAAGCTGTCACAGCCAAGGGCTGCAGAGCCACTCCTGGACACTGAGTGCGGGGAGTAACTATGACTCTCTTAAAGAAGAGTCATGGTTGCTAACTGGGCTTAGCTGGGGAAGTCACGCCTCCTCGTAGCCCTGCTGGATACCCTTTGTGGTAACTAAGTCGACTTCTCCCCCAGTGTGAGGGCGAATAGCGCCCTCCTTTATTGCTGGCTTCACTACCCAGTGATAGTTTCATGTTTTTGCTGAAACAAAAGTCTTTGGCCTCGGTTGTTTGCTGACGACCAGAGCCTTGTCCACGGGCTAAGTTGGACAAAGTTAGTGGTTTGGGAGAGGGCCAACCGCTGACTTGTGTCACCCTCACTTGGACTGGACTGACTTTGAAATGGTTCAATCAATGGTTTTGTGTTTTATATCAAAGGCCACTCAGACTGACCCATTAGATCTTAGGGTCAGAGATGCCAGTGTGTCATTGTCACCTTCTCTGCCCAGGGATGAGGGTCTCCATCTGGTGCGTTTGGAGTTTATGAACTCCATGATTGTTCAGGAAAAGGGAAACCAGCAAATGTGTATCTGGGAGGGATTGGCAAATTTCCCTGAACCATATGAGATCTTGCCATCTGGCTCGGTTCAGGATATTACTGAGTGTGCTGACAGTGGTAACGAGGTGTTGTTAACACCTAAGACAGCGCCTGGGACCAGCGAGGGCGGAGCACAGATAGGGACTCCTGTCGTGTCCGTCCCTGACAAAAAACCATCTTGTCCACGCTGTAATACCCGGTTTACTAGGATATCGGGTCTGATAGAACATCTTAAGAGGACCCACGGGCAAAAAAAGGTCCGCTTTAAATGCTCAAAATGTGGTAGACAACATCTTAAATACCACAGTATTGCTTGTCATGTACTGCGATGTAAAGGTATGGTGAGCGTGGCCCCAACTGGAGAATGGGTCTGTGAAGTGTGCCAGAAAGGTTTTACCACCAAGATTGGCCTGGGCCAACACAAGAGGATAATGCATCCTCTTGTTAGAAACCTGGAACGGATTGTTGCCTCCCATCCAAAAAAATCTCCTATGAGAGGTGCCCATAAGAAAGTGTAGTCTGAGGAGGAAGAGGCTCTCCTGGTACATTTGGTGGAGAGATTTGCCAGTAGGAGGAATATAAATAATTTGATTGTGGAGCACATTCCATCTAAGACGGCTAAGCAGATCAGCGATAAAAGGCGCCTTCTGGGGAAAGGTCCCTCCATGAGGGTTCTGTCAGGTCCAGAAGGTTTGGGAGGTAGATATCATCCCAGGTCTGCTAAGCCAATTAAGGAGGGACAATTGAAGCTCCAATATGAAGATGTTATTAAGGTGGGGCTATCGGCAGGTAAATTCACCAATTACTGGGGGGCATTTGAAAAAATTATAAATGGGCAAGATCCACAAGAAGTGGTGAATATGATTTATGATGAGTTCCTGAGTGGTCAGAGTGGGTCTAGCCAGAAAAGGAAAGTGGATAAGGGCCAGAAAGCCCAAAAGTCTGGTGGTCAGAAGGCATCCAAAATGGCAACTAATTGGATGTGAAAAAGAGCTGTGAAAAGAGGGAAATTTCTTCGATTTCAGAAACTGTTTCTTTTACATAGAAGGAGGTTGGCGAGGATTATCTTGGATAGCACGGAGGCCTTGCAATGCCAAATACCATCTAGCATTGTTCATACATCGTTTAAATTAAGATGGGATACATCTGTAGAATGTGGGGGCCTTGAGGCTTTTCCTCCATTTGTGGAGGGTGATAACAGCGGATTTTGGGCCTTGATTACTGAGAAAGAGGTGGAGAAAAACTTGGAAGAGATGTGTAGAACCTCCGCTCCTGGGCCAGATGGGATTACTTTGGGTCAATTTATTGCTAAAGACCCAAAGTTCTCCAGGTTGACTGAGATCTTCAGCCTCTGGCTTGTTACTGGTACTGTCCCAGATGTGTTGCGGGACTGTCGGACAGTCTTGATACCCAAGTCTACTAATGCAGAAAGACTTGGTGATATCAATAACTGGAGGCCTATCACCATTGGTTCTGTGGTGATTAGATTGTTCTCCAGGATCGCTATGACAAGGCTGGCCAAAGCATGTCCCATTCACCTCCAACATTGGGGTTTCATTTGCGCTTCTGGCTGTTCCGAGAACCTCAAGCTGTCACAGCTTGTGGTTAAAAATGCTAAAAGGGAGCATAGACATTTGGGGGCGATGTTTGTGGACATTGCAAAGGCTTTTGACACTGTGTGTCATCAACATATATTTGTGGGCCTGGTCCAGAGAGGTGTTGATCCCCACATTATCCAGCTAGTTAGGGAAATGTACAGGAGTATTAAAACGTACATTTCTCTGGGGAAGGAGAGGACAGACCCTATTTTTATTCGTTCTAGTGTCAAACAAGGTGATCCTATGTCACCTCTGCTGTTCAACCTAGCCTTGGACCCCCTTCTATGCAAATTAGAAATGGAGGGTAGTGGATTCCAACATGGTAGGTTGAAAATTACTGCTATGGCATTTGCTGACGATTTAGTGCTGTTGAGTGACTCATGGGATAGTATGTGTCAAAACATCAAAATTCTGGAGACCTTTTGTGAACTT